>NC_056433.1:88639154-88666654 GCF_018296145.1 Oncorhynchus tshawytscha
AGGTGTGGCAAGAAGCTATATATTTTGGATCTAATATGCCACAAAGGGTTTTTTCTTTCCTTCTTCTCTCCCAATAGATATTGGATGTTCTACTTTTGCGTTTTGGTTTTAAAATCTTTGTATTTGTTTTCAGTTTTGTGGGAGGAAATTGCAACTAAGTCTGTATACTTCTGGCAGTGTAGGAGAAAATGCAGTTCTTGTCTCGACCTCTCTCCGAGGGCAGAGTGGGCAAAACCTGTCCTTTCTGAGTTTGTACCTAGTCAGTGTTTTCCTCAGTTTTCTATCAGTCATTGTGGTCATCATGTACTCTCTGTTTATAGCCAAATAACATTGAAGATCACTTCTATTCTTGGTCTTTAAAATCGTCAATATATTTATGTTGGGCCAGATTTCCTGTCCTGAGGCTTTGTCGGGTTGGTAGTGGTATATGAACTTAGCGCCCGGACTAGCTGGCTACGGTCACCTCTTGGCAGTTAAGGGCTTTGTAATGGCAGGAGTGGGTGTCACTTGTTTTTCAATTCTTATAACATTTAGTGTCTCTTTTCTGAAATGAATCAGAAGAGGGATTTGGCCTGATTCTGCGCTACATGCATTGTTTGTATTTCTTCTCTTCACTCTCATGGGGCTTTTACTGAATTCCGGGTTGCAGTTTGGTGTTTGTCCCATTTGGCAAATTCTTGCTTTGTATACGGACCCCACACTTCACTGCCATATAGTGGACCCCATACTTCACTGCCATATAGTGGACCCCATACTTCACTGCCATATAGTGGACCCCATACTTCACTGCCATATAGTGGACCCCACACTCCACTGCCATATAGTGGACCCAATACTTCACTGCCATATAGTGGACCCCACACTCCACTGCCATATAGTGGACGCATATAGTGGACCCCACCCTTCACTGCCATATAGTGGACCCATATAGTGGACCCCATACTTCACTGCCATATAGTGGACCCCACACTCCACTGCCATATAGTGGACCCACACTTCACTGCCATATAGTGGACCCCACACTTCACTGCCATATAGTGGACCCCACACTCCACTGCCATATAGTGGACCCCACACTTCACTGCCATATAGTGGACCCCACACTTCACTGCCATATAGTGGACCCCATAGTGGACCGCATACTTCACTGCCATATAGTGGACCCCACACTCCACTGCCATATAGTGGACCCACACTTCACTGCCATATAGTGGACGCATATAGTGGACCCCACCCTTCACTGCTATATAGTGGACCCATATAGTGGACCCCATACGTCACTGCCATATAGTGGACCCCACACTTCACTGCCATATAGTGGACCCACACTCCACTGCCATATAGTGGACCCCATACTTCACTGCCATATAGTGGACCCCACACTCCACTGCCATATAGTGGACCCCACACTCCACTGCCATATAGTGGACCCCACACTCCACTGCTATATAGTGGACCCATATAGTGGACCCCACACTCCACTGCCATATAGTGGACCCACACTCCACTGCCATATAGTGGACCCCATACTTCACTGCCATATAGTGGACCCCACACTCCACTGCCATATAGTGGACCCCACACTCCACTGCCATATAGTGGACCCCATACTTCACTGCCATATAGTGGACCCCACACTCCACTGCCATATAGTGGACCCCACACTCCACTGCCATATAGTGGACCCCACACTCCACTGCTATATAGTGGACCCATATAGTGGACCCCATACGTCACTGCCATATAGTGGACCCCATACTTCACTGCCATATAGTGGACCCCATGCTCCACTGCCATATAGTGGACCCCATACTTCACTGCCATATAGTGGACCCCATGCTCCACTGACATATAGTGGACCCCACACTCCACTGCCATATAGTGGACCCCATACTTCACTGCCATATAGTGGACCCCATACTTCACTGCCATATAGTGGACCCCACACTTCACTGCCATATAGTGGACCCCATACTTCACTGCCATATAGTGGACCCCACACTTCACTGCCATATAGTGGACCCCACACTCCACTGCCATATAGTGGACCCCATACTTCACTGCCATATAGTGGACCCCACACTTCACTGCCATATAGTGGACCCCATACTTCACTGCCATATAGTGGACCCCACACTCCACTGCCATATAGTGGACCCCATACTTCACTGCCATATAGTGGACCCCACACTTCACTGCCATATAGTGGACCCCACACTTCACTGCCATACCGTGCTATTGCTTCTATTGTCGATTAGAATATGTTGAGCCGGATCCTAATAGATATTTTAATAGCATAGAAAGCCCTGCTTGCTTTGTCTTTCAGTTCATTCATGGCCAGGTTGAAGTTGATGTTCTTCCCAAATGCAGTGCCTTCGGAGAGTATTTAGACAACTTGACTTTTTCCACGTTTTGTTACGTCACACATTGAATTACAGTGACAAACCTTAATCTAAAATGGATTAAATACAAGCATTTCCTCATCAATCTACACACAATTCCCCATAATGACATCACAATAACCCGTAATGACATCACAATAACCCATAATGACATCATAATAACCCATAATGACATCACAATAACCCATAATGACATCATAATAACCCATAATGACAAAACTAAAAACCTTTTTCAATTAAAAAAAAAAAGTATGAGAAACTTCTTATGGCTGCAGGGGCAGTATTGAGTAGCTTGGATGAAAAGAGGACCCCAACTTTTGCCCAACTTGGAGTCCACCTGTGGTAAATTCAATTGATTGGATATGATTTGGTAAGGCACACCTGTCTACTTAAGATCCAACAGTTGACAGTGCATGTCAGAGCAAAAACCAAGCCATGAGGTTGAAGGAATTGTCCTTAGAGCTAAGAGACGGGATTGTGTTGAGGCAAAGATCTGGGGAAGGGTACCAAAACATTTCTGCAGCATTGAAGGTCTCCAGGAATATAATGGCCTCAAATGTTTAAATGGAAGAATTTTGGAACCACCAAGACTCTTCCTACAGCTGGACGCCCACCTAAACTGAGCAATCGGGAGACAAGGGCCTTGGTCAGGAGGTGACCAAGAACCTGCTGGTCACTCTGACAGAGCTCCAGAGTTCCTGTGGAGATTGGAGAACCATCCAGAAAGCAAAAATCTCTGCAGCACTCTACCAATCAGGCCTTTACGGTAGAGTGGCCAGACAGAAGCCACTCCTCAGTAAAGGCACATGACAGCCTGCTTGGAGTTTGCCAAAAGTCACCTAAAGGACTCTCAGACTATGAGAAACAAGATTCTCTGGCCTGATGAAACCAAGATTGAACTCTTTGGCCTGAATGCCAAGCATTGCGTCTGGAGGAAACGTGGCACCGTCCTTACGGTTAAGCATAGTGATGGCAGCATCATGCTGTGGGGATGTTTTTCAGTGGCAGGGACTGGGAGACTAGTCAGGAACGAGGAAAGATGAATGGAGCACAGATATCATTGATGAAAACCTGCTCCGGACCTCAGACGGGTGACGGTTTACCTTCCAACAGGACATTGACACTAAACACACAGCCCAGACAACACAGGACTGGCTTCGGGACAAGTCTCAATGTCCTTGAGTGGCCCAGCCAGAACCCGGACATGAACCTGATCGAACATCTCTGGAGAGACCTGAAAATAGTTGTGCAGCAACGCTCCCCATCCAACCTGACAGCGCTTGAGAGGATCTGGGAGAAATGGGAGAAACTCCCCAAATACAGGTGTGCCAAGCTTGTAGTATCATATCCAAGAAGACTCAAGACTGTATTTGCTGCCAAAGGTGTTTCAACAAACACCTGAATACTTATGTAAATGTAATATTTCATTTTTTAAAATTATATACATTTGTTCAAAATTCTCAATCTCTTTTTGCTTTGTCATTATGGGGTATGGTGTGTAGATGAGGATTATTACTGTATTTAATCCATGTCAGAATAAGGCTGTAATGTAACAAAATGTGGAAAAAGTCAAAGGGTCTGAATACTTTCCGAATGCTCTGTCTGATGGCTCCTGCTTTAATTGGAGGGTTAAATATATACAGTACCAGTCAATAGTTTGGACACAGCTACTTATTGAAGGGTTTTTTAGTACCAGTCAATAGTTTGGACACAGCTACTTATTGAAGGGTTTTTTAGTACCAGTCAATAGTTTGGACACAGCTACTTATTGAAGGGTTTTTCGTTATTTGTATTGTAGAATAAAACTAGGTAATAACATAATATAACGTATAACATAATACGGTTTCATGTAACTTTTTTTATTTGTTTTTTTTTAAACAAATCAAAATATATTTTAGATTCTTCAAAGTAGCCACCCTTTTCCTTGATGACAACTTTGCAGACTCTTGGCATTCTCTCAACCAGCTTCATGAGGTAGACACCTGGAATGCATTTCAATGAACAGGTGTGCCTTGTTAAAAGTTCATTCATCCTTAATGTGTTTGAGCCAATCAGTTGTGTTGTGACAAGGTAGTGGTGGTATACAGAAGATGGTAAAATACCAAGTCCATATTATACATAGCAAGAACATCTCAAATAAGCAACGATAAATTACAGAAACATGAGTTTCTTCAAGTGCAGTCGCAAAAACCACCAAGCTCTATGATGAAACTGGCTCTCATGAGGACCGCCACAGGAAAGGAAGACCCAGAGTTACCTCTGCTGCAGTTGATAAGTTCATTAGAGTTACCTGTCTCTCATGAGGACCGCCACAGGAAAGGAAGACCCAGAGTTACCTCTGCTGCAGAGGATAAGTTCATTAGAGTTACCTGTATCTCATGAGGACCGCCACAGGAAAGGAAGACCCAGAGTTACCTCTGCTGCAGAGCAGAAGTTCATTAGAATTACCTGTCTCTCATGAGGACCGCCACAGGAAAGGAAGACCCAGAGTTACCTCTGCTGCAGAGGAGAAGTTCATTAGAGTTACCTGTCTCTCATGAGGACCGCCACAGGACAGGAAGACCCAGAGTTACCTCTGCTGCAGAGGATAAGTTCATTAGTTTACTGCACCTCAGATTGTAGACCAAATAAACACTTCACAGAGTTCAAGTAACAGACACATCTCAACATCAACTGTTCAGAGGAGACTGTGTGAATCAGGTCTTCATGGTCAAATTGCTGCAAAGAAACCACTACTAAAGGACACCAATAATAAGAAGAGACTTGCTTAGACCAAGAAACAGGAGCAATGGACATCAGACCGGTGGAAATCTATCCTTTTGTCTGATGAGTCCAATTTTGAGTCTTTTGATTCCATCCAATGTGTCTTTGTGAGACTCAGAGTAGGTGAACGGATGACCTCCAGGAGTGGTTCCCACTGTGAAGCATGGAGGAGGAGATGTGGTGATGTGGGCTTGCTTTGCTGGTGTCACTGTCTGTGATTTATTTAGAATTCAAGGCACACTTAACCAGCATGGCTACCACAGCATTCTGCAGTGATACACCATCCCATCTGGTTTGCGCTTAGTCCTACTATCATTTGTTTTTCAACAGGACACTTCCAGGCTTTGTAAAGGGCTATTTGACCAATAAAGAGAGTGATGGAGTGCTGCACTAGATGACCTGGCCTCCATAATCACCTGACTTCAACCCAATTGAAGCTACTTTGAAGAAAATGTATAACATATACACTACCGTTGAAAAGTTAGGGGTCACTTAGAAATGTCCTTATTTTCCATTAAAATGACATTAAATTCATCAGAAATACAGTGTAGACAATGTTAATGTTGTAAATGACTATTGTAGTTGGAAACGGCTGATTTTTAATGGAATATCTACATAGACATACAGAGGCCCATTATCAGCTTATCCACGTTTAGAATTTTAAAAGGCTAATTGATAATCAGAACCCTTTTGCAATTATGTTAGCACAGCTGAAACTTTTCTGATTAGAGAAGCAATAACACTGTCCTTCTTTAGACTAGTTGAGCATCTGGAGCATCAGCATTTGTGGGTTTGATTACAGGTTCAAAATGGCCAGAAACAAAGACTTTCTTATGAAACTCGTCAGTCTATTCTTGTTCTGAGAAATTAAGGCTATTCCACGTGAGAAATTGCCAAGAACCTGAAGATCTCATACAACACTGTACTACTCCCTTCACAGAACAGCGCAAACTGGCTTTAACCAGAATAGAAAGAGGAGTGGGAGGCCCCGGTGCACAACTGAGCAAGAGGACAAGTGCATTAGAGTGTCTAGTTTGAGAAACAAAGTCCTCAACTGGCAGCTTCATTAAATAGTACCCACAAAACACCAGTCTCAACATCAACAGTGAAGAGGTGACTCCGGGATGCTGGCCTTCTAGGCAGACTTGCAAAGAAAAAGCCATATCTCAGACTGGCCAATAAAAATAAAAGATTAAGATGGGCACAATAACACAGACATCCTGGAGTCGCCTCTTCAGTGTTTTGACGTTGAGGCTGTTTTGTGAGGCATCTGTTTCTCAAACTAGACACTCTAATGTACTTGTCCTCTTGCTCAGTTGTGCACCGGGGCCTCCCACTCCTCTTTCTATTCTGGTGTTCTAGAACAAACGACATGTACGTGAGAAATGGAGGGGTGTAGCCTAAACTGTTCGGACACGACTTACAGATGTTACCAGATCGACTTCAGATGAGTCGCGTGACGCTTGTTTGAGAGGCATAAAGAATAACGGAGAACACCATTCATATTGGTGAGAGTCACACCATTCCATAGATTAGTCATAATAGTTGGCCAAACCGTTCGGACGCGACAGAGGTTTTCACGATAAGACCAATTTTCATGATGTCTCGTGGTCTGACACCACTCTAGCTCTGCCACCTTTTCACCACAGATGGGTGACACAAGCGGATGCAGTCGCTTGAGACGGAGCAAAAAACAGATTTTGATCCTCTGGGGCACAACATCAACTCTAGGGCATTAAAAATATATTTTTCTCATCAACACAAAATACCCCATAATGACAAAGGGATAACATGTTTATATCAATTTATGCACATTTAAAAAAAGAGTAAATACAGATATCTCATTTACATAAGTATTCACACTGCAGAGTCAATACATGCGATTAGAGCTGGGAGTCTGTCTGGGTAAGTCTCTAAGAGATTTGCACACCTGGATTGTACAATATTTGCACATTATTCTTACGAACATTATTCAAGCTTATTCAAATTGGTTGTTGATCGCTGCTAGACAGACATTTTCAAGTCTTGCCATAGATTCTTTTTCAAGGCGATTTAAGTCAAAATGGTAACTCGGCCACTCAAGAACCTTCAATGTCTTCTTGGTAAGTAACTCCCGTGTATATTTGGCCTTAGGTTATTGTCCTGCTAAGGGTGAATTTGTCTCCCAGTGTCTGTTGGAAAGCAGACTGAAGCAGATTTTTCTCTCGGATTTTGCCAGTGTTTAGCTCTATTCCATTTATTTTTATCCTGAAATAACATCATAGTCCTTGCCCGTGACAAGCATACCCATAACATGATTCAGCCACCACCATGCTTGAAACATGGAGAGTGGTACTCAGTGATATGGTGATTTGCTCCAAACGGAACGCTTTGTACTCAGGACAAAAAGTTAATTTCTTTGCCACATTTTGCAGTTTAACTTTAGTGCCTTATTGCAAACAGGATGCATGTTTTCTACAGGCTTCCTTTTCACTCGGTCAATTAGTTTAGTATTGTGGAGTACCTACAATGTTGTTGATTCATACTAAGTTTTCTACTATCACGTCCAATGGTGTTAAAGACACCATTGGCTTCATGGTGAAATCTCTGAGCAGTTATCTTCCTCTCCAGCAACTGAGTTAGGAAGGACACCTGTGTATTTGTAGTGACTGGGTGTATTGATACACCATCCAAAGTGTAACTAATAACTGCACCATGCTCATAGGGATATTCAATATCTGCTCTTCTTTTACCCATCTACCTTTGCGAGGCATTGGAAAACCTCCCTGGTCTTTGTGGTTGAATCTGTTTGAAATTCACTGCTCGACTGAGGAACCTTACAATTGTCTGTATGTGAAATTGTATGAGAAACACAAGCATATTGTTAGGTATTACTGTTGGAGCTAGAAACACAAGCATATTGTTAGGTATTACTGTTGGAGCTAGAAACACAAGCATATTGTTAGGTATTACTGTTGGAGCTAGAAACACAAGCATATTGTCAGGTATTACTGTTGGAGCTAGAAACACAAGCATATTGTCAGGTATTACTGTTGGAGCTAGAAACACAAGCATATTGTTAGGTATTACTGGACTGTTGGAGCTAGAAACATAAGCATATTGTTAGGTATTACTGTACTGTTGGAGCTAGAGACATAAGCATATTGCTAGGTATTACTGTTGGAGCTAGAAACACAAGCATATTGTTAGGTATTACTGGACTGTTGGAGCTAGAGACATAAGCATATTGCTAGGTATTACTGTTGGAGCTAGAGACATAAGCATATTGTTAGGTATTACTGTACTGTTGGAGCTAGAAACATAAGCATATTGTTAGGTATTACTGTACTGTTGGAGCTAGAAACACAAGCATATTGTTAGGTATTACTGGACTGTTGGAGCTAGAAACACAAGCATATTGTTAGGTATTACTGTTTGAGCTAGAAAAACAAGCATATTGCTAGGTATTACTGGACTGTTGGAGCTAGAAACACAAGCATATTGTTAGGTATTACTGTTTGAGCTAGAAAAACAAGCATATTGCTAGGTATTACTGTACTGTTGGAGCTAGAAACACAAGCATATTGTTAGGTATTACTGTACTGTTGGAGCTAGAGACATAAGCATATTGTCAGGTATTACTGTTGGAGCTAGAAACATAAGCATATTGTCAGGTATTACTGTTGGAGCTAGAAACACAAGCATATTGTCAGGTATTACTGCACTGTTGGAGCTAGAGACATAAGCATATAGTTAGGTATTACTGTTGGAGCTAGAAACACAAGCATATTGTTAGGTATTACTGGACTGTTGGAGCTAGAGACATAAGCATATTGCTAGGTATTACTGTTGGAGCTAGAAACACAAGCATATTGCTAGGTATTACTGGACTGTTGGAGCTAGAGACATAAGCATATTGTTAGGTATTACTGGACTGTTGGAGCTAGAAACACAAGCATATTGTTAGGTATTACTGTTGGAGCTAGAGACATAAGCATATTGCTAGGTATTACTGTTGGAGCTAGAAACACATGCATATTGCTAGGTATTACTGTACTGTTGGAGCTAGAAACACAAGCATATTGTTAGGTACTGTTGGAGCTAGAGACATAAGCATATTGCTAGGTATTACTGTACTGTTGGAGCTAGAAACACAAGCATATTGTTAGGTATTACTGTACTGTTGGAGCTAGAGACATAAGCATATTGTTAGGTATTACTGTTGGAGCTAGAAACATAAGCATATTGTTAGGTATTACTGTTGGAGCTAGAAACACAAGCATATTGTTAGGTATTACTGTTGGAGCTAGAAACACAAGCATATTGCTAGGTATTACTGTTGGAGCTAGAAACATAAGCATATTGTTAGGTATTACTGTTGGAGCTAGAGACATAAGCATATTGTTAGGTATTACTGTTGGAGCTAGAGACATAAGTATATTGTTAGGTATTACTGTTGGAGCTAGAAACATAAGCATATTGTTAGGTATTACTGTACTGTTGGAGCTAGAGACATAAGCATATTGTTAGGTATTACTGTACTGTTGGAGCTAGAAACACAAGCATATTGTCAGGTATTACTGATGGAGCAAGAAACACAAGCATATTGTTAGGTATTACTGTTGGAGCTAGAAACACAAGCATATTGTCAGGTATTACTGTTGGAGCAAGAAACACAAGCATATTGTTAGGTATTACTGTTGGAGCTAGAAACACAAGCATATTGTTAGGTATTACTGTTGGAGCTAGAAACACAAGCATATTGTTAGGTATTACTGTACTGTTGGAGCTAGAAACATAAGCATATTGCTCGGTATTACTGTACTGTTGGAGCTAGAAACACAAGCATATTGCTCGGTATTACTGTACTGTTGGAGCTAGAGACATAAGCATATTGCTAGGTATTACTGTACTGTTGGAGCTAGAGACATAAGCACATTGCTAGGTATTACTGTACTGTTGGAGCTAGAGACATAAGCATATTGCTAGGTATTACTGTTGGAGCTAGAGACACGAGCATATTGCTAGGTATTACTGTTGGAGCTAGAGACATAAGCATATTGCTAGGTATTACTGTTGGAGCTAGAGACACGAGCATATTGCTAGGTATTACTGTTGGAGCTAGAGACATAAGCATATAGTTAGGTATTACTGTTGGAGCTAGAAACATATGCATATTGCTAGGTATTACTGTACTGTTGGAGCTAGAAACACAAGCATATTGTTAGGTATTACTGTACTGTTGGAGCTAGAAACATAAGCATATTGTTAGGTATTACTGTTGGAGCTAGAAACATAAGCATATTGCTAGGTATTACTGTACTGTTGGAGCTAGAGACATAAGCATATTGCTAGGTATTACTGTACTGTTGGAGCTAGAGACATAAGCATATTGCTAGGTATTACTGTACTGTTGGAGCTAGAGACATAAGCACATTGCTAGGTATTATTGTACTGTTGGAGCTAGAGACATAAGCACATTGCTAGGTATTATTGTACTGTTGGAGCTAGAGACACGAGCATATTGCTAGGTATTACTGTTGGAGCTAGAAACACAAGCATATTACTGCACCTGCGGCAACATCTGCAAATCTGTGTACGCGACCAATAAATTTAGATTTTCAGGGTGAAGTTTGAGTGAATTCTCCAGAGGCTGGCACACAGATTACTGTAAAACCGTTCAGTGGAACACACACACACAAAACTACAGCCATGGTTCAGAGACCAGTAGCCACTACAACCTGGAGTAAATGTTGACGATTCAGGATGTCTTGGAGGATAGAGAGTCAATCACCAAATCCTCCTTTTTAAAAAACACTTCCTTTGTGTTACCTTCTATCCTCTAAGCCTCATCTATCTATTCCCTTTACCTTCTATCCTCTAATCCTCATCTATCTATACCCTTTACCTTCTATCCTCTAATCCTCATCTATCTATTCCCTTTACCTTCTATCCTCTAATCCTCATCTATCTATTCCCTTTACCTTCTATCCTCTAATCCTCATCTATCTATTCCCTTTACCTTCTATCCTCTAATCCTCATCTATCTATACCCTTTACCTTCTATCCTCTAATCCTCATCTATCTATACCCTTCTATCCTTTAATCCTCATCTATCTATACCCTTCTATCCTTTAATCCTCATCTATCTATACCCTTCTATCCTTTAATCCTCATCTATCTATACCCTTCTATCCTTTAATCCCCATCTATCTATACCCTTTACCTTCTATCCTCTAATCCTCATCTATCTATACCCTTTACTTTCTATCCTCTAATCCTCATCTATCTATACCCTTTACCTTCTATCCTTTAATCCTCATCTATCTATACCCTTCTATCCTTTAATCCTCATCTATCTATACCCTTCTATCCTTTAATCCTCATCTATCTATACCCTTCTATCCTTTAATCCTCATCTATCTATACCCTTCTATCCTTTAATCCCCATCTATCTATACCCTTTACCTTCTATCCTTTAATCCTCATCTATCTATACCCATTACCTTCTATTCTTAATCCTCATCTATCTATACGCTTTACCTTCTATTCTTAATCCTCATCTATACCCTTCTATCCTTTAATCCCCATCTATCTATACCCTTTACATTCTATCCTTTAATCCTCATCTATCTATACCCTTTACCTTCTATCCTTTAATCCTCATCTATCTATACCCATTACCTTCTATTCTTAATCCTCATCTATCTATAGCCTTTACCTTCTATTCTTAATCCTCATATATCTATACCCTTTACCTTCTATCTCTTAATCCTCATCTATCTATACCCTTTACCTTCTATTCTTAATCCTCATCTATCTATACCCATTACCTTCTATTCTTAATCCTCATCTATCTATAACCTTTACCTTCTATTCTTAATCCCCATCTATCTATACCCATTACCTTCTATTCTTAATCCTCATCTATCTATACCCATTACCTTCTATTCTTAATCCTCATCTATCTATACCCATTACCTTCTATTCTTAATCCTCATCTATCTATACCCTTTACCTTATATTCTTAATCCTCATCTATCTATACCCATTACCTTCTATTCTTAATCCTCATCTATCTATACCCATTAAATCAAATCAAATCAAATCAAATCAAATCAAATCAGGTCATTACCTTCTATTCTTAATCCTCATCTATCTATACCCTTTACCTTATATTCTTAATCCTCATCTATCTATACCCATTACCTTCTATTTACCTTCTATTCTTAATCCTCATCTTTCTATACCCTTTACCTTCTATTCTTAATCCTCATCCTCCGTCTCTCTCCTGTACTCTACCTCATCCACTCACTCCTTTATCTTTTATTGTTACCTCTAAATCATTCCTTCCTCTCATCCTGCTCTCCCTGTCTCTCTGTTCATCAGTCTCCCCCTCTGTGGATCCCCTCTCCTCAGTCCAATTTCTTCATCTCAGCATCCCCTAATCCATCCCCTCTCCCCCTCATCCTGTCCTCCTGCTGTCCCCATCTGTCTATTCATCAGTCTATCCCCCTCTCATCTTCTTTCGCTTCGCTCTGACCATGTTTCTCTTTACCTGCATGCTCTCCTGTCCTGAGATGCCGACACCCACATCAGCCACCTGAATCGTGCTGACATCATTAGCCCCATCACCTGAGATTAATGAGGTAGAGGGAGGAGGGGAGGCAGAGGGGGAGAAATAAGTTAGGGGAGGTAGAGAGTGGAGGAGGAAGGAGAGAGAGAGAGGAAGAGAATGAGGAAGGGGGAGGTGAGAGAGAAGGCGGGAGAGGGAGGGTGAGGATGAAAGCAGGGAGGGAAACACTCAGTGAGAGGTACTAGTAGCTCTCATCTCCTCTCCTCTCAGTTAGAGGTACCAGTAGTTCTCCTCTCCTCTCCTCTCAGTGAGAGGTACTAGTAAGAATACCTAGAGACAGAGCTAGCTGGGAAACTGATCCATCTGAGGAAATATGTTAAAGTCTTCCTCCTGCAATCTAGGTTAACACGACCTCTATAAAAGACACCTCGAGGTTACAGGTTGCTGGTTCGAATCCCGGAGCCGACAACGTGAAAAATCACTTAACCTGAATTGCTGCAGGGGATGTGGGATATACCAAAAACACATTTCCATTCCACACTGGGAACGATGAATACATGTGTGTAACAGGGGAATACAAGCTCCCAACCCCAAAATCACTATTATTAAATCGGCAATATACTGTCTTTTCTTTATCTACAATATAACAAATATAACATATCATCGGTCAGCTTTATACACTAACTAATACAACTTCTATTTCACCTTATCACAGTCAACAACAGCGGGAAAAATTCATACTCAGCATTACCGCTTTTAAGTAAGCACAGTAACCTTGATGGTAGGGCACAGTTTCCTCTACGAAGCTGTAGTGCATTAGAGGTGTCAGGAACACAGTAACCTTGATGGTAGGGCAGTTTCCACTATATGAAGCTATAGTGTATTAGAGCTGACAGAGGAAAGTAGCACTGTGACTTACTGAGGTATGTCTTCTCCTGTTTACTGACTGGTGTTACTGACTGTTACTGATTGGTGATCTTCCCCTGTTTACTGGTTGGTGGTGGTCTTCCCCTGTTTACTGGTTGGTGGTGGTTTCCCCTGTTTACGGGTTGGTGGTGGTCTTCCCCTGTTTACTGGTTGGTGGTGGTCTTCCCCTGTTTACTGGTTGGTGGTGGTCTTCCTCTGTTTACTGGTTGGTGGTGGTCTCCCCTGTTTACTGACTGGTGTTACTGACTGTTACTGATTGGTGATCTTCCCCTGTTTACTGGTTGGTGGTGGTCTTCCCCTGTTTACTGGTTGGTGGTGGTCTTCCCCTGTTTACTGGTTGGTGGTGGTCTTCCTCTGTTTACTGGTTGGTGGTGGTCTTCCCCTGTTTACTGACTGGTGTTACTGACTGTTACTGATTGGCGGTCTTCCCTGTTTACTGATTGGTGGTGGTCTTCCCCTGTTTACTGATTGGTGGTGGTTTCCCTGTTTACGGGTTGGTGGTGGTCTTCCCTGTTTACTGGTTGGTGGTGGTCTTCCCCTGTTTACTGGTTGGTGGTGGTCTTCCCCTGTTTACTGGTTGGTGGTGGTCTTCCTCTGTTTACTGGTTGGTGGTGGTCTTCCCCTGTTTACTGACTGGTGTTACTGACTGTTACTGATTGGTGGTCTTCCCCTGTTTACTGACTGGTGTTACTGACTGTTACTGATTGGCGGTCTTCCCCTGTTTACTGATTGGTGGTGGTCTTCCCCTGTTTACTGATTGGTGGTGGTTTCCCTGTTTACGGGTTGGTGGTGGTCTTCCCCTGTTTACTGACTGGTGTTACTGACTGTTACTGATTGGCGGTCTTCCCCTGTTTACTGATTGGTGGTGGTCTTCCCCTGTTTACTGGTTGGTGGTGGTCTTCCCTGTTTACGGGTTGGTGGTGGTCTTCCCTGTTTACGGGTTGGTGGTGGTCTTCCCCTGTTTACGGGATGGTGGTGGTCTTCCTCTATTTACGGGTTGATGGTGGTCTTCCTCTGTTTACTGGTTGGTGGTGGTCTTCCTCTGTTTACTGGTTGGTGGTGGTCTTCCTCTGTTTACTGGTTGGTGGTGGTCTTCCTCTGGTTGGTGGTGATCTTCCTCTGGTTGGTGGTGATCTTCCTCTGGTTGGTGGTGGTCTTCCTCTGGTTGGTGGTGGTCTTCCTCTGGTTGGTGGTCTTCCCCTGTTTACTGGTTGGTGGTCTTCCCCTGTTTACTGATGGTTGGTGGTCTTCCCCTGTTTACTGGTTGGTGGTGGTATTCCCCTGTTTACTGGTTGTTGGTGGTGGTCTTCCCCTGTTTACTGATGGTTGTTACTGCTGGTGCTGTGTTCTTCCAGAGCCCCTGGAGGAATTCAGGTTAAATTATTTTTTTACCTTGTCGGCTCCGGGATACAAACCAGCAACCTGTAACCTCGAGGCTACGAACCAGCAAACTGTAACCTCGAGGCTATGAACCAGCAACATGTAACCTCGAGGCTACGAACCAGCAACATGTAACCTCGAGGCTACGAACCAGCAACATGTAACATCGAGGCTACGAACCAGCAACATGTAACCTCGAGGCTACGAACCAGCAACATGTAACATCGAGGCTACGAACCAGCAACATGTAACATCGAGGCTACGAACCAGCAACATGTAACATCGAGGCTATGAACCAGCAACATGTAACCTCGAGGCTACGAACCAGCAACATGTAACATCGAGGCTACGAACCAGCAACATGTAACATCGAGGCTACGAACCAGCAACCTGTAACATCGAGGCTACGAACCAGCAACATGTAACATCGAGGCTACGAACCAGCAACATGTAACATCGAGGCTACGAACCAGCAACATGTAACATCGAGGCTAACTGTTTTCTAACTTTTTTTCTCTCGGTATTCACCACCATATCTCAGAGAAATGAACATGTTTCTGCAAGCAGGGGAGAGGAGATGAGGAGATGAGGAGGGAGTGGAGGAGATGAGGAGGGAGTGGAGGAGATGAGGAGATGAGGAGGGAGTGGAGGAGATGAGGAGGGAGTGGAGGAGATGAGGAGGGAGAGGAGGAGGAGATGAGGAAGAGATGAGGAGGGAGAGGAGGAGGGAGAGGAGGAGGAGATGAGGGACAGGAGATGAGGAGGAACAGGAGGAGATGAGGGGCAGGAGGAGATGAGGAGGGACAGGAGGAGATGAGGAGGGACAGGAGGAGATGAGGAGGGAGTGGAGGAGATGAGGAGGGAGAGGAGGAGGAGATGAGGAGGAGATGAGGAGGAGGAGGAGGAGGGAGAGGGAGAGGGAGAGGAGGAGGGACATGAGGAGATGAGGAGGGACAGGAGATGAGGAGGGACAGGAGGAGATGAGGAGGGACAGGAGGAGATGAGGAGGGACAGGAGGAGATGAGGAGGGACAGGAGGAGATGAGGAGGGAGTGGAGGAGATGAGGAGGGAGAGGAGGAGGAGATGAGGAGGAGATGAGGAGCAGGAGGAGGAGGGAGAGGGAGAGGAGGATGGACATGAGGAGGGACATGAGGAGGGACATGAGGAGGGAGATGAGGGGGACAGGAGGAGATGAGGTGGGTGATGAGGAGGGAGAGGAGATGAGGAGCTGAGGAGGGAGAGGAGATGAGGGGCAGGAGGAGTTGAGGGGGAAAGGAGGAGTTGAGGGGGAACAGGAGGAGATGATGAGGGACAGGAGGAGATGAGGAGGGTGATGAGGAATGTGATGAGGAGGGAAAGGAGATGAGGGACAGGAGGAGATGAGGGACAGGAGGAGATGAGGGACAGGAGGAGATGAGGGACAAGAGGAGATGAGGGACAAGAGGAGATGAGGGACAGGAGGAGTTGAGGGAGAGGAGGAGATGAGGCGGGACATGGGATGAGGAGGGAGAGGAGATGAGGAGGGACAGGAGGAGATGAGGAGTGACAGGAGGAGATGAGGAGTGACAGGAGGAGATGAGGAGTGACAGGAGGAGATGAGGAGGGTGATGAGGAGGGAGAGGAGATGAGTAGGGACAGGAGATGAGGGGGACAGGAGGAGATGAGGGGGACAGTAGGAGTTGAGGGGGCAGGAGGAGACGAGGAGGGTGATGGGGAGAGGAGATGAGGAGATGATGAGGGACAGGAGATGAGGAGGGACAGGAGGAGGGAGAGGAGATGAGGAGATGATGAGGGACAGGAGATGAGGAGGGAGAGGAGATGAGTAGATGAGGGACAGTAGATGATGAGGGACAGGAGGAGATGAGTAGGGACATGAGGTGGGACAGGAGGAGATGAGGGGGACAGGAGGAGTTGAGGGGGCAGGAGGAGATGAGGAGGGTGATGGGGGAGAGGAAATGAGGAGATGATGAGGGACAGGAGATGAGGAGGGAGAGGAGATGAGGAGATGATGAGGGACAGGAGATGATGAGGGACAGGAGGAGAGGAGGTGGGATGGGAGGAGATGAGGAGGAGATGAGGAGGGACAGGAGGAGATGAGGAGGGAGATGAGGAGGGGGACAGGAGGAGATGACGGGGAGAGGAGGAGATGTGGAGGAGATGAGGAGAGAGAGGAGGAGATGAGGAGGGACAGGAGGTGAGGGACAGGAGGAGATGAGGGGGGCAGGAGGAGATGAGGGGGACAGGAGGAGATGAGGGGGACAGGAGGAGATGAAGGGGGACAGGAGGAGATGAGGGGGACAGGAGGAGATGAGGAGGGACAGTAGGAGATGAGGAGGGATGGGAGGAGATGAGGAGGGACAGGAGATGAGGAGATGAGGGGGCAGGAGGAGATGAGGGGGCAGGAGGAGATGAGGGGGACATGAGGAGGGACGGGAGGAGATGAGGAGGGACGGGAGGAGATGAGGAGGGACGGGAGGAGATGAGGAGGGATGGGAGGAGAAGAGGGACAGGAGGTGATGAGGAGATGAGGGGGCAGAAGGAGATGAGGGGGACATGAGGAGGGACATGAGGAGGGACATGAGGAGGGACAGGAGGAGATGAGGAGGGACGAGAGGAGATGAGGAGGGACGGGAGGAGATGAGGAGGGACGGGAGGAGATGAGGAGGGGACGGGAGGAGATGAGGGACAGGAGGAGATGAGGAGATGAGGGGGGCAGGAGGAGATGAGGGGGACATGAGGAGGGACATGAGGAGGGACAGGAGGAGATGAGGAGGGACGGGAGGAGATGAGGAGGGACGGGAGGAGATGAGGAGGGACGGGAGGAGTTGAGGGGGGGGCAGGAGGAGATGAGGAGGGTGATGGGGGAGAGGAGATGAGGAGATGATGAGGGACAGGAGATGAGGAGGGAGAGGAGGAGATGATGAGGGAGAGGAGATGAGGAGATGATGAGGGCCAGAGATGAGGAGGGACAGGAGGAGATGAGGAGGGACAGGAGGAGATGATGGACAGGAGTAGATGAGGAGGGAGAGGAGATGAGGAAAGACAGGAGATGAGGAGGGGGACAGGAGGAGATGACGGGGAGAGGAGGAGATGTGGAGGAGATGAGGAGAGAGAGGAGGAGATGAGGAGGGACAGGAGGTGAGGGACAGGAGGAGATGAGGGGGACAGGAGGAGATGAGGAGGGAGAGGAGATGAGGTGGAGGAGATGAGGAGAGAGAGGAGGAGATGGTGAGGGACAGGAGGAGATGAGGGGGGACAGGAGGAGATGAGGGAGAGGTGGAGGAGATGAGGGAGAGGTGGAGGAGATGAGGGGGGACATGAGGAGGGACAGGAAGAGATGAGGAGGGACAGGAGGAGATGAGGAGGGACGGGAGGAGACGAGTAGGGACAGGAGGAGATGAGTAGGGACAGGAGGAGATGAGGAGGGACAGGACGAGATGAGGAGGGACGGGAGGAGATGAGAAGGGACGGGAGGAGATGAGGAGGGAGAGGAGGAGATGAGGAGGAGGAGATGAGGGACTGGAGATGAGGAGATGATGAGGGACAAGAGATGAGGGGGACAGGAGGAAATGAGGGGGACAGGAGGAGATGAGGAGGGACAGGAGGAGATGAGGAGGGACAGGTGGAGATGAGGAGGGACCGAAGGAGATGAGGGGGACCGGAGGTGATGAGGCGGGACAGGAGGAGATGAGGAGGGACAGGAGGAGATGAGGAGGGAAAAAAACCGTCAAATGTTCCCTCCACACATGGATCATTTTGTAGAATTTAGGATATTAGCTTTAAAACAACAAAGTGTTGTCTCTGCGGGAAAGAGGAGGGCTTCTAAGATGTGTTTTGCCCAATACCACGCCCACTGCCATGTCCACTGCCACGCCTCCATCACACCCACCGCCTAAGCCTCATTTTGATCCAGTAAAAACCCTAGATATCAATCTTTCATAGCCTTGTTAATGTAATGCATTTCAGGTGAACCATATGACAATTTTCTATATTTTCTTTTTACACAATTACATTTTTACAGACGCTCTTATCCAGAGCAACTTACAGTAGTGAGACGTTTTATCAAATCAAAAATAATTGGTCACATATACGTGTTTAGCAGATGTTAATGCAGGTGTAGCAAATTGCTTGTGTTTCTAGCTCCAACATTGCAGTAATATCTAACACTTTCACAACAATACACACAAAATCTAAGTGAAGGATATAGAAATATATGGACGAGCAATGTCAGAACGGCATAGCCCAAGATATAATAGAATACAGTATATGCATATGAGATGAGTTATGTAAACATTATTAAAGTGACCAGTGTTCCATTTATTAAAGTGGCCAGGGATTTCAAATCTATGTATGTAGGCAGCAGCCTCTAACTGTCAGCGATTGACACTAACTTGCTAGTGATGGCTATTTAACAGTCTGATGGCCTTGAGATAGACTGAAAAACAGCTTCTATGTTCCAGCTTTGATGCACCTGTACTGATCTCGCCTTCTGGATGATAGCAGGATGAACAGGCCGTGGCTCGGGTGTTTGTTGTCCTTGATGATCTTTTTGGCCTTCCTGTGACATTGGGTGCTGTACAGTCGTGGCCAAAAGTTTTGAGAAGGACACAAATATTAATTTTCAAAATTTTCATAATTTTCCTCTGTCAATCATGGTTACCTGCAAGGAAACACATTGCTTTGCACAAAAAGGGCTTCACAGGCAAGGATATTGCTGCCAGTAAGATTGCACCTAAATCAACCATTTATCGGATCATCAAGAACTTCAAGGAGAGCGGTTCAATTGTTGTGAAGAAGGCTTCAGGGCGCCCAAGAAAGTCCAGTAAGCTCCAGGACCGTCTCCTAAAGTTGATTCAGCTGTGGGATCGGGGCACCACCAGTACAGCGCTTGCTCAGGAATGGCAGCAGGCAGGTGTGAGGGCATCTGCACGCACAGTGAGGTGAAGACTTTTGAAGGATGGCCTGGTGTCAAGAAGAGCAGCAAAGAAGTCACTTCTCTCCAGGAAAAACATCAGGGACAGACTGATATTCTGCAAAAGGTACAGGGATTGGACTGCTGAGGACTGGGGTAAAGTCATTTTCTCTGATTGTTTGGGGCATGCGGTAAAAAGCTTGTCTGGAGAAGACAAGGTGAGCGCTACCATCAGTCCCGTGTCATGCCAACAGTACAGCATCCTGAGACCATTCATATGTGGGGTTGCTTCTCAGCCAAGGGAGTGGACTCACTCACAATTTTGCCTAAGAACACAGCCATGAATAAAGAATGGTACTAACACATCCTCTGAGAGAAACTTCTCCCAACCATCCAGGAACAGTTTGGTGACGAAACAATGCCTTTTCCAACATGATGGAGCACCTTGCCATAAGGCAAAAGTGATAAATGAGTGTCTCGGGGAACAAAACATCGATATTTTGGGTCCATGGCCAGGAAACTCCCCAGATCTTAATCCTATTGAGAACTTGTGGTCAATCCTCAAGAGGCGGGTGGACAAACAAAACCACACAAATTCTGACAAACTCCAAGCATTGATTATGCAACAATGAGCTGCCATCAGTCAGGATGTGGCCCAGAAGTTAATTGACAGAGTGCCAGGGCGGATTGCAGAGGTCTTGAAAAAGAAGGGTCAACACTGCAGATATTGACTCTTTGCAACTTCATGTAAATGTCAATAAAAGCCTTTGACACTTATGAAATGCTTGTAATTATACTTCAGTATTCCATTGTAACATCTGACAAAAATGTCTAAAGACACTGAAGCAGCAAACTTTGTGGAAATTAATATTTGTGTCATTCTCAAAACTTTTGGCCACGACTGTAGGTGTCCTGGAGGGCAGGTAGTTTGCCGATATGCCGGTACAGCATGCCGTGCGGAATCAGAGAGAACAGTCAGTCCATGGCTTGGGTGGCTGGAGTCTTTAACGATTTTCCTGGCCTTCCTTTCACACCACCTGATATAGAGGTCCTGGATGGCAGGGAGCTGGGCCCCAGTGATTTACTGGGCTGTCCTCACCACCACCTGATATAGTGGTCCTGGATGGCAGGGAGCTGGGCCCCAGTGATGTACTGGGCTGTCTACACCACCTGATATAGTGGTCCTGGATGGCAGGGAGCTGGGCCCCAGTGATGTACTGTGCTGATCGCGTCACCCTCTGTAGCACCATGCGATCGAGGGCTGTGCTTTTATCTTAACAAGCAGTGATGCAGCCAATCAAGATGCTCTCAATGGTACAGCTGTAGAACATTTTAGAGGTTTGAGGGCCCATACCCGTTCAACTTTCTGATGGGAAAGAGTTGCACCTTCACGACTGTTTTTAAGTGGACCATCTTAAGTTCTTAGTGATATGGACTATGAGGAACTTAAAACCCGCTCCACCGCAGCCCCGTCCATGTGGATGTTCTGCTCATCAGCCCATTTTCTGTCGTCCACGATCAGTCTCTTGGCACCACACTGCCAGGTCACTGATCTCCTAGCTGTAGGCTGTCTCATCGTCGCTGGTGATCAGGCCTACCACTGTCATGTCGTCTTGATGATGGTGTTGAGTCATGCTCAGTCGTGGATGAACAGGGAGTACAGGAGGGGACTAAGCACACACCACTGTGGGGCCCCCTGTTTTGAGGGTCAGTGTGGCGAAGGTGATGTTTCCTACCCTCACCATCAGGAAGTGCAGTATCCAGTTGCAGAGGGAGAGGTTCAGTCCCAGGGTCCCTACCTTTGTTATGAGCTTGGAGGGGACAATGGGGTTGAACGCTGAGCTGTAGTCAATAAACAGCATTCTCACATAGGTATTCCTCTTATCTAGGTGGGTGAGGGCAGTGTGGAGTCCAATTGAGATTGCGTCGTCTGTGGATCTGTTTGGGGTGGTGGGCAAGTTGGAGTGGGTCCAAGATGTCTGGAATAATGGTGTTGATGTATGCCCATCCTTTCAAAACATGATTACAGAAGTGAGTGATACAGGGTGGTTGTCATAGGAACAGGAACGAAGGTAGTGATCTTAGAACATGTAGGGACAATCAGGTGCTTTAGTAAACTAACCTTCCGGAGGACCTATCATCCTTTCACTCCCTCCTCTATCTTCTCTTCCTCTGTATCTGCTGCAAAAGCCACTTTCAATCACTCTAAATGTCAAGTTTCCATCTCTAACCCTTTGGAAACTATTTTCCACCTTCTCCTTCCTCCTTAATCCTCCACCGCTTTTCCTCCTCCCTCTCTGTGAGCGACTTTGTCAACCAATTTGAAAATTAGGTTGACAACATCCACTCCTCATTCACTCAGCCTACTGGGTCCACTGGTCTAACTCACACAGAACTACCCTAGGCCTTTACCTCTTTCTCCCCTCTCTCTTCAGATGAAATCCTGCGACTAGTGACGTCCGGCCGCCCCGACAACCTGCCCACTCGACCCCATCCCTCCTCCTTTCTCCAGACCATCTCCGGCGACCTTCTCCCATTCCCCACTGCCCGTATTAACTCATCCTTGACCATTCGATACATCCCTTTGACTTAAAAAGGGCTAGAGTTGCTCACCTCAAGAAACCAACCGTTGATCCTCTGGCTGTCTCTGATCAACTCCCTCGTTATCTCTCTCAGAATGATCTTCTTGACCCTAACCAGTCGGGCTTCAAGATGGATCACAACCAAGACTGCTCTTCTCTGTGTCACGAAGGGTGTCCTTACTGCCAAAGCTGACTCTCTCTCCTCTGTTCTCATCCTCCTAGATCTATCCGCTGCCTTCGACACCGTGAACCATCAGATCCTCCTCTCCACCCTCTCAGGGCTGTGAGTCTCAGGCTCTATCAGATCCTCCTCTCCACCCTCTCAGGGCTGGGAGTCTCAGGCTCTATCAGATCCTCCTCTCCACCCTCTAAGGGCCGAGTGTCTCAGGCTCTGCACACTCTTGGATTGCGTCCTACCTGGCCGCTCCTACCAGCTGACATGGAGAGGATCTGTGTCTGCACCATGTACTCTCACTACTGGTGTCCCCCAGGGCTCGGTTATAGTCCCTCTCCTCTTCTCTCTATACACCAAATCACTTGTCATGTCCTCACATGGTCTCTCCTGTCATTGTTATGTGGATGATACTCTACTTTGAGTGTACTTCTGACACTCAAAGACCTCCACATCACGGTTGGCAACTCCACGGTGTCCCCCTCCCAGAGTGCAAAGAACCTTGGCGTGACCCTGGACAACAGCCTGTTGTTCTCTGCAAACATCAAGGCAGTGACTCTCTCCTGCAGGTTCATGTTCTACAACAGGGTTGTCAAACCCATTACACAGAGGGCCGAGTGTCTGAGTTTTCCTTTTTTCCTTTCAATGAAGGAGTTCCTTACTAATTAGTGACCTTAATTAATCAATCAAGTACACGGATGGGGCGAACACCTGCATGCACTCGGCCCTCCATTGAATGAGTTTGACACGTGCTTTACAACATCCGTAGAGTACAACCCTACCTCACACAGGAGGTGGCGCAGGCCCTAATCCAGGCACTCGTCATCTCCCGTCTGGACTACTGCAACTCACTGTTGGCTGAGGTCCCTGCTTGTGCCATCAAACCCCTGCAACTTATCCACAATGTTGCAGCTCGCCTGGTGTTCAACCTTCCCAAGTTCTCCCGTGTCACCCCACTCCCGGCACACTCCACTGGCTTCCAGTCTAAGCTGGCGTACACTACACGACTGTGGTACTTGCCTACCTGAGCACTCCGTTCTGCCACCTCACCCCTATGGGAGGGAAGCTCCCGCTCAGCCCAGTCCAAGCTTTTCTCTGACTTTGCTGATAGCTACTTTACTAAGGAAAAATTTACTGACTATGACTGAGATATGTGGTGGTCCCACCTAGCTATCTTAAGATGAATGCACTAACTGTAAGTTGCTTTGGATAAGAGCTGCTAAATGACAAAAACGTAAAGGTATTCCAAGATGGGTGAACAATCGGTTAGTCAATCGGTCATGACTAACTCTGCTCGTGTCAGCACACCATTTGATGTTGATGAAGAGGCAATCGCCTCTCCCTCTCGATTTCCTGACTCTACTGTCCTGTCCACTCCACTCCATGGAGAATCAATCGAGATGGATAGCCATGCGGGGGGTTTATCTTGTCCAATTGCCGTGTTTTAGAAAAGCAGAGAATATTGCATTTCCGAGAGTTCCATTGGTAGCAAATCCTCGATTGGAGGTCCTCCATCTTATTATCTAGTGACTGTACATTAGCCAGTAGAATGGAGGGACGATCAGAGGTCCATCTTATTATCTAGTGACTGTACATTAGCCAGTAGAATGGAGGGACGATCAGAGGTCCATCTTATTATCTAGTGACTGTACATTAGCCAGTAGAATGGAGGGAAGAGATGACTGGTTTTCCCTTCACCTTAATCTCACCAGGATCCCCCATCATTTGCCTCTGTAATGCCGGCGTTCGGCTCTTGGGTAGCCTGAAAACTGGTTCAGAATTACAGAAAGAGACCAGGGCAGTAGGGTCAAAGTTGAAGCCGAAATTGGGGTAAGTAACTGCCAATCTGATTCAAAAGTTATTGTTGGTTATAAGAGACGGTAGCAGATACATTTTGTGAAAATAAGTTAAAGAACGCCTAAAGAATCACAAAATAGCAAAGCTGGGTCAGAGCAAAACGCCATCCAGCACAACGCCATCCAGCACAACGCCATCCAGCACAACGCCATCCAGCACAACGCCATCCAGCACAACGCCATCCAGCAAAACGCCATCCAGCACAACGCCATCCAGCACAACGCCATCCAGCACAACGCCATCCAGCACAACGCCATCCAGCACAACGCCATCCAGCACAACGCCATCCAGCAAAACGCCATCCAGCACAACGCCATCCAGCACAACGCCATCCAGCACAACGCCATCCAGCACAACGCCATCCAGCACAACGCCATCCAGCACAACGCCATCCAGCACAACGCCATCCAGCAGAACGCCATCCAGCAGAACGCCATCCAGCACAACGCCATCCAGCACAACGCCATCCAGCAGAACGCCATCCAGCACAACGCCATCTTACATGTCAGAGGTTCTATTATATGTTTTGTTTAGATGAGATGAAACCAGAGAAAATGCTTCAGTTCTGCAGGGGTCCCTCTCCTTTTCTGTGTCTTCTGTCTACAATGAAACAGGCCTAAAAGCCCTTCATAGTGTCGGCTAGGCCTGCAGACAGACACGTTTTTTTGTTTGTTTGTAAGACCAGCATGAAGCCTGCAGTGATGATTGAGTGTTTTTAAGTCAGACCAGCCTGAATCCTGCAGTGATGATTGAGTGTTTTTAAGTCAGACCAGCCTGAATCCTGCAGTGATGATTGAGTGTTTTTAAGTCAGACCAGCCTGAATCCTGCAGTGATGATTGAGTGTTTTTAAGTCAGACCAGCCTGAATCCTGCAGTGATGATTGAGTGTTTTTAAGTCAGACCAGCCTGAATCCTGCAGTGATGATTGAGTGTTTTTAAGTCAGACCAGCCTGAATCCTGCAGTGATGATTGAGTGTTTTTAAGTCAGACCAGCCTGAATCCTGCAGTGATGATTGAGTGTTTTTAAGTCAGACCAGCCTGAAGCCTGCATTGATTGAGTGTTTTTAGTCAGACCAGGCTAAAGCCTGCAGTGATGATTGAGTGTTTTTTAGTCAGATCAGCCTGAATCCTGCAGTGATGATTGAGTGTTTCTTAGTCAGACCAGGCTAAAGCCTGCAGTGATGATTGAATGTTTCTTAGTCAGATCAGCCTGAATCCTGCAGTGATGATTGAGTGTTTCTTAGTCAGACCAGGCTAAAGCCTGCAGTGATGATTGAATGTTTCTTAGTCAGACCAGCCTGAATCCTGCAGTGATGATTGAGTGTTTTTAAGTCAGACCAGCCTGAATCCTGCAGTGATGATTGAGTGTTTTTAAGTCAGACCAGCCTGAATCCTGCAGTGATGATTGAGTGTTTTTAAGTCAGACCAGCCTGAATCCTGCAGTGATGATTGAGTGTTTTTAAGTCAGACCAGCCTGAATCCTGCAGTGATGATTGAGTGTTTTTAAGTCAGACCAGCCTGAATCCTGCAGTGATGATTGAGTGTTTTTAAGTCAGACCAGCCTGAATCCTGCAGTGATGATTGAGTGTTTTTAAGTCAGACCAGCCTGAATCCTGCAGTGATGATTGAGTGTTTTTAAGTCAGACCAGCCTGAATCCTGCAGTGATGATTGAGTGTTTTTAAGTCAGACCAGCCTGAAGCCTGCATTGATTGAGTGTTTTTTAGTCAGACCAGGCTAAAGCCTGCAGTGATGATTGAGTGTTTTTTAGTCAGATCAGCCTGAATCCTGCAGTGATGATTGAGTGTTTCTTAGTCAGACCAGGCTAAAGCCTGCAGTGATGATTGAGTGTTTCTTAGTCAGATCAGCCTGAATCCTGCAGTGATGATTGAGTGTTTCTTAGTCAGACCAGGCTAAAGCCTGCAGTGATGATTGAGTGTTTTTTTGTAAGACCAGGCTGAATCCTGCATTGATTGAGTGTTTCTTAGTCAGACCAGGCTGAATCCTGCAGTGATGATTGAATGTATTTTAGTCAGACAAGCCTGAAGCCTGCAGTGATGATTGTGTATCCTCTCCAACATCAGCTCCTACTTGGCTCAGATACCACTCATCTATTTTAGAAGTCCACTTGAAGCACACTGTTTTCCAAGGGAGGGAGGCCTGAGAATATTCTTGTTGTGTGATTTTGATGCTACTGGATGATTTTGACATTTGAATGTGTTTATACTGCGAAGAATCAACGTAACATACATCACTGGAATGCAAACCATTCATACAGACAAAGGTGGTTGAGAGACTTTTGATTTTTTTTGTAGTAAATACTGTCACGTTTTGACCTTAGCTCCTTTGTTTTGTCTTTATTTAGTATTGGTCAGGGCGTGAGTTAGGGTGGGCAGTCTATGTTTGTTTTAGTATGGTCAGGGCGTGAGTTAGGGTGGGCAGTCTGTTTGTTTTTCTATATTTTCTATTTCTGTGTTTGTCATGATATGGTTCTCAATCAGAGGCAGCTGTCTATCGTTGTCCCTGATTGAGAACCATATTTAGGTAGCCTGTTTTCTGTTGTGTTCTGTGGGTGGTTATTTTCAGTCTTTGTGTGTCTGCACCAGATAGAACTGTTTCTGTTGTGTTCTGTGGGTGGTTATGTTCAGTCTTTGTGTGTCTGCACCAGATAGAACTGTTTCTGTTGTGTTCTGTGGGTGGTTGTTTTCAGTCTTTGTGTGTCTGCACCAGATAGAACTGTTTCTGTTGTGTTCTGTGGGTGGTTATGTTCAGTCTTTGTGTGTCTGCACCAGACAGAACTGTTTCTGTTGTGTTCTGTGGGTGGTTGTTTTCAGTCTTTGTGTGTCTGCACCAGACAGAACTGTTTCTGTTGTGTTCTGTGGGTGGTTGTTTTCAGTCTTTGTGTGTCTGCACCAGATAGAACTGTTTCGGTTGTCACTTTGTTGTTTTGTA
>NC_056433.1:88669154-88814154 GCF_018296145.1 Oncorhynchus tshawytscha
AGTATCAGTGTAGTTTGTGTATATAGTGCAGTGCATTTTGAAAGTATTCAGACCCCTTCCCCTTTTCCACATATGTTACATTACTGCCTTATCATAAAATGGAATAAATAAATACAAATCATCATCAATCTACAAAAAATCCCCCATAATGACAAAGAAAAAAACTGGTTTTTAGACATTTTTGCAAATGTAATAAATTTAGAAAATCTATGAGACTCAGATCTGAGCTCAGGTGCATTCGGTTTCCATTGATCATCCTTGAGATGTTTCTACAACTTGATTGGAGTCCACCTGTGGTAAATTCAATTGATTGGACAGGATTTTGGAAAGGCAAACACCTGTCTATATAAGGTCCCACAGTTGACAGTGGATGCCAGAGCAAAAACCAAGCCATGAGGTCGACGGAATTGTTCGTAGAGCTCCGAGACAGAACCATTCTGCAGGATTAAAGGTCCCCAAGAACACCGTGGCATCCATCGTTCTTAAATGGAAGAAGTTTGGAACCAGCAAGACTCTTCCTAGAGCTGGCTACCCGGCCAAACGGAGCAATTGGGGCAGAAGGGCCTTGGTCAGGGAGGTGACCAAGAACCCGATGGTCACTCCAGATGGGAGCTCCAGATGGGAGAACCTTCCAGAAGGACAACCATCTCTGCAGCACTCCACCAATCAGGCCTTTATGGTAGAATAGCCAGACAGAAGTCACTCCTCAGTAAAAGGCACATGACAACCCGCGTGGAGTTTGCCAAAAGTCACCTACAGGACTCTCAGACCATGAGAAAAGACTCTCTGATCGGATGAAACCAAGATTGAACTCTTTGTCCTGAATGCCAAGAATCACATCTGGAGGAAACCTGGCACCATCCCTACGGTGAAGCATGGTGGTGGCAGCATCATGCTTTGGGGCTATTTTTCAGTGGCAGGGACTGGGAGACAGGTCAGGATCAAGGGGGAAATGAGGCTCCAGCCGCAGGACGACACCGGCCTGGGGGACGGCCCCGAGGGCGAGGAGTGGGTCGGTTCGGAAATGGAAATCCAGGATGATGTTGGGGTCCAGAATGTCTGTCGTTGGGACCCAACAGCGCTCCTGTGGGCCATACCCCTCCCAGTCCACCAGGGACTGGAGCGGACCCCCACGACGTCGGGAATCCAGGAGGGACCTGATGGAATAGGTGGGAGTCCCCTCAACGTCCAGGGGAGGTGCAGGGGTGTCGCGGGGGACGGCAGGAACCAGGAACCACCAGCCTGAGGAGGGAGATATGAAAAGAGATCTGGTAGTGGATTGAGAGTTGTATGCGATAATGACGGGGACCAGGTGTGGTTAATGACAGGGACCAGGTGTGGTTAATGACGGGGACCAGGTGTGGTTATTGACGGGGACCAGGTGTGGTTAATGACGGGGACCAGGTGTGGATAATGACGGGAACTTTGTCTTTAGAAATGAAAAGTAACAGAGCTCGCTCTCACTGCCGCGCCCATGGCATTCTGCCAGACTCCTGATTCAAACAGCTCTTATTCGCTCTGGCTTCATAGTAGAAGATTGAAACAAGGTTCTAAAGACTGTTGACATCTCGTGGCAGCCTTAGGAAGTGCAATATGACCCCATAGACAGTAATCACTACACTAGATTAGACAGCAGTAACCACCACACTAGATTAGACAGCAGTAACCACTACACTAGATTAGACAGCAGTAACCACTACACTAGATTAGACAGCAGTAACCACCACACTAGATTAGACAGCAGTAACCCCTACACTAGATTAGACAGCAGTAACCCCTACACTAGATTAGACAGCAGTAACCCTTAAACTAGATTAGACAACAGTAACCCCTACACTAGATTAGACAGCAGTAACCCCTACACTAGATTAGACAGCAGTAACCACTACACTAGATTAGACAACAGTAACCCCAACACTAGATTAGACAGCAGTAACCACTACACTAGATTAGACAGCAGTAACCCCTACACTAGATTAGACAGCATTAACCCCTACACTAGATTAGACAATAGTAACCCCTACACTAGATTAGACAGCAGTAACCACTACACTAGATTAGACAGCATTAACCACTACACTAGATTAGACAGCAGTAACCCCTACACTAGATTAGACAGCAGTAACCCCTACACTAGATTAGACAGCAGTAACCACTACACTAGATTAGACAGCAGTAACCACTACACTAGATTAGACAACAGTAACCCCAACAGTAGATTAGACAGCAGTAACCACTACACTAGATTAGACAGCAGTAACCCCTACACTAGATTAGACAGCATTAACCCCTACACTAGATTAGACAACAGTAACCACTACACTAGATTAGACAGCAGTAACCACTACACTAGAGTAGACAGCAGTAACCACTACACTAGATTAGACAGCATTAACCCCTACACTAGATTAGACAGCATTAACCCCTACACTAGATTAGACAGCAGTAACCACTACACTAGATTAGACAGCAGTAACCCCTACACTAGATTAGACAGCAGTAACCCCTACACTAGATTAGACAGCAGTAACCCCTACACTAGATTAGACAGCAGTAAGCCCTACACTAGATTAGACAGCAGTAACCCCTACACTAGATTAGACAGCAGTAACCCCTACATTAGATTAGACAGCAGTAACCCCTACACTAGATTAGACAGCAGTAACCCCTACACTAGATTAGACAGCAGTAACCCCTACACTAGATTAGACAGCAGTAACCCCTACACTAGATTAGTCAGCAGTAACCCCTACACTAGATTAGACAGCAGTAACCACTACACTAGATTAGACAACAGTAACCCCTACACTAGATTAGACAGCAGTAACCACTACACTAGATTAGACAACAGTAACCCCTGCACTAGATTAGACAGCAGTAACCCCTACACTAGATTAGACAGCAGTAACCCCTACACTAGGGCATACAGCAGTAACCCCTACACTAGATTAGACAGCAGTAACCCCTACACTAGATAAGACAGCAGTAACCACTACACTAGATTAGACAGCAGTAAGCCCTACACTAGATTAGACAGCAGTAACCCCTACACTAGATTAGACAACAGTAACCCCTACACTAGATTAGACAGCAGTAACCCCAACACTAGATTAGACACTACACTAGATTAGACAGCAGTAACCACTACACTAGATTAGACAGCAGTAACCACTACACTAGATTAGACAACAGTAACCCCTACACTAGATTAGACAGCAGTAACCACTACACTAGATTAGACAACAGTAACCCCTGCACTAGATTAGACAGCAGTAACCCCTACACTAGATTAGACAGCATTAACCCCTGCACTAGATTAGTCAGCAGTAACCCCTACACTAGATTAGACAGCAGTAACCACTACACTAGATTAGACAGCAGTAACAACTACACTAGATTAGACAGCAGTAACCACTACACTAGATTAGACAGCAGTAATCACTACACTAGATTAGACAGCAGTAACCACTACACTAGATTAGACAGCAGTAACCCCTACACTAGATTAGACAGCAGTAACCACTACACTAGATTAGACAACAGTAACCCCTACACTAGATTAGACAGCAGTAACCCCTACACTAGATTAGACAGCAGTAACCCCTACACTAGATTAGACAGCAGTAACCCCTACACTAGATTAGACAGCAGTAACCCCTACACTAGATTAGACAACAGTAACCACTACACTAGATTAGACAGCAGTAACCCCTACACTAGATCAGACAGCAGTAACCACTACACTAGATTAGACAGCAGTAACCACTACACTAGATTAGACAGCAGTAACAACTACACTAGATTAGACAGCAGTAACCACTACACTAGATTAGACAGCAGTAATCACTACACTAGATTAGACAGCAGTAACCACTACACTAGATTAGACAGCAGTAACCCCTACACTAGATTAGACAACAGTAACCCCTACACTAGATTAGACAGCAGTAACCCCTACACTAGATTAGACAGCAGTAACCCCTACACTAGATTAGTCAGCAGTAACCCCTACACTAGATTAGACAGCAGTAACCACTACACTAGATTAGACAGCAGTAACAACTACACTAGATTAGACAGCAGTAACCACTACACTAGATTAGACAGCAGTAATCACTACACTAGATTAGACAGCAGTAACCACTACACTAGATTAGACAGCAGTAACCCCTACACTAGATTAGACAACAGTAACCCCTACACTAGATTAGACAGCAGTAACCCCTACACTAGATTAGACAGCAGTAACCCCTACACTAGATTAGACAGCAGTAACCCCTACACTAGATTAGACAGCAGTAACCCCTACACTAGATTAGACAGCAGTAACCCCTACACTAGATTAGACAACAGTAACCACTACACTAGATTAGACAGCAGTAACCCCTACACTAGATCAGACAGCAGTAACCACTACACTAGATTAGACAGCAGTAACCACTACACTAGATTAGACAGCAGTAACAACTACACTAGATTAGACAGCAGTAACCACTACACTAGATTAGACAGCAGTAATCACTACACTAGATTAGACAGCAGTAACCACTACACTAGATTAGACAGCAGTAACCCCTACACTAGATTAGACAACAGTAACCCCTACACTAGATTAGACAGCAGTAACCCCTACACTAGATTAGACAGCAGTAACCCCTACACTAGATTAGACAGCAGTAACCCCTACACTAGATTAGACAGCAGTAACCCCTACACTAGATTAGACAGCAGTAACCCCTACACTAGATTAGACAACAGTAACCACTACACTAGATTAGACAGCAGTAACCCCTACACTAGATCAGACAGCAGTAACCACTACACTAGATTAGACAGCAGTAACCACTACACTAGATTAGACAGCATTAACCCCACACTAGATTAGACAGCAGTAACCCCTACACTAGATTAGACAGCAGTAACCCCTACACTAGATTAGACAGCAGTAACCCCTACACTAGATTAGACAGCAGTAACCCCTACACTAGATTAGACAGCAGTAACCACTACACTAGATTAGACAGCAGTAACCACTACACTAGATTAGACAGCAGTAACCACTACACTAGATTAGACAGCAGTAACCCCTACACTAGATTAGACAGCAGTAACCACTACACTAGATTAGACAGCAGTAACCACTACACTAGATTAGACAACAGTAACCCCTACACTAGATTAGACAGCAGTAACCCCTACACTAGATTAGACAGCATTAACCCCTACACTAGATTAGACAGCAGTAACCACTACACTAGATTAGACAGCAGTAACCACTACACTAGATTAGACAGCAGTAACCACTACACTAGATTAGACAGCAGTAACCCCTACACTAGATTAGACAGCAGTAACCCCTACACTAGATCAGACAGCAGTAACCACTACACTAGATTAGACAGCAGTAACCCCTACACTAGATTAGACAGCAGTAACCCCTACACTAGATTAGACAGCAGTAACCCCTACACTAGATTAGACAGCAGTAACCCCTACACTAGATTAGACAGCAGTAACCACTACACTAGATTAGACAGCAGTAACCCCTACACTAGATTAGACAGCAGTAACCCCTACACTAGATTAGACAGCAGTAACCCCTACACTAGATCAGACAGCAGTAACCACTACACTAGATTAGACAGCAGTAACCACTACACTAGATTAGACAGCAGTAACCCCTACACTAGATTAGACAGCAGTAACCCCTACACTAGATCAGACAGCAGTAACCACTACACTAGATTAGACAGCATTAACCCCTACACTAGATTAGACAGCAGTAACCCCTACACTAGATTAGACAACAGTAACCCTAACAGTAGATTAGACAGCATTAACCCCTACACTAGATTAGACAGCAGTAACCCCTACAGTAGATCAGACAACAGTAACCCCTACACTAGATCAGACAGCAGTAACCACTACACTAGATTAGACAGCATTAACCCCTACACTAGATTAGACAGCAGTAACCCCTACACTAGATCAGACAGCAGTAACCCCTACACTAGATTAGACAGCATTAACCCCTACACTAGATTAGACAGCAGTAACCACTACACTAGATTAGACAGCATTAACCCCTACACTAGATTAGACAGTGCTTCACTGTTCACCTATCTCTGGTGTGTATTAATGCTTGGCCCTGCGCGAATATCTGTGTGCATGTTTGCATCTGTGTGTGAGTGCGTGTGCGTGTGTGCGTGTGTGTGTAGCTGTGTGCGTGTGTGTGTAGCTGTGTGCGTGTGTGCGTGTGTGCGCGTGTGTGCGTGTGCGTGTGCGTGTGTGCGTGTTTGCATCTGTGTGTGTGTGCGCGTGTGCGTGTGCGCGTGTGTTTGTAGCTGTGTGCGTGTGTGTGTAGCTGTGTGCGTGTGTGCGTGTGTGCGCGTGTGTGTCCACTTCAGAGATGTGGGAAAGGGCTCGTGAGTAAACACTTCACAGTAAAGACTACACCTGTTGTATTTGGCGCATCTGACCAATAATATTTAATTTAATTTGTCAGTGTTCCAGCACTTTTCCACTCTGTCTTGTTGTTTTATTCCCTCATTTTGTCAAACCTCAATAAACTCAATCAGTGGTAAGTGAAGAGAATCACATAAGACTGAATCCCAAATGGCACATATAGTGCACTATGTTTAAGTAGTGCACTATAAAGAGGAACAGGGTGCAATTTGGGACACAGCCTTACACCTAATTCTACGATCGTTCCTTTAAAGTCAGGACACATCCTGACACCACAGTCATTCAGAACCCAACAGGGACCCCGACTGACACCACAGTCATTCAGATTCAGAACCCCAACAGAGACACATCCTGACACCACAGTCATTCAGATTCAGAACCCCAACAGAGACACATCATGACACCACAGTCATTCAGATTCAGAACCCCAACAGGGACACATCCTGACACCACAGTCATTCAGAACCCAACAGGGACCCCGACTGACACCACAGTCATTCAGATTCAGAACCCCAACAGGGACACATCCTGACACGACAGTCATTCAGATTCAGAACCCAACAGGGACCCCGACTGACACCACAGTCATTCAGATTCAGAACCCCAACAGGGACACATCCTGACACCACAGTCATTCAGATTCAGAACCCCAACAGAGACACATCATGACACCACAGTCATTCAGATTCAGAACCCCAACAGGGACCCCGACTGACACCACAGTCATTCAGATTCAGAACCCCAACAGGGACACATCCTGACACCACAGTCATTCAGATTCAGAACCCCAACAGGGACACATCCTGACACCACAGTCATTCAGATTCAGAACCCCAACAGGGACAAATCCTGACACCACAGTCATTCAGATTCAGAACCCCAACAGGGACACAGCCTGACACCACAGTCATTCAGATTCAGAAGCCAACAGGGACACATCCTGACACCACAGTCATTCAGATTCAGAACCCAACAGGGACCCTGACTGACACCTCAGTCATTCAGATTCAGAACCCCAACAGGGACACATCCTGACACCACAGTCATTCAGAACCCAACAGGGACCCCGACTGACACCACAGTCATTCAGATTCAGAACCCCAACAGGGACACAGCTTGATACCACAGTCATTCAGATTCAGAACCCAACAGGGACACAGCCTGACACCACAGTCATTCAGATTCAGAACCCCAACAGGGACACATCCTGACACCACAGTCATTCAGATTCAGAACCCCAACAGGGACACAGCTTGATACCACAGTCATTCAGATTCAGAACCCAACAGGGACACAGCCTGACACCACAGTCATTCAGATTCAGAACCCCAACAGGGACACAGCTTGATACCACAGTCATTCAGATTCAGAACCCCAACAGGGACACAGCCTGACACCCCAGTCATTCAGATTCAGAACCCCAACAGGGACACAGCTTGATACCACAGTCATTCAGATTCAGAACCCAACAGGGACACATCCTGACACCACAGTCATTCAGAACCCAACAGGGACACAGCCTGACACCACAGTCATTCAGATTCAGAACCCAACAGGGACACAGCCTGACACCACAGTCATTCAGATTCAGAACCCAACAGTGAATATCAAGACATTGTGTAGGCGTAGCTGCCACAGTGCTCAAGCCAGGACATTTCCACCCACTTCTACGGCTGTTGTTTATGATATTTAGAATCACTGAGATTGGCAGAACATGTAGACGTTCACACAGCTTTAATTTATTTAATTTATAGAGATTTACACTGATAAATTAGAGTTTAGAGTCACTTTAAAGGAAAGATCGTAGAATTAGGTATAGATTCTACGTGAATTATAGAACGTCAATGGGGATGAGGCACAAATCCACAACACATCTGACATCAGTAAAATATAGATGGATTTCTGATATCCATCTGAAACAGAGGAGGTGGAGGAGGTTGAGGAAGAGTAGGGGGTAGAGGAGGAGGAAGAGAAAGTGGTAGGAGGATGTAGAGGAGGTAGAGGAGGAGGTAGAGGAGATAGAGGAGGAGGTTGATGAGGAGGAGAAGGAGGTAGAGGAGGAGGTAGAGGAGGAGGTTGATGAAGAGGAGTAGAAGGTAGAGGAGGAGAAGGAGGAAGAGGAGGAGGTAGAGGAGGAGGTTGATGAGTAGGAGGTGGAGGAAGAGGAGGATGTAGAGGAGGAGGTTGAGGAGGAGTAGGAGGTAGAGGAGGAGGTAGAGGATGAGGTAGAAGAGGAGGAGGTGGTAGAGGAGGAGGTAGAGGAGGAGGTTGATGAGTAGGAGATGGAGGAAGAGGAGGATGTAGAGGAGGAGGTTGATGAGGAGGAGTAGGGGGTAGAGGAGGAGGAGGAAGAAGATGAGGTAAAGATAGAGAAGGTGGAGGAAGAGGAGGTGGATGAGGAGGAGGGTGAATTAGCATCTCTGACAAAGAGTCCAAACGTTGCACAGTAAACTGTGGGAGGGAGCATTCGTCAGTGTGCAATCGTTATTTAAAAAATAAGAGTTTCTCACATCATTCTTGACAGGCTGCTCATAATTAATGTGCATGATAGATATTAACTCTGTCACAGGAAGGAATGATGACTGCCTGGCCCTGGGATGAAGCTCTGTCAAAGGGAGGAGGGATGACTGCGTGGCTCTGGGATGAAGCTCTGTCACAGGAAGGACTGATGACTGCCTGGCCCTGGGATGAAGCTCTGTCACAGGAAGGACTGATGACTGCCTGGCCCTGGGATGAAGCTCTGTCACAGGAAGGACTGATGACTACCTGGCCCTGGGATGAAGCTCTGTCACAGGAAGGACTGATGACTGCCTGTTCCTGGGATGAAATTACATCCTGGGATGAAATTACAGTCAGTCGTGCTTTTGGGCCCATAGGGACCACTATAAAGAGAATGATGGTACCATTTAGAACACAGACTGGGGTAAACCTGCTGAAGCTGTTTTAGTAGCAGATAACTCTAAGACTTACCAGAGCAGAGCAGCAGTAGATATCCAATATAAGACTTACCAGGAGCAGCAGTAGATATCCAATCTAAGACTTACCAGGAGCAGCAGTAGATATCCAATCTAAGACAGACCAGAGCAGCAGTAGATATCCAATATAAGACAGACCAGAGCAGCAGTAGATATCCAATCTAAGACAGACCAGAGCAGAGCAGCAGTAGATATCTAATCTAAGACAGAGCAGAGCAGCAGTAGATATCCAATATAAGACAGACCAGAGCAGAGCAGCAGTAGATATCCAATCTAAGACAGACCAGAACAGAGCAGCAGTAGATATCCAATATAAGACAGAGCAGAGCAGAGCACCAGTAGATATCCAATCTAAGACAGACCAGAGCAGCAGTAGATATCCAATCTAAGACAGAGCAGAGCAGCAGTAGATATCCAATCTAAGACAGACCAGAGCAGAGCAGCAGTAGATATCCAATCTAAGACAGACCAGAGCAGAGCAGCAGTAGATATCCAAACTAAGACAGAACAGAGCAGCAGTAGATATTCAATATAAAACAGACCATAGCAGAGCAGCAGCAGATATCCAATCTAAGACAGACCAGAGCAGCAGTAGATATCTAATCTAAGACAGACCAGACCAGAGCAGCAGTAGATATCCAATCTAAGACAGACCAGACCAGAGCAGCAGTAGATATCCAATCTAAGACAGACCAGAGCAGCAGTAGATATCCAATATAAGACAGACCAGAGCAGAGCAGCAGTAGATATCCAATCTAAGACAGACCAGAGCAGAGCAGCAGTAGATATCCAATATAAGACTTACCAGGAGCAGCAGTAGATATCCAATCTAAGACTTACCAGGAGCAGCAGTAGATATCCAATCTAAGACAGACCAGAGCAGAGCAGCAGTAGATATCCAATCTAAGACTTACCAGGAGCAGCAGTAGATATCCAATGTGAGACTTACCAGGAGCAGCAGTAGATATCCAATCTAAGACAGACCAGACCAGAGCAGCAGTAGATATCCAATCTAAGACAGACCAGAGCAGAGCAGCAGTAGATATCCAATCTAAGACAGACCAGAGCAGAGCAGCAGTAGATATCCAATCTAAGACAGACCAGAGCAGAGCAGCAGTAGATATCCAATCTAAGACAGACCAGAGCAGAGCAGCAGTAGATATCCAATCTAAGACAGACCAGAGCAGCAGTAGATATCCAATATAAGACAGACCAGAGCAGCAGTAGATATCCAATATAAGACAGACCAGAGCAGCAGTAGATATCCAATCTAAGACAGACCAGAGCAGAGCAGCAGTAGATATCTAATCTAAGACAGAGCAGAGCAGCAGTAGATATCCAATCTAAGACAGACCAGAACAGAGCAGCAGTAGATATTCAATATAAGACAGAGCAGAGCAGAGCACCAGTAGATATCCAATCTAAGACAGACCAGAGCAGCAGTAGATATCCAATCTAAGACAGAGCAGAGCAGCAGTAGATATCCAATCTAAGACAGACCAGAGCAGAGCAGCAGTAGATATCCAATCTAAGACAGACCAGAGCAGAGCAGCAGTAGATATCCAAACTAAGACAGAACAGAGCAGCAGTAGATATTCAATATAAAACAGACCATAGCAGAGCAGCAGCAGATATCCAATCTAAGACAGACCAGAGCAGCAGTAGATATCTAATCTAAGACAGACCAGACCAGAGCAGCAGTAGATATACAATCTAAGACAGACCAGACCAGAGCAGCAGTAGATATCCAATCTAAGACAGACCAGAGCAGCAGTAGATATCCAATATAAGACAGACCAGAGCAGAGCAGCAGTAGATATCCAATCTAAGACAGACCAGAGCAGAGCAGCAGTAGATATCCAATCTAAGACAGACCAGAGCAGAGCAGCAGTAGATATCCAATCTAAGACAGACCAGAGTAGCAGTAGATATCCAATCTAAGACTTACCAGAACAGCAGTAGATATCCAATCTAAGACAGAACAGAGCAGCAGTAGATATCCAATATAAGACAGAACAGACAAGAGCAGCAGTAGATATCCAATCTAAGACAGACCAGAGCAGCAGTAAATATCCATTATAAGACAGACCAGAGCAGCAGTAGATATCCAATCTAAGACAGACCAGAGCAGAGCAGCAGTAGATATCTAATCTAAGACAGAGCAGAGCAGCAGTAGATATCCAATATAAGACAGACCAGAGCAGAGCAGCAGTAGATATCCAATCTAAGACAGACCAGAACAGAGCAGCAGTAGATATCCAATATAAGACAGAGCAGAGCAGCAGTAGATATCCAATCTAAGACAGACCAGAGCAGCAGTAGATATCCAATCTAAGACAGAGCAGAGCAGCAGTAGATATCCAATCTAAGACAGACCAGAGCAGCAGTAGATATCCAATCTAAGACAGACCAGAGCAGAGCAGCAGTAGATATCCAATCTAAGACAGACCAGACCAGAGCAGCAGTAGATATCCAATCTAAGACAGACCAGAGCAGAGCAGCAGAGATTTCCAATCTAAGACAGACCAGACCAGAGCAGCAGTAGATATCCAATCTAAGACAGACCAGAGCAGCAATAGATATCCAATATAAGACAGACCAGAGCAGCAGTAGATATCCAATATAAGACAGACCAGACCAGAGCAGCAGTAGATATCCAATCTAAGACAGACCAGACCAGAGCAGCAGTAGATATCTAATCTAAAACAGACCAGAGCAGAGCAGCAGTAGATATCCAATCTAAGACAGACCAGAGCAGAGGAGCAGTAGATATCGAATCTAAGACAGAACAGAGCAGCAGTAGATATTCAATATAAAACAGACCAGAGCAGAGCAGCAGCAGATATCCAATCTAAGACAGACCAGAGCAGCAGTAGATATCTAATCTAAGACAGACCAGACCAGAGCAGCAGTAGATATCCAATCTAAGACAGACCAGAGCAGAGCAGCAGTAGATATCCAATCTAAGACAGACCAGAGCAGCAGTAGATATCTAATCTAAGACAGACCAGACCAGAGCAGCAGTAGATATCCAATCTAAGACAGACCAGACCAGAGCAGCAGTAGATATCCAATCTAAGACAGACCAGAGCAGCAGTAGATATCCAATATAAGACAGACCAGAGCAGAGCAGCAGTAGATATCCAATCTAAGACAGACCAGAGCAGAGCAGCAGTAGATATCCAATCTAAGACAGACCAGAGCAGAGCAGCAGTAGATATCCAATCTAAGACAGACCAGAGTAGCAGTAGATATCCAATCTAAGACTTACCAGAACAGCAGTAGATATCCAATCTAAGACAGAACAGAGCAGCAGTAGATATCCAATATAAGACAGAACAGACAAGAGCAGCAGTAGATATCCAATCTAAGACAGACCAGAGCAGCAGTAAATATCCATTATAAGACAGACCAGAGCAGCAGTAGATATCCAATCTAAGACAGACCAGAGCAGAGCAGCAGTAGATATCTAATCTAAGACAGAGCAGAGCAGCAGTAGATATCCAATATAAGACAGACCAGAGCAGAGCAGCAGTAGATATCCAATCTAAGACAGACCAGAACAGAGCAGCAGTAGATATCCAATATAAGACAGAGCAGAGCAGCAGTAGATATCCAATCTAAGACAGACCAGAGCAGCAGTAGATATCCAATCTAAGACAGAGCAGAGCAGCAGTAGATATCCAATCTAAGACAGACCAGAGCAGCAGTAGATATCCAATCTAAGACAGACCAGAGCAGAGCAGCAGTAGATATCCAATCTAAGACAGACCAGACCAGAGCAGCAGTAGATATCCAATCTAAGACAGACCAGAGCAGAGCAGCAGTAGATTTCCAATCTAAGACAGACCAGACCAGAGCAGCAGTAGATATCCAATCTAAGACAGACCAGAGCAGCAATAGATATCCAATATAAGACAGACCAGAGCAGCAGTAGATATCCAATATAAGACAGACCAGACCAGAGCAGCAGTAGATATCCAATCTAAGACAGACCAGACCAGAGCAGCAGTAGATATCTAATCTAAAACAGACCAGAGCAGAGCAGCAGTAGATATCCAATCTAAGACAGACCAGAGCAGAGGAGCAGTAGATATCGAATCTAAGACAGAACAGAGCAGCAGTAGATATTCAATATAAAACAGACCAGAGCAGAGCAGCAGCAGATATCCAATCTAAGACAGACCAGAGCAGCAGTAGATATCTAATCTAAGACAGACCAGACCAGAGCAGCAGTAGATATCCAATCTAAGACAGACCAGAGCAGAGCAGCAGTAGATATCGAATCTAAGACAGACCAGAGCAGCAGTAGATATCCAATCTAAGACAGACCAGAGCAGAGCAGCGGTAGATATCCAATCTAAGACAGACCAGAGCAGCAGTAGATATCCAATATAAGACAGAAATTGACACACATGCAGTAAATAAATAAGTGTTATTTGAATCACGGTGGAGTCAACACTGCATGGTGTTGTTACTCAACTGTGTTTAGTTAATTAAATGGCCTCATTATAATTCAGGAGTTAAATCTTGGTTTCATCAGACCAGAGAATCTTGTTTCTCATGGTCAGAGTCCTTTAGGTTCCTTTTGGAAAACTCCAAGCGGGCTGTCACTTGCCTTTTACTGGGGAATGGCTTCCGCCTAGCCACTCTACCATAAAGGCCTGATAGGTGGAGTGTTGCACAGTGTTGTCCTACTTGAAAGTTCTCTCATCTCCACAGAGGAACTCAGGAGCTCTGTCAGAGTGAATATCTGGTTCTTGGTCTCCTCCCTGACAAAGGCCATTTTCCCCGATTGCTCAGTTTGGCCGGGCGGCCAGCTCAAGGCAGAGTCTTGGTTCCAAACGTATTCTCTCTGACTTCTACGGACCATTCCTTTGACCTGTGGGGCCTTTCCAATCATGTCCAATCAATTGAATTTACCACAGGTGGACTCGAATCAAGTTGAAGAAACACGTCAAGGATGATCAATGGAAACTGGATGCACCTGAGTTCAATTTGGAGTCTCATTAGCAAAAGGTCTGAATACTTATGTAAATAATTTTATATTTTTGTATAAAAACCTGTTTTTGCTTCGTCACTATGGGGTTTTGTCTGTGGATTGAAGAGGAACATTTTTTTATTTAATCCATTTTAGAATAAGGCTGTAACCAAATGTTTAAAATGTCAAGGGGTCTGAATACTACATTCCGAATGCACTGTAGGTTGCCATTTTGGACTCACAAGATACTGTCATCATCAGGTCAGTGACCCATTTAAGGTAAAGACACCTCTGGACAATGTTGGTCCCTGAACCCCCTGTGTGTAATGAAGGGAGGACCATATATATAACTGAATTTGAGCTCTGTAACGCTGTGAGGGTTTGGCATACCTTACTATGTGGCCTAGAGCCCAGAAACGCAATAGAATAATGAGGCTAGTCCACACACACACACACACACACACACACACACACACACACACACACACACACACACACACACACACACACACACACACACACACACACACACACACACACACACACACACACACACACACACACACACACACACACACACACACACACACTACCGAAGGTACCCGTTCCTTATGTAATACACTATGGTGTCAATTGGGGTCAGTCACTCTTCTTCTGTCTCCACTATGGGGTCAGTCACTCTTCTCCTGTCTCATGATTTCACCATGGGGTCAGTCACTCTTCTCCTGTCTCATGACTCCACCATGGGGTCAGTCCCTCTTCTCCTGTCTCATGACTCCACCATGGGGTCAGTCACTCTTCTCCTGTCTCCACCATGGGGTCAGTCACTCTTCTCCTGTCTCATGACTCCACCATAGGGTGAGTCCTTCTTCTCCTGTCTCCACCATGGGGTCAGTCACTCTTCTCCTGTCTCATGTCTCCACCATGGGGTCAGTCACTCTTCTCCTGTCTCATGTCTCCACCATGGGGTCAGTCACTCTTCTCCTGTCTCATGTCTCCACCATGGAGTCAGTCACTCTTCTCCTGTCTCATGTCTCCGCCATGGGGTCAGTCACTCTTGTCCTGTCTCATTTCTCCACCATGGGGTCAGTCACTCTTCTCCTGTCTCATGTCTCCACCATGGGGTCAGTCACTCTTCTCCTGTCTCATGACTCCACCATGGGGTCAGTCACTCTTCTCCTGTCTCATGTCTCCACCATGGGCTCAGTCACTCTTCTCCTGTCTCATGACTCCACCATGGGGTCAGTCACTCTTCTCCTGTCTCATGACTCCACCATGGGGTCAGTCACTCTTCTCCTGTCTCATGTCTCCACCATGGGGTCAGTCACTCTTCTCCTGTCTCATGTCTCCACCATGGGGTCAGTCACTCTTTCCTGTCTCATGACTCCACCATGGGGTCAGTCACTCTTCTCCTGTCTCCACAATGGGGTCAGTCACTCTTCTCATGTCTCCACCATGGGGTCAGTCACTCTTCTCCTGTCTCATGACTCCACCATGGGGTCAGTCACTCTTCTCCTGTCTCATGACTCCACCATGGGGTCAGTCACTCTTCTCCTGTCTCATGTCTCCACCATGGGGTCAGTCCCTCTTCTCCTGTCTCACGACTCCACCATGGGGTCAGTCCCTCTTCTCCTGTCTCATGACTCCGCCATGGGGTCAGTCACTCTTGTCCTGTCTCATGTCTCCACCATGGGGTCAGTCACTCTTCACCTGTCTCCACCATGGGGTCAGTCACTCTTCTCCTGTCTCATGACTCCACCATGGGGTCAGTCACTCTTCTCCTGTCTCATGCCTCCACCATGGGGTCAGTCACTCTTCTCATGTCTCCACCATGGGGTCAGTCACTCTTCTCCTGTCTCCACCATGGGGTCAGTCACCCTTCTCCTGTCTCATGACTCCACCATGGGGTCAGTCACTCTTCTCCTGTCTCATGACTCCACCATGGGGTCAGTCACTCTTCTCCTGTCTCATGATTTCACCATGGGGTCAGTCACTCTTCTCCTGTCTCATGACTCCACCATGGGGTCAGTCCCTCTTCTCCTGTCTCATGACTCCACCATGGGGTCAGTCACTCTTCTCCTGTCTCCACCATGGGGTCAGTCACTCTTCTCCTGTCTCATGACTCCACCATGGGGTCAGTCCCTCTTCTCCTGTCTCCACCATGGGGTCAGTCACTCTTCTCCTGTCTCATGTCTCCACCATGGGGTCAGTCACTCTTCTCCTGTCTCATGTCTCCACCATGGGGTCAGTCACTCTTCTCCTGTCTCATGTCTCCACCATGGAGTCAGTCACTCTTCTCCTGTCTCATGTCTCCGCCATGGGGTCAGTCACTCTTGTCCTGTCTCATTTCTCCACCTAGGGTCAGTCACTCTTCTCCTGTCTCATGTCTCCACCATGGGGTCAGTCACTCTTCTCCTGTCTCATGACTCCACCATGGGGTCAGTCACTCTTCTCCTGTCTCATGTCTCCACCATGGGGTCAGTCACTCTTCTCCTGTCTCATGACTCCACCATGGGGTCAGTCACTCTTCTCCTGTCTCATGACTCCACCATGGGGTCAGTCACTCTTCTCCTGTCTCATGTCTCCACCATGGGGTCAGTCACTCTTCTCCTGTCTCATGTCTCCACCATGGGGTCAGTCACTCTTTTCCTGTCTCATGACTCCACCATGGGGTCAGTCACTCTTCTCCTGTCTCCACAATGGGGTCAGTCACTCTTCTCATGTCTCCACCATGGGGTCAGTCACTCTTCTCCTGTCTCATGACTCCACCATGGGGTCAGTCACTCTTCTCCTGTCTCATGACTCCACCATGGGGTCAGTCACTCTTCTCCTGTCTCATGTCTCCACCATGGGGTCAGTCCCTCTTCTCCTGTCTCACGACTCCACCATGGGGTCAGTCCCTCTTCTCCTGTCTCATGACTCCGCCATGGGGTCAGTCACTCTTGTCCTGTCTCATGTCTCCACCATGGGGTCAGTCACTCTTCACCTGTCTCATGTCTCCACCATGGGGTCAGTCACTCTTCTCCTGTCTCATGACTCCACCATGGGGTAAGTCACTCTTCTCCTGTCTCATGTCTCCACCATGGGGTCAGTCACTCTTCTCATGTCTCCACCATGGGGTCAGTCACTCTTCTCCTGTCTCATGACTCCACCATGGGGTAAGTCACTCTTCTCCTGTCTCATGTCTCCACCATGGGGTCAGTCACTCTTCTCCTGTCTCCACTATGGGGTCAGTCACTCTTCTCCTGTCTCATGTCTCCACCATGGGGTCAGTCACTCTTGTCCTGTCTCATGTCTCCACCATGGGGTCAGTCACTCTTCTCCTGTCTCATGTCTCTACCATGGGGTCAGTCACTCTTTTCCTGTCTCATGACTCCACCATGGGGTCAGTCACTCTTCTCCTGTCTCATGTCTCCACCATGGAGTCAGTCACTCTTCTCCTGTCTCATGACTCCACCATGCGGTCAGTCACTCTTCTCCTGTCTCATGACTCCACCATGGGGTCAGTCACTCTTCTCCTGTCTCATGTCTCCACCATGGGGTCAGTCCCTCTTCTCCTGTCTCACGACTCCACCATGGGGTCAGTCCCTCTTCTCCTGTCTCATGACTCCGCCATGGGGTCAGTCACTCTTGTCCTGTCTCATGTCTCCACCATGGGGTCAGTCACTCTTCACCTGTCTCATGTCTCCACCATGGGGTCAGTCACTCTTCTCCTGTCTCATGACTCCACCATGGGGTAAGTCACTCTTCTCCTGTCTCATGTCTCCACCATGGGGTCAGTCACTCTTCTCATGTCTCCACCATGGGGTCAGTCACTCTTCTCCTGTCTCATGACTCCACCATGGGGTAAGTCACTCTTCTCCTGTCTCATGTCTCCACCATGGGGTCAGTCACTCTTCTCCTGTCTCCACTATGGGGTCAGTCACTCTTCTCCTGTCTCATGACTCCACCATGGGGTCAGTCACTCTTGTCCTGTCTCATGTCTCCACCATGGGGTCAGTCACTCTTCTCCTGTCTCATGTCTCTACCATGGGGTCAGTCACTCTTTTCCTGTCTCATGACTCCACCATGGGGTCAGGCACTCTTCTCCTGTTTCATGTCTCCACCATTGGGTCAGTCACTCTTCTCCTGTCTCATGACTCCACCATGGGGTCAGTCACTCTTCTCCTGTCTCATGTCTCTACCATGGGGTCTGTCACTCTTTCTCCTGTCTCATGACTCCACCATGGGGTCAGTCACTCTTCTCCTGTCTCCACCATGGGGTCAGTCACTCTTCTCCTGTCTCATGTCTCCACCATGGGGTCAGTCACTCTTCTCCTGTCTCCACCATGGGGTCAGTCACTCTTCTCCTGTCTCATGACTCCACCATGGGGTCAGTCACTCTTCTCCTGTCTCATGACTCCACCATAGGGTAAGTCACTCTTCTCCTGTCTCATGTCTCCACCATGGGGTCAGTCACTCTTCTCCTGTCTCCACTATGGGGTCAGTCACTCTTCTCCTGTCTCATGTCTCCACCATGGGGTCAGTCACTCTTCTCCTGTCTCATGACTCCACCATGGGGTCAGTCACTCTTCTCCTGTTTCATGTCTCCACCATTGGGGTCAGTCACTCTTCTCCTGTCTCATGACTCCACCATGGGGTCAGTCACTCTTCTCCTGTCTCATGTCTCCACCATGGGGTCAGTCACTCTTCTCCTGTCTCATGAATCCGCCATGGGGTCAGTCACTCTTGTCCTGTCTCATTTCTCCACCATGGGGTCAGTCACTCTTCTCCTGTCTCATGTCTCCACCATGGGGTCAGTCACTCTTCTCCTGTCTCATGACTCCACCATGGGGTCAGTCACTCTTCTCCTGTCTCATGTCTCCACCATGGGGTCAGTCACTCTTCTCCTGTCTCATGACTCCACCATGGGGTCAGTCACTCTTCTCCTGTCTCATGTCTCCACCATGGGGTCAGTCACTCTTTTCCTGTCTCATGACTCCACCATGGGGTCAGTCACTCTTCTCCTGTCTCCACCATGGGGTCAGTCACTCTTCTCCTGTCTCATGTCTCCACCATGGGGTCAGTCACTCTTCTCCTGTCTCCACCATGGGGTCAGTCACTCTTCTCCTGTCTCATGACTCCACCATGGGGTCAGTCACTCTTCTCCTGTCTCATTTCTCCACCATGGGGTCAGTCACTCTTTCTCCTGTCTCCACCATGGGGTCAGTCACTCTTCTCCTGTCTCATGTCTCCACCATGGGGTCACTCTTCTCCTGTCTCATGACTCCACCATGGGGTCAGTCATCTTGTCCTGTCTCATTTCTCCACCATGGGGTCAGTCACTCTTCTCCTGTCTCATGACTCCACCATGGGGTCAGTCACTCTTCTCCTGTCTCATGTCTCCACCATGGGGTCAGTCACTCTTCTCCTGTCTCATGACTCCACCATGGGGTCAGTCACTCTTCTCCTGTCTCATGTCTCCACCATGGGGTCAGTCACTCTTCTCCTGTCTCATGTCTCCACCATGGGGTCAGTCACTCTTTTCTGTCTCATGACTCCACCATGGGGTCAGTCACTCTTCTCCTGTCTCCACAATGGGGTCAGTTACTCTTCTCATGTCTCCACCATGGGGTCAGTCACTCTTCTCCTGTCTCATGACTCCACCATGGGGTCAGTCACTCTTCTCCTGTCTCATGTCTCCACCATGGGGTCAGTCACTCTTTTCCTGTCTCATGACTCCACCATGGGGTCAGTCACTCTTCTCCTGTCTCCACCATGGGGTCAGTCACTCTTCTCCTGTCTCATGTCTCCACCATGGGGTCAGTCACTCTTCTCCTGTCTCCACCATGGGGTCAGTCACTCTTCTCCTGTCTCATGACTCCACCATGGGGTCAGTCACTCTTCTCCTGTCTCATGACTCCACCATGGGGTAAGTCACTCCTCTCCTGTCTAAAGTCTCCACCATTGGGTCAGTCACTCTTCTCCTGTCTCCACTATGGGGTCAGTCACTCTTCTCCTGTCTCATGTCTCCACCATGGGGTCAGTCACTCTTCTCCTGTCTCATGACTCCACCATGGGGTCAGTCACTCTTCTCCTGTTTCATGTCTCCAACATTGGGCCAGTCACTCTTCTCCTGTCTCATGTCTCTACCATGGGGTCTGTCACTCTTTCCTGTCTCATGACTCCACCATGGGGTCAGTCACTCTTCTCCTGTCTCCACCATGGGGTCAGTCACTCTTCTCCTGTCTCATGTCTCCACTATAGGGTCAGTCACTCTTCTCCTGTCTCCACCATTGGGTCAGTCACTCTTCTCCTGTCTCATGACTCCACCATGGGGTCAGTCACTCTTCTCCTGTCTCATGACTCCACCATAGGGTAAGTCACTCCTCTCCTGTCTAATGTCTCCACCATGGGGTCAGTCACTCTTCTCCTGTCTCCACTATGGGGTCAGTCACTCTTCTCCTGTCTCATGTCTCCACCATGGGGTCAGTCAATCTTCTCCTGTCTCATGACTCCACCATGGGGTCAGTCACTCTTCTCCTGTTTCATGTCTCCACCATTGGGTCAGTCACTCTTCTCCTGTCTCATGACTCCACCATGGGGTCAGTCACTCTTCTCCTGTCTCATGTCTCCACCATGGGGTCAGTCACTCTTCTCCTGTCTCATTTCTCCACCATGGGGTCAGTCACTCTTCTCCTGTCTCATGTCTCCACCATGGGATCAGTCACTCTTCTCCTGTCTCATGACTCCACCATGGGGTCAGTCACTCTTCTCCTGTCTCATGTCTCCACCATGGGGTCAGTCACTCTTCTCCTGTCTCATGACTCCACCATGGGGTCATCACTCTTCTCCTGTCTCATGTCTCCACCATGGGGTCAGTCACTCTTCTCCTGTCTCATGTCTCCACCATGGGGTCAGTCACTCTTTCCTGTCTCATGACTCCACCATGGGGTCAGTCACTCTTCTCCTGTCTCCACAATGGGGTCAGTTACTCTTCTCATGTCTCCACCATGGGGTCAGTCACTCTTCACCTGTCTCATGACTCCACCATGGGGTCAGTCACTCTTCTCCTGTCTCATGACTCCACCATGGGGTCAGTCACTCTTCTCCTGTCTCATGTCTCTACCATGGGGTCAGTCACTCTTTCCTGTCTCATGACTCCACCATGGGGTCAGTCACTCTTCTCCTGTCTCATGTCTCCACCATGGAGTCAGTCACTGTCTCATGACTCCACCATGCGGTCAGTCACTCTTCTCCTGTCTCATGTCTCTACCATGGGGTCTGTCACTCTTTTCCTGTCTCATGACTCCACCATGGGGTCAGTCACTCTTCTCCTGTCTCCACCATGGGGTCAGTCACTCTTCTCCTGTCTCATGTCTCCACCATGGGGTCAGTCACTCTTCTCCTGTCTCCACCATGGGGTCAGTCACTCTTCTCCTGTCTCATGACTCCACCATGGGGTCAGTCACTCTTCTCCTGTCTCATGACTCCACCATAGGGTAAGTCACTCCTCTCCTGTCTAATGTCTCCACCATGGGGTCAGTCACTCTTCTCCTGTCTCCACTATGGGGTCAGTCACTCTTCTCCTGTCTCATGTCTCCACCATGGGGTCAGTCACTCTTCTCCTGTCTCATGACTCCACCATGGGGTCAGTCACTCTTCTCCTGTTTCATGTCTCCACCATTGGGTCAGTCACTCTTCTCCTGTCTCATGACTCCACCATGGGGTCAGTCACTCTTCTCCTGTCTCATGTCTCCACCATGGGGTCAGTCACTCTTCTCCTGTCTCATGACTCCGCCATGGGGTCAGTCACTCTTGTCCTGTCTCATTTCTCCACCATGGGGTCAGTCACTCTTCTCCTGTCTCATGTCTCCACCATGGGGTCAGTCACTCTTCTCCTGTCTCATGACTCCACCATGGGGTCAGTCACTCTTCTCCTGTCTCATGTCTCCACCATGGGGTCAGTCACTCTTCTCCTGTCTCATGACTCCACCATGGGGTCAGTCACTCTTCTCCTGTCTCATGTCTCCACCATGGGGTCAGTCACTCTTTTCCTGTCTCATGACTCCACCATGGGGTCAGTCACTCTTCTCCTGTCTCCACCATGGGGTCAGTCACTCTTCTCCTGTCTCATGTCTCCACCATGGGGTCAGTCACTCTTCTCCTGTCTCCTGGGGTCAGTCACTCTTCTCCTGTCTCATGACTCCACCATGGGGTCAGTCACTCTTCTCCTGTCTCATTTCTCCACCATGGGGTCAGTCACTCTTCTCCTGTCTCCACCATGGGGTCAGTCACTCTTCTCCTGTCTAAAGTCTCCAACATTGGGCCAGTCACTCTTCTCCTGTCTCATGACTCCACCATGGGGTCAGTCACTCTTGTCCTGTCTCATTTCTCCACCATGGGGTCAGTCACTCTTCTCCTGTCTCATGACTCCACCATGGGGTCATCACTCTTCTCCTGTCTCATGTCTCCACCATGGGGTCAGTCACTCTTCTCCTGTCTCATGACTCCACCATGGGGTCAGTCACTCTTCTCCTGTCTCATGACTCCACCATGGGGTCAGTCACTCTTTCCCTGTCTCATGTCTCCACCATGGGGTCAGTCACTCTTTTCCTGTCTCATGACTCCACCATGGGGTCAGTCACTCCTTCTCCTGTCTCTTCTCATGTCTCCACCATGGGGTCAGTCACTCTTCTCCTGTCTCATGACTCCACCATGGGGTCAGTCACTCTTCTCCTGTCTCATGTCTCCACCATGGGGTCAGTCACTCTTTCCTGTCTCATGACTCCACCATGGGGTCAGTCACACCATGGGGTCAGTCACTCTTCTCCTGTCTCATGTCTCCACCATGGGGTCAGTCACTCTTCTCCTGTCTCCACCATGGGGTCAGTCACTCTTCTCCTGTCTCATGACTCCACCATGGGGTCAGTCACTCTTCTCCTGTCTCATGACTCCACCATGGGGTAAGTCACTCTTCCCTGTCTAAAGTCTCCACCATTGGGTCAGTCACTCTTCTCCTGTCTCCACCATGGGGTCAGTCACTCTTCTCCTGTCTCATGTCTCCACCATGGGGTCAGTCACTCTCCTGTCTCCTCCACCATGTCAGTCACTCTTCTCCTGTCTCCACCATGGGGTCAGTCACTCTTCTCCTGTCTCATGTCTCCACTATGGGTCAGTCACTCTTCCTGTCTCCACCATGGGGTCAGTCACTCTTCTCCTGTCTCATGACTCCACCATGGGGTCAGTCACTCTTCTCCTGTCTCATGACTCCACCATGGGGTAAGTCACTCCTCTCCTGTCTAAAGTCTCCACCATTGGGTCAGTCACTCTTCTCCTGTCTCCACTATGGGGTCAGTCACTCTTCTCCTGTCTCATGTCTCCACCATGGGGTCAGTCACTCTTCTCCTGTCTCATGACTCTCCACCATGGGGTCAGTCACTCTTCTCCTGTCTCATGTCTCCACTGGGTCACTCCACCATTGGGGTCAGTCACTCTTCTCCTGTTTCATGTCTCCAACATTGGGCCAGTCACTCTTCTCCTGTCTCATGTCTCTACCATGGGGTCTGTCACTCTTTTCCTGTCTCATGACTCCACCATGGGGTCAGTCACTCTTCTCCTGTCTCCACCATGGGGTCAGTCACTCTTCTCCTGTCTCATGTCTCCACTATAGGGTCAGTCACTCTTCTCCTGTCTCCACCATTGGGTCAGTCACTCTTCTCCTGTCTCATGACTCCACCATGGGGTCAGTCACTCTTCTCCTGTCTCATGACTCCACCATAGGGTAAGTCACTCCTCTCCTGTCTAATGTCTCCACCATGGGGTCAGTCACTCTTCTCCTGTCTCCACTATGGGGTCAGTCACTCTTCTCCTGTCTCATGTCTCCACCATGGGGTCAGTCAATCTTCTCCTGTCTCATGACTCCACCATGGGGTCAGTCACTCTTCTCCTGTTTCATGTCTCCACCATTGGGTCAGTCACTCTTCTCCTGTCTCATGACTCCACCATGGGGTCAGTCACTCTTCTCCTGTCTCATGTCTCCACCATGGGGGTCAGTCACTCTTCTCCTGTCTCATTTCTCCACCATGGGGTCAGTCACTCTTCTCCTGTCTCATGTCTCCACCATGGGGTCAGTCACTCTTCTCCTGTCTCATGACTCCACCATGGGGTCAGTCACTCTTCTCCTGTCTCATGTCTCCACCATGGGGTCAGTCACTCTTCTCCTGTCTCATGACTCCACCATGGGGTCAGTCACTCTTCTCCTGTCTCATGTCTCCACCATGGGGTCAGTCACTCTTCTCCTGTCTCATGTCTCCACCATGGGGTCAGTCACTCTTTTCCTGTCTCATGACTCCACCATGGGGTCAGTCACTCTTCTCCTGTCTCCACAATGGGGGTCAGTTACTCTTCTCATGTCTCCACCATGGGGTCAGTCACTCTTCACCTGTCTCATGACTCCACCATGGGGTCAGTCACTCTTCTCCTGTCTCATGTCTCTACCATGGGGTCAGTCACTCTTTTCCTGTCTCATGACTCCACCATGGGGTCAGTCACTCTTCTCCTGTCTCCACCATGGGGTCAGTCACTCTTCTCCTGTCTCATGTCTCCACCATGGGTCAGTCACTCTTCTCCTGTCTCCACCATGGGGTCAGTCACTCTTCTCCTGTCTCATGACTCCACCATGGGGTCAGTCACTCTTCTCCTGTCTCATGACTCCACCATGGGGTAAGTCACTCTTCTCCTGTCTCTCCACCATGGGGTCAGTCACTCTTCTCCTGTCTCCCACTATGGGGTCAGTCACTCTTCTCCTGTCTCATGTCTCCACCATGGGGTCAGTCACTCTTCTCCTGTCTCATGTCTCCACCATGGGGTCAGTCACTCTTCCCTGTCTCATGACTCCACCATGGGGTCAGTCACTCTTCTCCTGTCTCATGTCTCCACCATGGGGTCAGTCACTCTTCTCCTGTCTCATGACTCCACCATGGGGTCAGTCACTCTTCTCCTGTCTCATGACTCCACCATGGGGTCAGTCACTCTTCTCCTGTCTCATGTCTCCACCATGGGGTCAGTCACTCTTCTCCTGTCTCATGTCTCCACCATGGGGTCAGTCACTCTTCTCCTGTCTCATGACTCCACCATGGGGTCAGTCACTCTTCTCCTGTCTCATGTCTCCACCATGGGGTCAGTCACTCTTCTCCTGTCTCATGACTCCACCATGGGGTCAGTCACTCTTCTCCTGTCTCATGACTCCACCATGGGGTCAGTCACTCTTCTCCTGTCTCATGTCTCCACCATGGGGTCAGTCACTCTTCTCCTGTCTCATGTCTCCACCATGGGGTCAGTCACTCTTTTCCTGTCTCATGACTCACCATGGGGTCAGTCACTCTTCTCCTGTCTCCACAATGGGGGTCAGTTACTCTTCTCATGTCTCCACCATGGGGTCAGTCACTCTTCACCTGTCTCATGACTCCACCATGGGGTCAGTCACTCTTCTCTGTCTCATGACTCCACCATGGGGTCAGTCACTCTTCTCCTGTCTCATGTCTCCAGCATGGGGTCAGTCACTCTTTTCCTGTCTCATGACTCCTCCATGGGGTCAGTCACTCTTCTCCTGTCTCCACCATGGGGTCTTCACTCTCCTGTCTCATGTCTCCACCATGGGGTCAGTCACTCTTCTCCTGTCTCATGACTCCGCCATGGGGTCAGTCACTCTTCTCCTGTCTCATGTCTCCAACATTGGGCCAGTCACTCTTCTCCTGTCTCATGACTCCACCATGGGGTACACTCTTCTCCTGTCTCATGTCTCCACCATGGGGTCAGTCACTCTTCTCCTGTCTCATGACTCCATGGGGTCAGTCACTCTTGTCCTGTCTCATTTCTCCACCATGGGGTCAGTCACTCTTCTCCTGTCTCATGTCTCCACCATGGGGTCAGTCACTCTTCTCCTGTCTCATGACTCCACCATGGGGTCAGTCACTCTTCTCCTGTCTCATGTCTCCACCATGGGGTCAGTCACTCTTCTCCTGTCTCATGACTCCACCATGGGGTCAGTCACTCTTCTCCTGTTTCATGTCTCCACCATTGGGTCAGTCACTCTTCTCTGTCTCATGACTCCACCATGGGGTCAGTCACTCTTCTCCTGTCTCATGTCTCCACCATGGGGTCAGTCACTCTTCTCCTGTCTCATTTCTCCACCATGGGGTCAGTCACTCTTCTCCTGTCTCATGTCTCCACCATGGGGTCAGTCACTCTTCTCCTGTCTCATGACTCCACCATGGGGTCAGTCACTCTTCTCCTGTCTCATGTCTCCACCATGGGGTCAGTCACTCTTCTCCTGTCTCATGACTCCACCATGGGGTCATCACTCTTCTCCTGTCTCATGTCTCCACCATGGGGTCAGTCACTCTTCTCCTTGTCTCATGTCTCCACCATGGGGTCAGTCACTCTTTTCCTGTCTCATGACTCCACCATGGGGTCAGTCACTCTTTCTCCTGTCTCCACAATGGGGTGTTACTCTTCTCATGTCTCCACCATGGGGTCAGTCACTGTCTCATGACTCCACCATGGGGTCACTCTTCTCCTGTCTCATGACTCCACCATGGGGTCAGTCACTCTTCTCCTGTCTCATGTCTCTACCATGGGGTCAGTCACTCTTTTCCTGTCTCATGACTCCACCATGGGGTCAGTCACTCTTCTCCTGTCTCCACCATGGGGTCAGTCACTCTTCTCCTGTCTCATGTCTCCACCATGGGGTCAGTCACTCTGTCTCCACCATGGGGTCAGTCACTGATGACTCCACCATGGGGTCAGTCACTCTTCTCCTGTCTCATGACTCCACCATGGGGTAAGTCACTCTTCCTGTCTAAAGTCTCCACCATGGGGTCAGTCACTATTCTCCTGTCTCCACTATGGGGTCAGTCACTCTTCTCCTGTCTCATGTCTCCACCATGGGGTCAGTCAATCTTCTCCTGTCTCATGACTCCACCATGGGGCTCAGTCACTCTTCTCCTGTTTCATGTCTCCACCATTGGGGTCAGTCACTCTTCTCCTGTCTCATGACTCCACCATGGGGTCAGTCACTCTTTCCTGTCTCATGTCTCCACCATGGGGTCAGTCACTCTTCTCCTGTCTCATTTCCACCATGGGGTCAGTCACTCTTCTCCTGTCTCATGTCTCCACCATGGGATCAGTCACTCTTCTCCTGTCTCATGACTCCACCATGGGGTCAGTCACTCTTCTCCTGTCTCATGTCTCCACCATGGGGTCAGTCACTCTTCTCCTGTCTCATGACTCCACCATGGGGTCAGTCACTCTTCTCCTGTCTCATGTCTCCACCATGGGGTCAGTCACTCTTTTCCTGTCTCATGTCTCCACCATGGGGTCAGTCACTCTTCTCCTGTCTCATGACTCCACCATGGGGTCAGTCACTCTTTTCCTGTCTCATGACTCCACCATGGGGTCAGTCACTCTTCTCCTGTCTCCACCATGGGGTCAGTCACTCTTCTCCTGTCTCATGTCTCCACCATGGGGTCAGTCACTCTTCTCCTGTCTCCACCATGGGGTCAGTCACTCTTCTCCTGTCTCATGACTCCACCATGGGGTCAGTCACTCTTCTCCTGTCTCATGACTCCACCATGGGGTAAGTCACTCCTCTCCTGTCTAAAGTCTCCACCATGGGGTCAGTCACTCTTCTCCTGTCTCCACTATGGGGTCAGTCACTCTTCTCCTGTCTCATGTCTCCACCATGGGGTCAGTCACTCTTCTCCTGTCTCATGTCTCCACCATGGGGTCAGTCACTCTTCTCCTGTCTCATGACTCCACCATGGGGTCAGTCACTCTTCTCCTGTCTCATGTCTCCACCATGGGGTCAGTCACTCTTCTCCTGTCTCATGACTCCACCATGGGGTCAGTCACTCTTCTCCTGTCTCATGACTCCACCATGGGGTCAGTCACTCTTCTCCTGTCTCATGTCTCCACCATGGGGTCAGTCACTCTTCTCCTGTCTCATGTCTCCACCATGGGGTCAGTCACTCTTCTCCTGTCTCATGACTCCACCATGGGGTCAGTCACTCTTCTCCTGTCTCATGTCTCCACCATGGGGGTCAGTCACTCTTCTCCTGTCTCATGACTCCACCATGGGGTCAGTCACTCTTCTCCTGTCTCATGACTCCACCATGGGGTCAGTCACTCTTCTCCTGTCTCATGTCTCCCACCATGGGGTCAGTCACTCTTCTCCTGTCTCATGTCTCCACCATGGGGTCAGTCACTCTTTTCCTGTCTCATGACTCCACCATGGGGTCAGTCACTCTTCTCCTGTCTCCACAATGGGGTCAGTTACTCTTCTCATGTCTCCACCATGGGGTCAGTCACTCTTCACCTGTCTCATGACTCCACCATGGGGTCAGTCACTCTTCTCCTGTCTCATGACTCCACCATGGGGTCAGTCACTCTTCTCCTGTCTCATGTCTCCAGCATGGGGTCAGTCACTCTTTTCCTGTCTCATGACTCCTCCATGGGGTCAGTCACTCTTCTCCTGTCTCCACCATGGGGTCAGTCACTCTCCTCCTGTCTCATGTCTCCACCATGGGGTCAGTCACTCTTCTCCTGTCTCATGACTCCGCCATGGGGTCAGTCACTCTTGTCCTGTCTCATGTCTCCAACATTGGGCCAGTCACTCTTCTCCTGTCTCATGACTCCACCATGGGGTCAGTCACTTTTCTCCTGTCTCATGTTCCACCATGGGGTCAGTCACTTTTCTCCTGTCTCATGACTCCGCCATGGGGTCAGTCACTTTGTCCTGTCTCATTTCTCCACCATGGGGTCAGTCACTCTTCTCCTGTCTCATGTCTCCACCATGGGGTCAGTCACTCTTCTCCTGTCTCATGACTCCACCATGGGGTCAGTCACTCTTCTCCTGTCTCATGTCTCCACCATGGGGTCAGTCACTCTTCTCCTGTCTCATGACTCCACCATGGGGTCAGTCACTCTTCTCCTGTTTCATGTCTCCACCATTGGGTCAGTCACTCTTCTCCTGTCTCATGACTCCACCATGGGGTCAGTCACTCTTCTCCTGTCTCATGTCTCCACCATGGGGTCAGTCACTCTTCTCCTGTCTCATTTCTCCACCATGGGGTCAGTCACTCTTCTCCTGTCTCATGTCTCCACCATGGGATCAGTCACTCTTCTCCTGTCTCATGACTCCACCATGGGGTCAGTCACTCTTCTCCTGTCTCATGTCTCCACCATGGGGTCAGTCACTCTTCTCCTGTCTCATGACTCCACCATGGGGTCATCACTCTTCTCCTGTCTCATGTCTCCACCATGGGGTCAGTCACTCTTCTCCTGTCTCATGTCTCCACCATGGGGTCAGTCACTCTTTTCCTGTCTCATGACTCCACCATGGGGTCAGTCACTCTTCTCCTGTCTCCACAATGGGGTCAGTTACTCTTCTCATGTCTCCACCATGGGGTCAGTCACTCTTCACCTGTCTCATGACTCCACCATGGGGTCAGTCACTCTTCTCCTGTCTCATGACTCCACCATGGGGTCAGTCACTCTTCTCCTGTCTCATGTCTCTACCATGGGGTCAGTCACTCTTTTCCTGTCTCATGACTCCACCATGGGGTCAGTCACTCTTCTCCTGTCTCCACCATGGGGTCAGTCACTCTTCTCCTGTCTCATGTCTCCACCATGGGGTCAGTCACTCTTCTCCTGTCTCCACCATGGGGTCAGTCACTCTTCTCTGTCTCATGACTCCACCATGGGGTCAGTCACTCTTCTCCTGTCTCATGACTCCACCATGGGGTAAGTCACTCCTCTCCTGTCTAAAGTCTCCACCATGGGGTCAGTCACTCTTCTCCTGTCTCCACTATGGGGTCAGTCACTCTTCTCCTGTCTCATGTCTCCACCATGGGGTCAGTCACTCTTCTCCTGTCTCATGACTCCACCATGGGGTCAGTCACTCTTCTCCTGTTTCATGTCTCCAACATTGGGCCAGTCACTCTTCTCTGTCTCATGACTCCACCATGGGGTCAGTCACTCTTCTCCTGTCTCATGTCTCCACCATGGGGTCAGTCACTCTTCTCCTGTCTCATGTCTCCACCATGGGGTCAGTCACTCTTCTCCTGTCTCATGTCTCGACCATGGGGTCAGTCACTCTTCTCCTGTCTCATGACTCCACCATGGGGTCAGTCACTCTTCTCCTGTCTCATGTCTCCACCATGGGGTCAGTCACTCTTCTCTCTGTCTCATGACTCCGCCATGGGGTCAGTCACTCTTGTCCTGTCTCATTTCTCCACCATGGGGTCAGTCACTCTTCTCCTGTCTCATGTCTCCACCATGGGGTCAGTCACTCTTCTCCTGTCTCATGACTCCACCATGGGGTCAGTCACTCTTCTCCTGTCTCATGACTCCACCATGGGGTCAGTCACTCTTCTCCTGTCTCATGTCCCACCATGGGGTCAGTCACTCTTCTCCTGTCTCATGTCTCCACCATGGGGTCATCACTCTTCTCCTGTCTCATGTCTCCACCATGGGGTCATCACTCTTCTCCTGTCTCATGTCTCCACCATGGGGTCAGTCACTCTTCTCCTGTCTCATGACTCCACCATGGGGTCAGTCACTCTTCTCCTGTCTCATGACTCCACCATGGGGTCAGTCACTCTTCTCCTGTCTCATGTCTCCACCATGGGGTCAGTCACTCTTCTCCTGTCTCATGTCTCCACCATGGGGTCAGTCACTCTTTCCTGTCTCATGACTCCACCATGGGGTCAGTCACTCTTCTCCTGTCTCCACAATGGGGTCAGTTACTCTTCTCATGTTCCACCATGGGGTCAGTCACTCTTCACCTGTCTCATGACTCCACCATGGGGTCAGTCACTCTTCTCCTGTCTCATGACTCCACCATGGGGTCAGTCACTCTTCTCCTGTCTCATGTCTCCACCATGGGGTCAGTCACTCTTTTCCTGTCTCATGACTCCACCATGGGGTCAGTCACTCTTCTCCTGTCTCCACCATGGGGTCAGTCACTCTCCTGTCTCATGTCTCCACCATGGGGTCAGTCACTCTTCTCCTGTCTCATGACTCCGCCATGGGGTCAGTCACTCTTGTCCTGTCTCATGTCTCCAACATTGGGGTCAGTCACTCTTCTCCTGTCTCATGACTCCACCATGGGGTCAGTCACTCTTCTCCTGTCTCATGTCTCCACCATGGGGTCAGTCACTCTTCTCCTGTCTCATGACTCCGCCATGGGGTCAGTCACTCTTGTCTGTCTCATTTCTCCACCATGGGGTCAGTCACTCTTCTCCTGTCTCATGTCTCCACCATGGGGTCAGTCACTCTTCTCCTGTCTCATGACTCCACCATGGGGTCAGTCACTCTTCTCCTGTCTCATGTCTCCACCATGGGGTCAGTCACTCTTCTCCTGTCTCATGACTCCACCATGGGGTCAGTCACTCTTCTCCTGTCTCATGTCTCCACCATGGGGTCAGTCACTCTTCTCCTGTCTCATGTCTCCACCATGGGGTCAGTCACTCTTTTCCTGTCTCATGACTCCACCATGGGGTCAGTCACTCTTCTCCTGTCTCCACAATGGGGTCAGTCACTCTTCTCATGTCTCCACCATGGGGTCAGTCACTCTTCACCTGTCTCATGACTCCACCATGGGGTCAGTCACTCTTCTCCTGTCTCATGACTCCACCATGGGGTCAGTCACTCTTCTCCTGTCTCATGTCTCCACCATGGGGTCAGTCCTCTTCTCCTGTCTCACAACTCCACCATGGGGTCAGTCCCTCTTCTCCTGTCTCATGACTCCACCATGGGGTCAGTCACTCTTCTCCTGTTTCATGTCTCCAACATTGGGCCAGTCACTCTTCTCCTGTCTCATGACTCCACCATGGGGTCAGTCACTCTTCTCCTGTCTCATGTCTCCACCATGGGGTCAGTCACTCTTCTCCTGTCTCATGACTCTGCCATGGGGTCAGTCACTCTTGTCCTTTCTCATTTCTCCACCATGGGGTCAGTCACTCTTCTCCTGTCTCATGTCTCCACCATGGGGTCAGTCACTCTTCTCCTGTCTCATGTCTCCACCATGGGGTCAGTCACTCTTCTCCTGTCTCATGACTCCACCATGGGGTCAGTCACTCTTCTCCTGTCTCATGACTCCACCATGGGGTCAGTCACTCTTTCCTGTCTCATGACTCCTCCATGGGGTCAGTCACTCTTCTCCTGTCTCCACCATGGGGTCAGTCACTCTCCTCCTGTCTCATGTCTCCACCATGGGGTCAGTCACTCTTCTCCTGTCTCATGACTCCACCATGGGGTCAGTCACTCTTGTCCTGTCTCATGTCTCCACCATGGGGTCAGTCACTCTTCTCCTGTCTCATGACTCCACCATGGGGTCAGTCACTCTTCTCCTGTCTCATGTCTCCACCATGGGGTCAGTCACTCTTCTCCTGTCTCATGACTCCACCATGGGGTCAGTCACTCTTCTCCTGTCTCATGTCTCCACCATGGGGTCAGTCACTCTTTTCCTGTCTCATGACTCACCATGGGGTCAGTCACTCTTCTCCTGTCTCCACAATGGGGTCAGTCATCTTCTCATGTCTCCACCATGGGGCCAGTCACTCTTCTCCTGTCTCATGACTCCACCATGGGGTCAGTCACTCTTCTCCTGTCTCATGTCTCCACCATGGGGTCAGTCACTCTTCTCCTGTCTCATGACTCCACCATGGGGTCAGTCACTCTTCTCCTGTCTCATGTCTCCACCATGGGGTCAGTCACTCTTTCTCCTGTCTCATGTCTCACCATGGGGTCAGTCACTTTTTTCCACCATGGGGTCAGTCACTTTCTCCTGTCTCCACAATGGGGTCAGTCACTTGGGGTCAGTCACTTTCACCTGTCCATGACCACCATGGGGTCAGTCACTCTTCTCCTGTCTCATGACTCCACCATGGGGTCAGTCACTCTTCCTGTCTCATGTCTCCACCATGGGGTCAGTCCCTCTTCTCCTGTCTCACAACTCCACCATGGGGTCAGTCCTCTTCTCCTGTCTCATGACTCCACCATGGGGTCAGTCACTCTTCTCCTGTTTCATGTTCCAACATTGGGCCAGTCACTCTTCTCCTGTCTCATGACTCCACCATGGGGTCAGTCACTCTTCTCCTGTCTCATGTCTCCACCATGGGGTCAGTCACTCTTCTCCTGTCTCATGACTCTGCCATGGGGTCAGTCACTTTTGTCTTTCTCATTTCTCCACCATGGGGTCAGTCACTTTCTCCTGTCTCATGTCTCCACCATGGGGTCAGTCACTCTTCTCCTGTCTCATGTCTCCACCATGGGGTCAGTCACTCTCTCTGTCTCATGACTCCACCATGGGGTCAGTCACTCTTCTCCTGTCTCATGACTCCACCATGGGGTCAGTCACTCTTCTCCTGTCTCCACCATGGGGTAAGTCACTCTTCTCCTGTCTAAAGTCTCCACCATGGGGTCAGTCACTCTTCTCCTGTCTCCACTATGGGGTCAGTCACTGTCTCATGTCTCCACCATGGGGTCAGTCACTCTTCTCCTGTCTCATGACTCCACCATGGGGTCAGTCACTCTTCTCCTGTTTCATGTCTCCAACATTGGGCCAGTCACTCTTCTCCTGTCTCATGACTCCACCATGGGGTCAGTCACTCTTCTCCTGTCTCATGTCTCCACCATGGGGTCAGTCACTCTTCTCCTGTCTCATGACTCCGCCATGGGGTCAGTCACTCTTGTCCTGTCTCATTTCTCCACCATGGGGTCAGTCACTCTTCTCCTGTCTCATGTCTCCACCATGGGGTCAGTCACTCTTCTCCTGTCTCATGACTCCACCATGGGGTCAGTCACTTTCTCCTGTCTCATGTCTCCACCATGGGGTCAGTCACTCTTCTCCTGTCTCATGACTCCACCATGGGGTCAGTCACTCTTCTCCTGTCTCATGTCTCCACCATGGGGTCAGTCACTCTTTTCCTGTCTCATGACTCCACCATGGGGTCAGTCACTCTTCTCCTGTCTCCACAATGGGGTCAGTCACTTCTTCTCATGTTCCACCATGGGGTCAGTCACTCTTCTCCTGTCTCATGACTCCACCATGGGGTCAGTCACTCTTCTCCTGTCTCATGTCTCCACCATGGGGTCAGTCACTTTTCCTGTCTCATGACTCCACCATGGGGTCAGTCACTCTTGTCCTGTCTCATTTCTCCACCATGGGGTCAGTCACTTTCTCCTGTCTCATGACTCCACCATGGGGTCAGTCACTCTTCTCCTGTCTCATGTCTCCACCATGGGGTCAGTCACTCTTCTCCTGTCTCATGACTCCACCATGGGGTCAGTCACTCTTCTCCTGTCTCATGTCTCCACCATGGGGTCAGTCACTCTTCTCCTGTCTCATGTCTCCACCATGGGGTCAGTCACTCTTTTCTGTCTCATGACTCACCATGGGGTCAGTCACTCTTCTCCTGTCTCCATGGGGTCAGTCACTCTTCTCTCCACCATGGGGTCAGTCACTCTTCACCTGTCTCATGACTCCACCATGGGGTCAGTCACTCTTCTCCTGTCTCATGACTCCACCATGGGGTCAGTCACTCTTCTCCTGTCTCATGTCTCCACCATGGGGTCAGTCCTCTTCTCCTGTCTCACAACTCCACCATGGGGTCAGTCCTCTTCTCCTGTCTCATGACTCCACCATGGGGTCAGTCACTCTTCTCCTGTTTCATGTCTCCAACATTGGGCCAGTCACTCTTCTCCTGTCTCATGACTCCACCATGGGGTCAGTCACTCTTCTCCTGTCTCATGTCTCCACCATGGGGTCAGTCACTCTTCTCCTGTCTCATGACTCTGCCATGGGGTCAGTCACTCTTGTCCTTTCTCATTTCTCCACCATGGGGTCAGTCACTCTTCTCCTGTCTCATGTCTCCACCATGGGGTCAGTCACTCTTCTCCTGTCTCATGTCTCCACCATGGGGTCAGTCACTCTTTCTCCTGTCTCATGACTCCACCATGGGGTCAGTCACTCTTCTCCTGTCTCATGACTCCACCATGGGGTCAGTCACTCTTCTCCTGTCTCCACCATGGGGTAAGTCACTCCTCTCCTGTCTAAAGTCTCCACCATGGGGTCAGTCACTCTTCTCCTGTCTCCACTATGGGGTCAGTCACTCTTCTCCTGTCTCATGTCTCACCATGGGGTCAGTCACTCTTCTCCTGTCTCATGACTCCACCATGGGGTCAGTCACTCTTCTCCTGTTTCATGTCTCCAACATTGGGCCAGTCACTCTTCTCCTGTCTCATGACTCCACCATGGGGTCAGTCACTCTTCTCCTGTCTCATGTCTCCACCATGGGGTCAGTCACTCTTCTCCTGTCTCATGACTCCGCCATGGGGTCAGTCACTTTGTCCTGTCTCATTTCTCCACCATGGGGTCAGTCACTCTTCTCCTGTCTCATGTCTCCACCATGGGGTCAGTCACTCTTCTCCTGTCTCATGACTCCACCATGGGGTCAGTCACTCTTCTCCTGTCTCATGTCTCCACCATGGGGTCAGTCACTCTTCTCCTGTCTCATGACTCCACCATGGGGTCAGTCACTCTTCTCCTGTCTCATGTCTCCACCATGGGGTCAGTCACTCTTTTCCTGTCTCATGACTCCACCATGGGGTCAGTCACTCTTCTCCTGTCTCCACAATGGGGTCAGTCACTCTTCTCATGTCTCCACCATGGGGTCAGTCACTCTTCACCTGTCTCATGACTCCACCATGGGGTCAGTCACTCTTCTCCTGTCTCATGACTCCACCATGGGGTCAGTCACTCTTCTACTGTCTCATGTCTCCACCATGGGGTCAGTCCTCTTCTCCTGTCTCACAACTCCACCATGGGGTCAGTCCTCTTCTCCTGTCTCATGACTCCGCCATGGGGTCAGTCACTCTTCTCCTGTCTCATGACTCCACCATGGGGTCAGTCACTCTTCTCCTGTCTCCACCATGGGGTAAGTCACTCCTTCCTGTCTAAAGTCTCCACCATGGGGTCAGTCACTCTTCTCCTGTCTCCACTATGGGGTCAGTCACTCTTCTCCTGTCTCATGTCTCCACCATGGGGTCAGTCACTCTTCTCCTGTCTCATGACTCCACCATGGGGTCAGTCACTCTTCTCCTGTTTCATGTCTCCACATTGGGGTCAGTCACTCTTCTCTTCCTGTCTCATGACTCCACCATGGGGTCAGTCACTGTCTCCACCATGGGGTCAGTCACTCTTCTCCTGTCTCATGACTCCGCCATGGGGTCAGTCACTCTTGTCCTGTCTCATTTCTCCACCATGGGGTCAGTCACTCTTCTCCTGTCTCATGTCTCCACCATGGGGTCAGTCACTCTTCTCCTGTCTCATGACTCCACCATGGGGTCAGTCACTCTTCTCCTGTCTCATGTCTCCACCATGGGGTCAGTCACTCTTCTCCTGTCTCATGACTCCACCATGGGGTCAGTCACTCTTCTCCTGTCTCATGTCTCCACCATGGGGTCAGTCACTCTTCTCCTGTCTCATGACTCCACCATGGGGTCAGTCACTCTTCTCCTGTCTCCTGGGGTCAGTCACTCTCATGTTCCACCATGGGCCAGTCACTCTTCTCCTGTCTCATGACTCCACCATGGGGTCAGTCACTCTTCTCCTGTCTCATGTCTCCACCATGGGGTCAGTCACTCTTCTCCTGTCTCATGACTCCGCCATGGGGTCAGTCACTTGTCCTGTCTCATTTCTCCACCATGGGGTCAGTCACTCTTCTCCTGTCTCATGTCTCCACCATGGGGTCAGTCACTCATGACTCCACCATGGGGTCAGTCACTCTTCTCCTGTCTCATGACTCCACCATGGGGTCAGTCACTCTTCTCCTGTCTCATGACTCCACCATGGGGTCAGTCACTCTTCTCCTGTCTCATGTCTCCACCATGGGGTCAGTCACTCTTCTCCTGTCTCATGTCTCCACCATGGGGTCAGTCACTCTTTTCCTGTCTCATGACTCCACCATGGGGTCAGTCACTCTTCTCCTGTCTCCACAATGGGGTCAGTCACTCCACCATGGGGTCAGTCACTCTTCACCTGTCTCATGACTCCACCATGGGGTCAGTCACTCTTCTCCTGTCTCATGACTCCACCATGGGGTCAGTCACTCTTCTCCTGTCTCATGTCTCCACCATGGGGTCAGTCCTCTTCTCCTGTCTCACAACTCCACCATGGGGTCAGTCCTCTTCTCCTGTCTCATGACTCCACCATGGGGTCAGTCACTCTTCTCCTGTTTCATGTCTCCAACATTGGGCCAGTCACTCTTCTCCTGTCTCATGACTCCACCATGGGGTCAGTCACTCTTCTCCTGTCTCATGTCTCCACCATGGGGTCAGTCACTCTTCTCCTGTCTCATGACTCTGCCATGGGGTCAGTCACTCTTGTCCTTTCTCATTTCTCCACCATGGGGTCAGTCACTCTTCTCCTGTCTCATGTCTCCACCATGGGGTCAGTCACTCTTTCTCCTGTCTCATGTCTCCACCATGGGGTCAGTCACTCTTCTCCTGTCTCATGACTCCACCATGGGGTCAGTCACTCTTCTCCTGTCTCATGACTCCACCATGGGGTCAGTCACTCTTCTCCTGTCTCCACCATGGGGTAAGTCACTCCTCTCCTGTCTAAAGTCTCCACCATGGGGTCAGTCACTCTTCTCCTGTCTCCACTATGGGGTCAGTCACTCTTCTCCTGTCTCATGTCTCCACCATGGGGTCAGTCACTCTTCTCCTGTCTCATGACTCCACCATGGGGTCAGTCACTCTTCTCCTGTTTCATGTCTCCAACATTGGGCCAGTCACTCTTCTCCTGTCTCATGACTCCACCATGGGGTCAGTCACTCTTCTCCTGTCTCATGTCTCCACCATGGGGTCAGTCACTCTTCTCCTGTCTCATGACTCCGCCATGGGGTCAGTCACTCTTGTCCTGTCTCATTTCTCCACCATGGGGTCAGTCACTCTTCTCCTGTCTCATGTCTCCACCATGGGGTCAGTCACTCTTCTCCTGTCTCATGACTCCACCATGGGGTCAGTCACTCTTCTCCTGTCTCATGTCTCCACCATGGGGTCAGTCACTCTTCTCCTGTCTCATGACTCCACCATGGGGTCAGTCACTCTTCTCCTGTCTCATGTCTCCACCATGGGGTCAGTCACTCTTTTCCTGTCTCATGACTCGACCATGGGGTCAGTCACTCTTCTCCTGTCTCCACAATGGGGTCAGTCACTCTTCTCATGTCTCCACCATGGGGTCAGTCACTCTTCACCTGTCTCATGACTCCACCATGGGGTCAGTCACTCTTCTCCTGTCTCATGACTCCACCATGGGGTCAGTCACTCTTCTCCTGTCTCATGTCTCCACCATGGGGTCAGTCCCTCTTCTCCTGTCTCACAACTCCACCATGGGGTCAGTCCCTCTTCTCCTGTCTCATGACTCCGCCATGGGGTCAGTCACTCTTCTCCTGTCTCATGACTCCACCATGGGGTCAGTCACTCTTCTCCTGTCTCATGACTCCACCATTGGATCAGTCACTCTTCTCCTGTCTCATGACTCCACCATGGGGTCAGCCACTCTTCTCCTGTCTCATGACTCCACCATGGGGTCAGCCACTCTTCTCCTGTCTCATGACTCCACCATGGGGTCAGTCACTCTTCTCCTTTCTCATGTCTCCACCATGGGGTCAGTCACTCTTCTCCTGTCACATGACTCCACCATGGGGTCAGTCACTCTTCTCCTGTCTCATGATTCCACCATGGGGTCAGTCACTCTTCTCCTGTCTCATGACTCCACCATGGGGTCAGTCACTCTTCTCCTGTCTCATGACTCCACCATGGGGTCAGTCACTCTTCTCCTGTCTCATGACTCCACCAAGGGGTCAGTCACTCTTCTCCTGTCTCATGACTCCACCATGGGGTCATTCACTCTTCTCCTGTCTCCACCATGGGGTCAGTCACTCTTCTCCTGTCTCATGACTCCACCATGGGGTCAGTCACTCTTCTCCTGTCTCATGATTCCACCATGGGGTCAGTCCTCTTCTCCTGTCTCACGACTCCACCATGGGGTCAGTCCCTCTTTTCCTGTCTCATGACTCCGCCATGGGGTCAGTCACTCTTTTCCTGTCTCATGTCTCCACCATGGGGTCAGTCACTCTTTTCCTGTCTCATGACTCCACCATGGGGTCAGTCACTCTTCTCCTGTCTCCACCATGGGGTCAGTCACTCTTCTCCTGTCTCATGTCTCCACCATGGGGTCAGTCACTCTTCTCCTGTCTCCACCATGGGGTCAGTCACTCTTCTCCTGTCTCATGTCTCCACCGTGGGGTCAGTCACTCTTCTCCTGTCTCATGACTCCACCATGGGGTCAGTCCCTCTTCTCCTGTCTCATGACTCCACCATGGGGTCAGTCACTCTTCTCCTGTCTCCACCATGGGGTCAGTCACTCTTCTCCTGTCTCATTACTACACCATGGGGTCAGTCACTCTTCTCCTGTCTCTGATTACACCATGGGGTCAGTCACTCTTCTCCTGTCTCTGATTCCACCATGGGGTCAGTCACTCTTCTCCTGTCTCCACCATGGGGTCAGTCACTCTTCTCCTGTCTCATGACTCCACCATGGGGTCAGTCACTCTTCTCCTGTCTCATGACTCCACCATGGGGTCAGTCACTCTTCTCCTGTCTCATGATTCCACCATGGGGTCAGTCCCTCTTCTCCTGTCTCACGACTCCACCATGGGGTCAGTCCCTCTTCTCCTGTCTCATGACTCCGCCATGGGGTCAGTCACTCTTCTCCTGTCTCATGTCTCCACCATGGGGTCAGTCACTCTTTTCCTGTCTCATGACTCCACCATGGGGTCAGTCACTCTTCTCCTGTCTCCACCATGGGGTCAGTCACTCTTCTCCTGTCTCATGTCTCCACCATGGGGTCAGTCACTCTTCTCCTGTCTCCACCATGGGGTCAGTCACTCTTCTCCTGTCTCATGACTCCACCATGGGGTCAGTCACTCTTCTCCTGTCTCATGACTCCACCATGGGGTAAGTCACTCTTCTCCTGTCTCATGTCTCCACCATGGGGTCAGTCACTCTTCTCCTGTCTCCACCATGGGGTCAGTCACTCTTCTCCTGTCTCATGTCTCACCATGGGGTCAGTCACTCTTCTCCTGTCTCATGACTCCACCATCGGGTCAGTCACTCTTCTCCTGTCTCATGACTCCACCATGGGGTCAGTCACTCTTCTCCCGTCTCATGTCTCCACCATGGGGTCAGTCACTCTTCTCCTGTCTCATGTCTCCACCGTGGGGTCAGTCACTCTTCTCCTGTCTCATGACTCCGCCATGGGGTCAGTCACTCTTCTCCTGTCTCATGACTCCACCATGGGGTCAGTCACTCTTCTCCTGTCTCATGACTCCACCATGGGGTCAGTCACTCTTCTCCTGTCTCATGACTCCACCATGGGGTCAGTCCCTCTTCTCCTGTCTCATGACTCCACCATGGGGTCAGTCACTCTTCTCCTGTCTCCACCATGGGGTCAGTCCTCTTCTCCTGTCTCATTACTACACCATGGGGTCAGTCACTCTTCTCCTGTCTCTGATTCCACCATGGGGTCAGTCCCTCTTCTCCTGTCTCACGACTCCACCATGGGGTCAGTCCCTCTTTTCCTGTCTCATGACTCCGCCATGGGGTCAGTCACTCTTTTCCTGTCTCATGTCTCCACCATGGGGTCAGTCACTCTTTTCCTGTCTCATGACTCCACCATGGGGTCAGTCACTCTTCTCCTGTCTCCACCATGGGGTCAGTCACTCTTCTCCTGTCTCATGTCTCCACCATGGGGTCAGTCACTCTTCTCCTGTCTCCACCATGGGGTCAGTCACTCTTCTCCTGTCTCATGTCTCCACCGTGGGGTCAGTCACTCTTCTCCTGTCTCATGACTCCACCATGGGGTCAGTCACTCTTCTCCTGTCTCATGTCTCCACCATGGGGTCAGTCTCTCTTCTCCTGTCTCATGACTCCGCCATGGGGTCAGTCACTCTTCTCCTGTCTCATGACTCCACCATGGGGTCAGTCACTCTTCTCCTGTCTCACAACTCCACCATGGGGTCAGTCCCTCTTCTCCTGTCTCATGACTCCACCATGGGGTCAGTCACTCTTCTCCTGTTTCATGTCTCCAACATTGGGCCAGTCACTCTCTCCTGTCTCATGACTCCACCATGGGGTCAGTCACTCTTCTCCTGTCTCATGTCTCCACCATGGGGTCAGTCACTCTTCTCCTGTCTCATGACTCTGCCATGGGGTCAGTCACTCTTGTCCTTTCTCATTTCTCCACCATGGGGTCAGTCACTCTTCTCCTGTCTCATGTCTCCACCATGGGGTCAGTCACTCTTCTCCTGTCTCATGTCTCCACCATGGGGTCAGTCACTCTTCTCCTGTCTCATGACTCCACCATGGGGTCAGTCACTCTTCTCCTGTCTCATGACTCCACCATGGGGTCAGTCACTCTTCTCCTGTCTCCACCATGGGGTAAGTCACTCCTCTCCTGTCTAAAGTCTCCACCATGGGGTCAGTCACTCTTCTCCTGTCTCCACTATGGGGTCAGTCACTCTTCTCCTGTCTCATGTCTCCACCATGGGGTCAGTCACTCTTCTCCTGTCTCATGACTCCACCATGGGGTCAGTCACTCTTCTCCTGTTTCATGTCTCCAACATTGGGCCAGTCACTCTTCTCCTGTCTCATGACTCCACCATGGGGTCAGTCACTCTTCTCCTGTCTCATGTCTCCACCATGGGGTCAGTCACTCTTCTCCTGTCTCATGACTCCGCCATGGGGTCAGTCACTCTTGTCCTGTCTCATTTCTCCACCATGGGGTCAGTCACTCTTCTCCTGTCTCATGTCTCCACCATGGGGTCAGTCACTCTTCTCCTGTCTCATGACTCCACCATGGGGTCAGTCACTCTTCTCCTGTCTCATGTCTCCACCATGGGGTCAGTCACTCTTCTCCTGTCTCCTCCACAATGGGGTCAGTCACTCTTCTCCTGTCTCATGACTCCACCATGGGGTCAGTCACTCTTCTCCTGTCTCATGTCTCCACCATGGGGTCAGTCACTCTTCACCTGTCTCATGACTCCACCATGGGGTCAGTCACTCTTCTCCTGTCTCATGACTCCACCATGGGGTCAGTCACTCTTCTACTGTCTCATGTCTCCACCATGGGGTCAGTCCTCTTCTCCTGTCTCACAACTCCACCATGGGGTCAGTCCCTCTTCTCCTGTCTCATGACTCCGCCATGGGGTCAGTCACTCTTCTCCTGTCTCATGACTCCACCATGGGGTCAGTCACTCTTCTCCTGTCTCATGACTCCACCATGGGATCAGTCACTCTTCTCCTGTCTCATGACTCCACCATGGGGTCAGCCACTCTTCTCCTGTCTCATGACTCCACCATGGGGTCAGTCACTCTTCTCCTGTCTCATGTCTCCACCATGGGGTCAGTCACTCTTCTCATGTCTCCACCATGGGGTCAGTCACTCTTCTCCTGTCACATGACTCCACCATGGGGTCAGTCACTCTTCTCCTGTCTCATGATTCCACCATGGGGTCAGTCACTCTTCTCCTGTCTCATGACTCCACCATGGGGTCAGTCACTCTTCTCCTGTCTCATGACTCCACCATGGGGTCAGTCACTCTTCTCCTGTCTCATGACTCCACCAAGGGGTCAGTCACTCTTCTCCTGTCTCATGACTCCACCATGGGGTCATTCACTCTTCTCCTGTCTCCACCATGGGGTCAGTCACTCTTCTCCTGTCTCATGACTCCACCATGGGGTCAGTCACTCTTCTCCTGTCTCATGATTCCACCATGGGGTCAGTCCTCTTCTCCTGTCTCACGACTCCACCATGGGGTCAGTCCCTCTTTTCCTGTCTCATGACTCCGCCATGGGGTCAGTCACTCTTTTCCTGTCTCATGTCTCCACCATGGGGTCAGTCACTCTTTCCTGTCTCATGACTCCACCATGGGGTCAGTCACTCTTCTCCTGTCTCATGTCTCCACCATGGGGTCAGTCACTCTTCTCCTGTCTCCACCATGGGGTCAGTCACTCTTCTCCTGTCTCATGTCTCCACCGTGGGGTCAGTCACTCTTCTCCTGTCTCATGACTCCACCATGGGGTCAGTCCCTCTTCTCCTGTCTCATGACTCCACCATGGGGTCAGTCACTCTTCTCCTGTCTCCACCATGGGGTCAGTCACTCTTCTCCTGTCTCATTACTACACCATGGGGTCAGTCACTCTTCTCCTGTCTCTGATTACACCATGGGGTCAGTCACTCTTCTCCTGTCTCTGATTCCACCATGGGGTCAGTCACTCTTCTCCTGTCTCCACCATGGGGTCAGTCACTCTTCTCCTGTCTCATGACTCCACCATGGGGTCAGTCACTCTTCTCCTGTCTCATGACTCCACCATGGGGTCAGTCCCTCTTCTCCTGTCTCATGATTCCACCATGGGGTCAGTCCCTCTTCTCCTGTCTCCACCATGGGGTCAGTCCCTCTTCTCCTGTCTCATGACTCCGCCATGGGGTCAGTCACTCTTCTCCTGTCTCATGTCTCCACCATGGGGTCAGTCACTCTTTTCCTGTCTCATGACTCCAGCATGGGGTCAGTCACTCTTCTCCTGTCTCCACCATGGGGTCAGTCACTCTTCTCCTGTCTCACGACTCCACCATGGGGTCAGTCCCTCTTTTCCTGTCTCATGACTCCACCATGGGGTCAGTCACTCTTCTCCTGTCTCATGTCTCCACCATGGGGTCAGTCACTCTTCTCCTGTCTCATGACTCCACCATGGGGTAAGTCACTCTTCTCCTGTCTCATGTCTCCACCATGGGGTCAGTCACTCTTCTCCTGTCTCCACCATGGGGTCAGTCACTCTTCTCCTGTCTCATGTCTCCACCATGGGGTCAGTCACTCTTCTCCTGTCTCATGACTCCACCATCGGGTCAGTCACTCTTCTCCTGTCTCATGACTCCACCATGGGGTCAGTCACTCTTCTCCTGTCTCATGTCTCCACCATGGGGTCAGTCACTCTTCTCATGTCTCCACCATGGGGTCAGTCTCTCTTCTCCTGTCTCATGACTCCGCCATGGGGTCAGTCACTCTTCTCCTGTCTCATGACTCCACCATGGGGTCAGTCACTCTTCTCCTGTCTCATGACTCCACCATGGGGTCAGTCACTCTTCTCCTGTCTCATGACTCCACCATGGGGTCAGTCCTCTTCTCCTGTCTCATGACTCCACCATGGGGTCAGTCACTCTTCTCCTGTCTCCACCATGGGGTCAGTCCCTCTTCTCCTGTCTCATTACTACACCATGGGGTCAGTCACTCTTCTCCTGTCTCTGATTCCACCATGGGGTCAGTCCCTCTTCTCCTGTCTCACGACTCCACCATGGGGTCAGTCCCTCTTTTCCTGTCTCATGACTCCGCCATGGGGTCAGTCACTCTTTTCCTGTCTCATGTCTCCACCATGGGGTCAGTCACTCTTTTCCTGTCTCATGACTCCACCATGGGGTCAGTCACTCTTCTCCTGTCTCCACCATGGGGTCAGTCACTCTTCTCCTGTCTCATGTCTCCACCATGGGGTCAGTCACTCTTCTCCTGTCTCCACCATGGGGTCAGTCACTCTTCTCCTGTCTCATGTCTCCACCGTGGGGTCAGTCACTCTTCTCCTGTCTCATGACTCCACCATGGGGTCAGTCCTCTTCTCCTGTCTCATGACTCCACCATGGGGTCAGTCACTCTTCTCCTGTCTCCACCATGGGGTCAGTCACTCTTCTCCTGTCTCATTACTACACCATGGGGTCAGTCACTCTTCTCCTGTCTCTGATTACACCATGGGGTCAGTCACTCTTCTCCTGTCTCTGATTCCACCATGGGGTCAGTCACTCTTCTCCTGTCTCCACCATGGGGTCAGTCACTCTTCTCCTGTCTCATGACTCCACCATGGGGTCAGTCACTCTTCTCCTGTCTCATGACTCCACCATGGGGTCAGTCACTCTTCTCCTGTCTCATGATTCCACCATGGGGTCAGTCCCTCTTCTCCTGTCTCACGACTCCACCATGGGGTCAGTCCCTCTTCTCCTGTCTCATGACTCCGCCATGGGGTCAGTCACTCTTCTCCTGTCTCATGTCTCCACCATGGGGTCAGTCACTCTTTTCCTGTCTCATGACTCCACCATGGGGTCAGTCACTCTTCTCCTGTCTCCACCATGGGGTCAGTCACTCTTCTCCTGTTTCATGTCTCCACCATGGGGTCAGTCACTCTTCTCCTGTCTCCACCATGGGTTCAGTCACTCTTCTCCTGTCTCATGACTCCACCATGGGGTCAGTCACTCTTCTCCTGTCTCATGACTCCACCATGGGGTAAGTCATTCTTCTCCTGTCTCATGTCTCCACCATGGGGTCAGTCACTCTTCTCCTGTCTCCACCATGGGGTCAGTCACTCTTCTCCTGTCTCATGTCTCCACCATGGGGTCAGTCACTCTTCTCCTGTCTCATGACTCCACCATCGGGTCAGTCACTCTTCTCCTGTCTCATGACTCCACCATGGGGTCAGTCACTCTTCTCCTGTCTCATGTCTCCACCATGGGGTCAGTCACTCTTCTCCTGTCTCATGTCTCCACCATGGGGTCAGTCTCTCTTCTCCTGTCTCATGACTCCGCCATGGGGTCAGTCACTCTTCTCCTGTCTCATGACTCCACCATGGGGTCAGTCCCTCTTCTCCTGTCTCATGACTCCACCATGGGGTCAGTCACTCTTCTCCTGTCTCCACCATGGGGTCAGTCCCTCTTCTCCTGTCTCATTACTACACCATGGGGTCAGTCACTCTTCTCCTGTCTCTGATTCCACCATGGGGTCAGTCACTCTTCTCCTGTCTCTGATTCCACCATGGGGTCAGTCACTCTTCTCCTGTCTCCACCATGGGGTCAGTCACTCTTCTCCTGTCTCATGACTCCACCATGGGGTCAGTCACTCTTCTCCTGTCTCACGACTCCACCATGGGGTCAGTCCCTCTTCTCCTGTCTCATGTCTCCACCATGGGTCAGTCACTCTTCTCCTGTCTCATGACTCCACCATGGGGTCAGTCACTCTTCTCCTGTCTCATGACTCCACCATGGGGTCAGTCACTCTTCTCCTGTCTCATGACTCCACCATGGGGTCAGTCACTCTTCTCCTGTCTCATGTCTCCACCATGGGTCAGTCACTCTTCTCCTGTCTCATGACTCCACCATGGGGTCAGTCACTCTTCTCCTGTCTCATGACTCCACCATGGGGTCAGTCACTCTTCTCCTGTCTCATGTCTCCACCATGGGGTGAGTCACTCTTCTCCTGTCTCATGACTCCACCATGGGGTCAGTCACTCTTCTCCTGTCTCATGACTCCACCATGGGGTCAGTCACTCTTTTCCTGTCTCATGACTCCACCATGGGGTCAGTCACTCTTTCCTGTCTCCACCATGGGGTCAGTCACTCTTCTCGTGTCTCATGACTCCACCATGGGGTCAGTCACTCTTCTCCTGTCTCATGACTCCACCATGGGGTCAGTCACGCTTCTCCTGTCTCATGTCTCCACCATGGGGTCAGTCCCTCTTCTCCTGTCTCATGACTCCACCATTGGGTCAGTCTCTCTTGTCCTGTCTCATTTCTCCACCATGGGGTCAGTCACTCTTCTCCTGTCTCATGTCTCCACCATGGGGTCAGTCACTCTTATCCTGTCTCATGACTCCACCATGGGGTCAGTCACTCTTCTCCTGTCTCATGTCTCCACCATGGGGTCAGTCACTCTTCTCCTGTCTCATGACTCCACCATGGGGTCAGTCACTCTTCTCCTGTCTCACGACTCCACCATGGGGTCAGTCCTCTTCTCCTGTCTCATGACTCCGCCATGGGGTCAGTCACTCTTCTCCTGTCTCATGACTCCGCCATGGGGTCAGTCACTCTTCTCCTGTCTCATGACTCCACCATGGGGTCAGTCACTCTTCTCCTGTCTCATGACTCCACCATGGGGTCAGTCACTCTTCTCCTGTCTATTGTCTCCACCATGGGGTCAGTCACTCTTCTCCTGTCTCATGACTCCACCATGGGGTCAGTCACTCTTCTCCTGTCTCATGACTCCGCCATGGGGTCAGTCAGTCTTCTCCTGTCTCATGACTCCACCATGGGATCAGTCACTCTTCTCCTGTCTCCACCATGGGGTCAGTCACTCTTCTCCTGTCTCACGACTCCACCATGGGGTCAGTCCTCTTCTCCTGTCTCACGACTCCACCATGGGGTCAGTCCTCTTCTCCTGTCTCATGACTCCGCCACTGGGTCAGTCACTCTTGTCCTGTCTCATGTCTCCACCATGGGGTCAGTCACTCTTCTCCTGTCTCATGTCTCCACCATGGGGTCAGTCACTCTTTTCCTGTCTCATGAATCCACCATGGGGTCAGTCACTCTTCTCCTGTCTCATGTCTCCACCATGGGGTCAGTCACTCTTCTCCTGTCTCATGACTCCACCATGGGGTTAGTCACTCTTCTCCTGTCTCATGTCTCCACCATGGGGTCAGTCACTCTTTTCCTGTCTCATGACTCCACCATGGGGGTCAGTCACTCTTCTCCTGTCTCCACCATGGGGTCAGTCACTCTTCTCCTGTCTCATGTCTCCACCATGGGGTCAGTCACTCTTCTCCTGTCTCCACCATGGGGTCAGTCACTCTTCTCCTGTCTCATGACTCCACCATGGGGTCAGTCACTCTTCTCCTGTCTCATGACTCCACCATAGGGTAAATAACTCTTCTCCTGTCTCATGACTCCACCATGGGGTCAGTCACTCTTCTCCTTTCTCATGACTCCACCATGGGGTCAGTCACTCTTCTCCTGTCTCATGACTCCACCATGGGGTCAGTACCACTTCTCCTGTCTCATGACTCCACCATGGGGTCAGTCACTCTTCTCCTGTCTCACGACTACACCATGGGGTCAGTCCCTCTTCTCCTGTCTCATGACTCCGCCATGGGGTCAGTCACTCTTGTCCTGTCTCATGTCTCCACCATGGGGTCAGTCTCTCTCTCCTGTCTCATGACTCCACCATGGGGTCAGTAACTCTTCTCCTGTCTCATGTCTCCACCATGGGGTCAGTCACTCTTCTCCTGTCTCCATCATGGGGTCAGTCACTCTTCTCCTGTCTCATGTCCCCACCACGGGGTCAGTCACTCTTCTCCTGTCTCATGACTCCGCCATGGGGTCAGTCACTCTTGTCCTGTCTCATTTCTCCACCATGGGGTCAGTCACTCTTCTCCTGTCTCATGTCTCCACCATGGGGTCAGTCACTCTTCTCCTGTCTCATGACTCCACCATGGGGTCAGTCACTCTTCTCCTGTCTCATGTCTCCACCATGGGGTCAGTCACTCTTCTCCTGTCTCATGACTCCGCCATTGGGTCAGTCACTCTTCTCCTGTCTCATGACTCCACCATGGGGTCAGTCACTCTTCTCCTGTCTCATGACTCCACCATGGGGTCAGTCACTATTCTCGTGTCTCATGACTCCACCATGGGGTCAGTCACTCTTCTCTGTCTCATGATTCCACCATGGGGTCAGTCACTCTTCTCCTGTCTCATGACTCCACCATGGGGTCAGTCCCTCTTCTGCTGTCTCACGACTCCACCATGGGGTCAGTCACTCTTCTCCTGTCTCCACCATGGGGTCAGTCACTCTTCTCCTGTCTCATGACTCCACCATGGGGTCAGTCCCTCTTCTCCTGTCTCACGACTCCACCATGGGGTCAGTCCCTCTTCTCCTGTTTCATGACTCCACCATGGGGTCAGTCACTCTTGTCTTGTCTCATGTCTCCACCATGGGGTCAGTCACTCTTCTCCTGTCTCATGTCTCCACCATGGGGTCAGTCACTCTTCTCCTGTCTCCACCATGGGGTCAGTCACTCTTCTCCTGTCTCATGACTCCACCATGGGGTCAGTCCGTCTTCTCCTGTCTCATGACTCCGCCATGGGGTCAGTCACTCTTCTCCTGTCTCATGACTCCACCATGGGGTCAGTCACTCTTCTCCTGTCTCATGACTCCACCATGGGGTCTGTCACTATTCTCCTGTCTCATGACTCCACCATGGGGTCAGTCCCTCTTCTCCTGTCTCATGACTCCACCATGGGGTCAGTCACTCTTGTCTTGTCTCATGTCTCCACCATGGGGTCAGTCACTCTTCTCCTGTCTCATGTCTCCACCATGGGGTCAGTCACTCTTCTCCTGTCTCCACCATGGGGTCAGTCACTCTTCTCCTGTCTCATGACTCCACCATGGGGTCAGTCCGTCTTCTCCTGTCTCATGACTCCGCCATGGGGTCAGTCACTCTTCTCCTGTCTCATGACTCCACCATGGGGTCGGTCACTCTTCTCCTGTCTCATGACTCCACCATGGGGTCAGTCACTCTTCTCCTGTCTCATGACTCCGCCATGGGGTCAGTCACTCTTCTCCTGTCTCATGACTCCACCATGGGGTCAGTCACTCTTCTCCTGTCTCATGACTCCACCATGGGGTCAGTCACTATTCTCCTGTCTCATGACTCCACCATGGGGTCAGTCACTCTTCTCCTGTCTCATGTCTCCACCATGGGGTCAGTCACTCTTCTCCTGTCTCCACCATGGGGTCAGTCACTCTTCTCCTGTCTCATGACTCCACCATGGGGTCAGTCACTATTCTCCTGTCTCATGACTCCACCATGGGGTCAGTCCCTCTTCTCCTGTCTCACGACTCCACCATGGGGTCAGTCACTCTTCTCCTGTCTCCACCATGGGGTCAGTCACTCTTCTCCTGTCTCATGACTCCACCATGGGGTCAGTCACTCTACTCCTGTCTCATGTCTCCACCATGGGGTCAGTCACTCTTCTCCTGTCTCCACCATGGGGTCAGTCACTCTTCTCCTGTCTCATGACTCCACCATGGGGTCAGTCACCATTCTCCTGTCTCATGACTCCACCATGGGGTCAGTCACTCTTCTCCTGTCTCATGTCCCCACCACGGGGTCAGTCACTCTTCTCCTGTCTCATGACTCCGCCATGGGGTCAGTCACTCTTGTCCTGTCTCATTTCTCCACCATGGGGTCAGTCACTCTTCTCCTGTCTCATGTCTCCACCATGGGGTCAGTCACTCTTCTCCTGTCTCATGACTCCACCATGGGGTCAGTCACTCTTCTCCTGTCTCATGTCTCCACCATGGGGTCAGTCACTCTTCTCCTGTCTCATGACTCCGCCATTGGGTCAGTCACTCTTCTCCTGTCTCATGACTCCACCATGGGGTCAGTCACTCTTCTCCTGTCTCATGACTCCACCATGGGGTCAGTCACTATTCTCCTGTCTCATGACTCCACCATGGGGTCAGTCACTCTTCTCCTGTCTCATGATTCCACCATGGGGTCAGTCACTCTTCTCCTGTCTCATGACTCCACCATGGGGTCAGTCCCTCTTCTGCTGTCTCACGACTCCACCATGGGGTCAGTCACTCTTCTCCTGTCTCCACCATGGGGTCAGTCACTCTTCTCCTGTCTCATGACTCCACCATGGGGTCAGTCCCTCTTCTCCTGTCTCACGACTCCACCATGGGGTCAGTCCCTCTTCTCCTGTTTCATGACTCCACCATGGGGTCAGTCACTCTTGTCTTGTCTCATGTCTCCACCATGGGGTCAGTCACTCTTCTCCTGTCTCATGTCTCCACCATGGGGTCAGTCACTCTTCTCCTGTCTCCACCATGGGGTCAGTCACTCTTCTCCTGTCTCATGACTCCACCATGGGGTCAGTCCGTCTTCTCCTGTCTCATGACTCCGCCATGGGGTCAGTCACTCTTCTCCTGTCTCATGACTCCACCATGGGGTCAGTCACTCTTCTCCTGTCTCATGACTCCACCATGGGGTCTGTCACTATTCTCCTGTCTCATGACTCCACCATGGGGTCAGTCCCTCTTCTCCTGTCTCATGACTCCACCATGGGGTCAGTCACTCTTGTCTTGTCTCATGTCTCCACCATGGGGTCAGTCACTCTTCTCCTGTCTCATGTCTCCACCATGGGGTCAGTCACTCTTCTCCTGTCTCCACCATGGGGTCAGTCACTCTTCTCCTGTCTCATGACTCCACCATGGGGTCAGTCCGTCTTCTCCTGTCTCATGACTCCGCCATGGGGTCAGTCACTCTTCTCCTGTCTCATGACTCCACCATGGGGTCGGTCACTCTTCTCCTGTCTCATGACTCCACCATGGGGTCAGTCACTCTTCTCCTGTCTCATGACTCCGCCATGGGGTCAGTCACTCTTCTCCTGTCTCATGACTCCACCATGGGGTCAGTCACTCTTCTCCTGTCTCATGACTCCACCATGGGGTCAGTCACTATTCTCCTGTCTCATGACTCCACCATGGGGTCAGTCACTCTTCTCCTGTCTCATGTCTCCACCATGGGGTCAGTCACTCTTCTCCTGTCTCCACCATGGGGTCAGTCACTCTTCTCCTGTCTCATGACTCCACCATGGGGTCAGTCACTATTCTCCTGTCTCATGACTCCACCATGGGGTCAGTCCCTCTTCTCCTGTCTCACGACTCCACCATGGGGTCAGTCACTCTTCTCTCTCCACCATGGGGTCAGTCACTCTTCTCCTGTCTCATGACTCCACCATGGGGTCAGTCACTCTACTCCTGTCTCATGTCTCCACCATGGGGTCAGTCACTCTTCTCCTGTCTCCACCATGGGGTCAGTCACTCTTCTCCTGTCTCATGACTCCACCATGGGGTCAGTCACCATTCTCCTGTCTCATGACTCCACCATGGGGTCAGTCCTCTTCTCCTGTCTCACGACTCCACCATGGGGTCAGTCCCTCTTCTCCTGTCTCATGACTCCACCATGGGGTCAGTCACTCTTGTCTTGTCTCATGTCTCCACCATGGGGTCAGTCACTCTTCTCCTGTCTCATGTCTCCACCATGGGGTCAGTCACTCTTCTCCTGTCTCATGACTCCCCATGGGGTCAGTCCGTCTTCTCCTGTCTCATGACTCCGCCATGGGGTCAGTCACTCTTCTCCTGTCTCATGACTCCACCATGGGGTCAGTCACTATTCTCCTGTCTCATGACTCCACCATGGGGTCAGTCCGTCTTCTCCTGTCTCATGACTCCGCCATGGGGTCAGTCACTCTTCTCCTGTCTCATGACTCCACAATGGGGTCAGTCACTCTTCTCCTGTCTCACGACTCCACCATGGGGTCAGTCCCTCTTCTCCTGTCTCATGACTCCACCATGGGGTCAGTCACTCTTCTCCTGTCTCATGTCTCCACCATGGGGTCAGTCACTCTTCTCCTGTCTCCACCATGGGGTCAGTCACTCTTCTCCTGCCTCATGACTCCCCCATGGGGTCAGTCCGTCTTCTCCTGTCTCATGACTCCGCCATGGGGTCAGTCACTCTTCTCCTGTCTCATGACTCCACCATGGGGTCAGTCACTCTTCTCCTGTCTCATGACTCCACCATGGGGTCAGTCACTCTTCTCCTGTCTCATGTCTCCACCATGGGGTCAGTCACTCTTCTCCTGTCTCCACCATGGGGTCAGTCACTCTTCTCCTGTCTCATGACTCCACCATGGGGTCAGTCACTATTCTCCTGTCTCATGACTCCACCATGGGGTCAGTCCCTCTTCTCCTGTCTCACGACTCCACCATGGGGTCAGTCACTCTTCTCCTGTCTCCACCATGGGGTCAGTCACTCTTCTCCTGTCTCATGACTCCACCATGGGGTCAGTCACTCTACTCCTGTCTCATGTCTCCACCATGGGGTCAGTCACTCTTCTCCTGTCTCCACCATGGGGTCAGTCACTCTTCTCCTGTCTCATGACTCCACCATGGGGTCAGTCACCATTCTCCTGTCTCATGACTCCACCATGGGGTCAGTCCCTCTTCTCCTGTCTCACAACTCCACCATGGGGTCAGTCCCTCTTCTCCTGTCTCATGACTCCACCATGGGGTCAGTCACTCTTGTCTTGTCTCATGTCTCCACCATGGGGTCAGTCACTCTTCTCCTGTCTCATGTCTCCACCATGGGGTCAGTCACTCTTCTCCTGTCTCATGACTCCCCATGGGGTCAGTCCGTCTTCTCCTGTCTCATGACTCCGCCATGGGGTCAGTCACTCTTCTCCTGTCTCATGACTCCACCATGGGGTCAGTCACTATTCTCCTGTCTCATGACTCCACCATGGGGTCAGTCCGTCTTCTCCTGTCTCATGACTCCGCCATGGGGTCAGTCACTCTTCTCCTGTCTCATGACTCCACAATGGGGTCAGTCACTCTTCTCCTGTCTCACGACTCCACCATGGGGTCAGTCCCTCTTCTCCTGTCTCATGACTCCACCATGGGGTCAGTCACTCTTCTCCTGTCTCATGTCTCCACCATGGGGTCAGTCACTCTTCTCCTGTCTCCACCATGGGGTCAGTCACTCTACTCCTGCCTCATGACTCCCCCATGGGGTCAGTCCGTCTTCTCCTGTCTCATGACTCCGCCATGGGGTCAGTCACTCTTCTCCTGTCTCATGACTCCACCATGGGGTCAGTCACTCTTCTCCTGTCTCATGACTCCACCATGGGGTCAGTCACTCTTCTCCTGTCTCATGACTCCACCATGGGGTCAGTCCGTCTTCTCCTGTCTCATGACTCCGCCATGGGGTCAGTCACTCTTCTCCTGTCTCATGACTCCACCATGGGGTCAGTCACACTTCTCCTGTCTCATGACTCCACCATGGGGTCAGTCACTATTCTCCTGTCTCATGACTCCACCATGGGGTCAGTGTTACGTTCCCCAGATTATGTGTTTTGTAGTTTGTGTATTTACATGTGTTTATTTCAGGAAATGGCTTCCTGAAATCCCTCAAGCAGCTGATTGGTCGACTCCAGGGCTAATTGGAGAGCTGACCCCGCCCCCTCGTCAAGACGCAGCTGTCTCCAATTACCCATTCCTTCTGACACTATATAAAATCCAGTGTTCTGTTCAGGGGGAGATCTCTTCTTTTTGGAGGTAGAGATTTTGCTGGAGGTAGATTTGTTAGAGATTTGTTAGAGATTTGTTAGAGATTTGTTAGAGATTTGTTAGAGATTTGTTAGAGATTTGTTAGAGATTTGTTAGAGATTTGTTAGAGATTTGTTAGAGTCCCTCTTCTCCTGTCTCACGACTCCACCATGGGGTCAGTCCCTCTTCTCCTGTCTCATGACTCCACCATGGGGTCAGTCACTCTTGTCTTGTCTCATGTCTCCACCATGGGGTCAGTCACTCTTCTCCTGTCTCATGTCTCCACCATGGGGTCAGTCACTCTTCTCCTGTCTCCACCATGGGGTCAGTCCGTCTTCTCCTGTCTCATGACTCCACCATGGGGTCAGTCACTCTTCTCCTGTCTCATGACTCCACCATGGGGTCAGTCACTCTTGTCTTGTCTCATGACTCCACCATGGGGTCAGTCCCTCTTCTCCTGTCTCATGACTCCACCATGGGGTCAGTCACTCTTGTCTTGTCTCATGTCTCCACCATGGGGTCAGTCACACTTCTCTTGTCTCATGTCTCCACCATGGGGTCAGTCACTCTTCTTGTCTTGTCTCCACCATGGGGTCAGTCACACTTCTCCTGTCTCATGACTCCACCATGGGGTCAGTCCGTCTTCTCCTGTCTCATGACTCCGCCATGGGGTCAGTCACTCTTCTCCTGTCTCATGACTGCAAAATGGGGTCAGTCACTCTTTTCCTGTCTCACGACTCCACCATGGGGTCAGTCCCTCTTCTCCTGTCTCATGACTCCACCATGGGGTCAGTCACTCTTGTCTTGTCTCATGTCTCCACCATGGGGTCAGTCCCTCTTCTCCTGTCTCACGACTCCACCATGGGGTCAGTCACTCTTCTCCTGTCTCCACCATGGGGTCAGTCACTCTTCTCCTGTCTCATGACTCCACCATGGGGTCAGTCACTCTACTCCTGTCTCATGTCTCCACCATGGGGTCAGTCACTCTTCTCCTGTCTCCACCATGGGGTCAGTCACTCTTCTCCTGTCTCATGACTCCACCATGGGGTCAGTCACCATTCTCCTGTCTCATGACTCCACCATGGGGTCAGTCCCTCTTCTCCTGTCTCACGACTCCACCATGGGGTCAGTCCCTCTTCTCCTGTCTCATGACTCCACCATGGGGTCAGTCACTCTTGTCTTGTCTCATGTCTCCACCATGGGGTCAGTCACTCTTCTCCTGTCTCATGACTCCCCATGGGGTCAGTCCGTCTTCTCCTGTCTCATGACTCCGCCATGGGGTCAGTCACTCTTCTTCTGTCTCATGACTCCACCATGGGGTCAGTCACTATTCTCCTGTCTCATGACTCCACCATGGGGTCAGTCCCTCTTCTCCTGTCTCACGACTCCACCATGGGGTCAGTCCTCTTCTCCTGTCTCATGACTCCACCATGGGGTCAGTCACTCTTGTCTTGTCTCATGTCTCCACCATGGGGTCAGTCACTCTTTTCCTGTCTCATGTCTCCACCATGGGGTCAGTCACTCTTCTCCTGTCTCATGTCTCCACCATGGGGTCAGTCACTCTTCTCCTGTCTCATGACTCCACCATGGGGTTAGTCACTCTTCTCCTGTCTCATGTCTCCACCATGGGGTCAGTCACTCTTTTCCTGTCTCATGACTCCCCCATGGGTTAGTCACTCTTTCCTGTCTCATGACTCCCCATGGTCACTCTTCTCCTGTCTCATGTCTCCACCATGGGGTCAGTCACTCTTCTCCTGTCTCCACCATGGGGTCAGTCACTCTTCTCCTGTCTCATGACTCCACCATGGGGTCAGTCACTCTTCTCCTGTCTCATGACTCCACCATAGGGTCAGTCACTCTTCTCCTGTCTCCACCATGGGGTCAGTCACTCTTCTCCTGTCTCATGACTCCACCATGGGGTCAGTCACTCTTCTCCTGTCTCATGACTCCACCATGGGGTCAGTCACTCTTCTCCTGTCTCATGACTCCACCATGGGGTCAGTCACTCTTCTCCTGTCTCATGATTCCACCATGATGTCAGTCCCTCTTCTCCTGTCTCACGACTCCACCATGGGGTCAGTCCCTCTTCTCCTGTCTCACGACTCCACCATGGGGTCAGTCACTCTTGTCTTGTCTCATGTCTCCACCATGGGGTCAGTCACTCTTCTCTTGTCTCATGTCTCCACCATGGGGTCAGTCACTCTTCTCCTGTCTCCACCATGGGGTCAGTCCCTCTTCTCCTGTCTCATGACTCCACCACTCCACCATGGGGTCAGTCACTATTCTCCTGTCTCACGACTCCACCATGGGGTCAGTCCCTCTTCTCCTGTCTCACGACTCCACCATGGGGTCAGTCCGTCTTCTCCTGTCTCATGACTCCGCCATGGGGTCAGTCACTCTTCTCCTGTCTCATGACTCCACAATGGGGTCAGTCACTCTTCTCCTGTCTCACGACTCCACCATGGGGTCAGTCCCTCTTCTCCTGTCTCATGACTCCACCATGGGGTCAGTCACTCTTCTCCTGTCTCATGACTCCGCCATGGGGTCAGTCACTCTTGTCCTGTCTCATTTCTCCACCATGGGGTCAGTCACTCTTGTCCTGTCTCATGTCTCCACCATGGGGTCAGTCACTCTTCTCCTGTCTCATGACTCCACCATGGGGTCAGTCACTCTTCTCCTGTCTCATGTCTCCACCATGGGGTCAGTCACTCTTCTCCTGTCTCATGACTCCGCCATGGGGTCAGTCACTCTTCTCCTGTCTCATGACTCCACCATGGGGTCAGTCACTCTTCTCCTGTCTCATGACTCCACCATGGGGTCAGTCACTATTCTCCTGTCTCATGACTCCACCATGGGGTCAGTCACTCTTCTCCTGTCTCATGATTCCACCATGGGGTCAGTCACTCTTCTCCTGTCTCATGACTCCACCATGGGGTCAGTCCCTCTTCTGCTGTCTCACGACTCCACCATGGGGTCAGTCACTCTTCTCCTGTCTCCACCATGGGGTCAGTCACTCTTCTCCTGTCTCATGACTCCACCATGGGGTCAGTCCCTCTTCTCCTGTCTCACGACTCCACCATGGGGTCAGTCCCTCTTCTCCTGTTTCATGACTCCACCATGGGGTCAGTCACTCTTGTCTTGTCTCATGTCTCCACCATGGGGTCAGTCACTCTTCTCCTGTCTCATGTCTCCACCATGGGGTCAGTCACTCTTCTCCTGTCTCCACCATGGGGTCAGTCACTCTTCTCCTGTCTCATGACTCCACCATGGGGTCAGTCCGTCTTCTCCTGTCTCATGACTCCCGCCATGGGGTCAGTCACTCTTCTCCTGTCTCATGACTCCACCATGGGGTCAGTCACTCTTCTCCTGTCTCATGACTCCACCATGGGGTCTGTCACTATTCTCCTGTCTCATGACTCCACCATGGGGTCAGTCCCTCTTCTCCTGTCTCATGACTCCTCCATGGGGTCAGTCACTCTTGTCTTGTCTCATGTCTCCACCATGGGGTCAGTCACTCTTCTCCTGTCTCATGTCTCCACCATGGGGTCAGTCACTCTTCTCCTGTCTCCACCATGGGGTCAGTCACTCTTCTCCTGTCTCATGACTCCACCATGGGGTCAGTCCGTCTTCTCCTGTCTCATGACTCCGCCATGGGGTCAGTCACTCTTCTCCTGTCTCATGACTCCACCATGGGGTCGGTCACTCTTCTCCTGTCTCATGACTCCACCATGGGGTCAGTCACTATTCTCTTGTCTCATGACTCCACCATGGGGTCAGTCCCTCTTCTCCTGTCTCACGACTCCACCATGGGGCCAGTCCCTCTTCTCCTGTCTCATGACTCCACCATGGGGTCAGTCACTCTTGTCTTGTCTCATGTCTCCACCATGGGGTCAGTCACTCTTCTCCTGTTTCCACCATGGGGTCAGTCACTCTTCTCCTGTCTCATGACTCCACCATGGGGTTGGTCACTCTTCTCCTGTCTCACGACTCCACCATGGGGTCAGTCACTCTTCTCCTGTCTCACGACTCCACCATGGGGTCAGTCCCTCTTCTCCTGTCTCATGACTCCACCATGGGGTCAGTCACTCTTGTCTTGTCTCATGTCTCCACCATGGGGTCAGTCACTCTTCTCCTGTCTCATGTCTCCACCATGGGGTCAGTCACTCTTCTCCTGTCTCATGACTCCACCATGGGGTCAGTCCCTCTTCTCCTGTCTCACGACTCCACCATGGGGTCAGTCCCTCTTCTCCTGTCTCATGACTCCACCATGGGGTCAGTCACTCTTGTCTTGTCTCATGTCTCCACCATGGGGTCAGTCACTCTTCTCCTGTCTCCACCATGGGGTCAGTCACTCTTTTCCTGTCTCATGAATCCACCATGGGGTCAGTCACTCTTCTCCTGTCTCATGACTCCACCATGGGGTCAGTCCCTCTTCTCCTGTCTCACGACTCCACCATGGGGTCAGTCCCTCTTCTCCTGTTTCATGACTCCACCATGGGGTCAGTCACTCTTGTCTTGTCTCATGTCTCCACCATGGGGTCAGTCACTCTTCTCCTGTCTCATGTCTCCACCATGGGGTCAGTCACTCTTCTCCTGTCTCCACCATGGGGTCAGTCACTCTTCTCCTGTCTCATGACTCCACCATGGGGTCAGTCCGTCTTCTCCTGTCTCATGACTCCGCCATGGGGTCAGTCACTCTTCTCCTGTCTCATGACTCCACCATGGGGTCAGTCACTCTTCTCCTGTCTCATGACTCCACCATGGGGTCTGTCACTATTCTCCTGTCTCATGACTCCACCATGGGGTCAGTCCCTCTTCTCCTGTCTCATGACTCCTCCATGGGGTCAGTCACTCTTGTCTTGTCTCATGTCTCCACCATGGGGTCAGTCACTCTTCTCCTGTCTCATGTCTCCACCATGGGGTCAGTCACTCTTCTCCTGTCTCCACCATGGGGTCAGTCACTCTTCTCCTGTCTCATGACTCCACCATGGGGTCAGTCCGTCTTCTCCTGTCTCATGACTCCGCCATGGGGTCAGTCACTCTTCTCCTGTCTCATGACTCCACCATGGGGTCGGTCACTCTTCTCCTGTCTCATGACTCCACCATGGGGTCAGTCACTATTCTCTTGTCTCATGACTCCACCATGGGGTCAGTCCCTCTTCTCCTGTCTCACGACTCCACCATGGGGCCAGTCCCTCTTCTCCTGTCTCATGACTCCACCATGGGGTCAGTCACTCTTGTCTTGTCTCATGTCTCCACCATGGGGTCAGTCACTCTTCTCCTGTTTCCACCATGGGGTCAGTCACTCTTCTCCTGTCTCATGACTCCACCATGGGGTTGGTCACTCTTCTCCTGTCTCACGACTCCACCATGGGGTCAGTCCTCTTCTCCTGTCTCATGACTCCACCATGGGGTCAGTCCCTCTTGTCTTGTCTCATGACTCCACCATGGGGTCAGTCACTCTTGTCTTGTCTCATGTCTCCACCATGGGGTCAGTCACTCTTTTCCTGTCTCATGAATCCACCATGGGGTCAGTCACTCTTCTCCTGTCTCATGACTCCACCATGGGGTCAGTCACTCTTCTCCTGTCTCATGACTCCACCATGGGTTAGTCCTCTTCTCCTGTCTCATGACTCCACCATGGGGTCAGTCACTCTTGTCTTGTCCTGTCTCCACCATGGGGTCAGTCACTCTTTTCCTGTCTCATGAATCCACCATGGGGTCAGTCACTCTTCTCCTGTCTCATGTCTCCACCATGGGGTCAGTCACTCTTCTCCTGTCTCATGACTCCACCATGGGTTAGTCACTCTTCTCCTGTCTCATGTCTCCACCATGGGGTCAGTCACTCTTTTCCTGTCTTATGACTCCACCATGGGGGTCAGTCACTCTTCTCCTGTCTCCACCATGGGGTCAGTCACTCTTCTCCTGTCTCATGTCTCCACCATGGGGTCAGTCACTCTTCTCCTGTCTCCACCATGGGGTCAGTCACTCTTCTCCTGTCTCATGACTCCACCATGGGGTCAGTCACTCTTCTCCTGTCTCATGACTCCACCATAGGGTAAGTCACTCTTCTCCTGTCTCATGACTCCACCATGGGGTCAGTCACTCTTCTCCTTTCTCATGACTCCACCATGGGGTCAGTCACTCTTCTCCTGTCTCATGACTCCACCATGGGGTCAGTACCTCTTCTCCTGTCTCATGACTCCACCATGGGGTCAGTCACTCTTCTCCTGTCTCATGACTCCACCATGGGGTCAGTCACTCTTCTCCTGTCTCATGATTCCACCATGGGGTCAGTCCTCTTCTCCTGTCTCACGACTACACCATGGGGTCAGTCACTCTTCTCCTGTCTCACGACTACACCATGGGGTCAGTCCCTCTTCTCCTGTCTCATGACTCCACCATGGGGTCAGTCACTCTTGTCTTGTCTCATGTCTCCACCATGGGGTCAGTCACTCTTCTCCTGTCTCATGACTCCACCATGGGGTCAGTCACTCTTCTCCTGTCTCATGTCTCCACCATGGGGTCAGTCGCTCTTCTCCTGTCTCATGACTCGACCATGGGGTCAGTCACTCTTCTCCTGTCTCATGACTCCACCATGGGGTCAGTCACTCTTCTCCTGTCTCCACCATGGGGTCAGTCACTCTTCTCCTGTCTCATGACTCCGCCATGGGGTCAGTCACTCTTCTCCTGTCTCATGTCACCATGGGGTCAGTCACTCTTCTCCTGTCTCATGTCTCCACCATGGGGTCAGTCACTCTTCTCCTGTCTCATGTCTCCACCATGGGGTCAGTCACTCTTCTCCTGTCTCATGACTCCACCATGGGGTCAGTCACTCTTCTCCTGTCTCATGACTCCACCACGGGGTCAGTCACTCTTCTCCTGTCTCATGACTCCACCATGGGGTCAGTCACTCTTCTCCTGTCTCATGTCTCCACCATGGGGTCAGTCACTCTTCTCCTGTCTCATGACTCCACCATGGGGTCAGTCACTCTTCTCCTGTCTCCTCCACCATGGGGTCAGTCACTCTTCTCCTGTCTCCACCATGGGGTCAGTCACTCTTCTCCTGTCTCCACCATGGGGTCAGTCACTCTTCTCCTGTCTCCACCATGGGGTCAGTCACTCTTCTCCTGTCTCATGTCTCCACCATGGGGTCAGTCACTCTTCTCCTGTCTCATGTCTCCACCATGGGGTCAGTCACTCTTCTCCTGTCTCATGTCTCCACCATGGGGTCAGTCACTCTTCTCCTGTCTCATGTCTCCACCATGGGGTCAGTCACTCTTCTCCTGTCTCATGACTCCACCACGGGGTCAGTCACTCTTCTCCTGTCTCATGTCTCCACCATGGGGTCAGTCACTCTTCTCCTGTCTCATGACTCCGCCATGGGGTCAGTCACTCTTTTCCTGTCTCATGTCTCCACCATGGGGTCAGTCACTCTTTTCCTGTCTCATGACTCCACCATGGGGTCAGTCACTCTTCTCCTGTCTTATGTCTCCACTACGGTGTCAGTCACTCTTCTCCTGTTTCATGACTCCACCATGGGGTCAGTCCCTATTTCACATGCATAGTTGCTTCCATTATCTGTGTGTGTTCTGATATGCGCAGCCATATGCTTTGCTTTCACATTGCAATATTTTACGCTACTGCTTTTGTTCAACATAAGAGCATGAATAAATGGAAAGAAAAAAGGTAGGAACGAGCTGCTGTGATACGATAGGAGAACTGTGGAGGTAGAAGGAGCTCTTTGGGAGAGAAGATCTGCTGGGATACGATAGGAGAACTGTGGAGGTAGAAGGAGCTCTTTGGGAGAGAAGATCTGCTGGGATACGATAGGAGAACTGTGAAGGTAGAAGGAGCTCTTTGGGAGAGAAGATCTGCTGGGATACGATAGGAGAACTGTGGAGGTAGAAGGAGCTCTTTGGGAGAGAAGATCTACTGGGATAGGATAGGAGAACTGTGAAGGTAGAAGGAGCTCTTTGGAAGAGAAGAGCTGCTGGGATACGATGGTAGAACTGTGAAGGTGGAAGGAGCTCCTTTAATAGGATCTACATTATCTAGTTTTTATGTTTGATCCCTCTTAATTTGGAAGTTTCGTCTCCAATTTGAGTTCAATTCTCCAACAAAGTAGCCTCAATCGGCATTGTGAAGCAGCGTGAAGACACCGCTTTATAGCATTGATTAATGATCAATCTTATTTTTGTAAATCTAGTCTCCGTCTTGAGGTAAAAATTCATGGAAGTTGCTTAAAACACCAGGTCATTGGCTTCAGGAATTCTTTCTTGAAGTGTGCTGTTAAACTGCTTACTGTGTTTCTTTCTCAACTCCTGATGTAGAAGTTGATGGGAAGTTGAAAACAGAGTGAGTGGAACTGACATTTTGTGTACACTAAGTGCTTACAGTCTCTAAATCTCCAACTCTGCAAGAATTCTTTGCTGCCTTGCACATTAACTAATCATTCCACACGATTTCATTTAATTCACTTTCAGGGAACAGTATTATAAATATAAGCATGTTTCACACAACATGCTGATCCAGACAGAAAAAAACAAATCGGTTGGAAAGTAAGAAAAGTGTATTTGGACCTGTATGTTTTCTTTGGAAATGCTGCATTCTAGTTTAGAGGGAAAGCATTCTACAATGCTGTACTCTAGTGTAGGGGGAAAGCATTCTACAATGCTGTACTCTAGTGTAGGGGGAAAGCATTCTACAATGCTGTATTCTAATGTAGGGGGAAAGCATTCTACAATGATGTATTCTAGTGTAGGGGGAAAGCATTCTACAATGCTGTATTCTAGTGTAGGGGGAAAGCATTCTACAATGATGTACTCTAGTGTAGGGGGAAAGCATTCTACAATGCTGTATTCTAGTGTAGGGGGAAAGCATTCTACAATGATGTACTCTAGTGTAGGGGAAAGCATTCTACAATGCTGTATTCTAGTGTAGGGGAAAGCATTCTACAATGCTGTATTCTAGTTTAGAGGGAAAGCATTCTACAATGCTGTACTCTAGTGTAGGGGAAAGCATTCTACAATGCTGTACTCTAGTGTAGTGTAGGGGAAAGCATTCTACAATGCTGTACTCTAGTGTAGGGGAAAGCATTCTACAATGCTGTATTCTAGTGTAGGGGAAAGCATTCTACAATGCTGTATTCTAGTGTAGGGGAAAGCATTCTACAATGCTGTATTCTAGTGTAGGGGGAAAGCATTCTACAATGCTGGGTGTAAAAAGCATTCTACAATGCTGTACTCTAGTGTAGGGGGAAAGCATTCTACAATGATGTACTCTAGTGTAGGGGGAAAGCATTCTACAATGATGTACATTCTAGTGTATTCTAATGTAGGGGAAAGCATTCTACAATGATGTATTCTAGTGTAGGGGGAAAGCATTCTACAATGCTGTATTCTAATGTGTAGGGGGAAAGCATTCTACAATGATGTATTCTAGTGTAGGGGGAAAGCATTCTACAATGATGTATTCTAGTGTAGGGGGAAAGCATTCTACAATGATGTATTCTAGTGTAGGGGGAAAGCATTCTACAATGATGTATTCTAGTGTAGGGGGAAAGCATTCTACAATGCTGTATTCTAGTGTAGGGGGAAAGCATTCTACAATGATGTATTCTAGTGTAGGGGGAAAGCATTCTACAATGATGTATTCTAGTGTAGGGGGAAAGCATTCTACAATGCTGTATTCTAGTGTATTCTACAATGCTGTATTCTAGTGTAGGGGAAAGCATTCTACAATGATGTATTCTAGTGTAGGGGAAAGCATTCTACAATGATGTATTCTAGTGTAGGGGAAAGCATTCTACAATGCTGTATTCTAGTGTAGGGGGAAAGCATTCTACAATGATGTATTCTAGTGTAGAGGGAAAGCATTCTACAATGCTGTATTCTAGTGTAGGGGGAAAGCATTCTACAATGCTGTATTCTAGTGTAGGGGGAAAGCATTCTACAATGCTGTATTCTAGTGTAGGGGGAAAGCATTCTACAATGATGTATTCTAGTGTAGAGGGAAAGCATTCTACAATGCTGTATTCTAGTGTAGGGGGAAAGCATTCTACAATGCTGTATTCTAGTGTAGGAGAAAAGCATTCTACAATGATGTATTCTAGTGTAGGAGAAAAGCATTATACAATGATGTATTCTAGTGTAGAGGGAAAGCATTCTACAATGCTGTATTCTAGTGTAGGTGGAAAGCATTCTACAATGCTGTATTCTAGTGTAGGGGGAAAGCATTCTACAATGATGTATTCTAGTGTAGAGGGAAAGCATTCTACAATGCTGTATTCTAGTGTAGGGGGAAAGCATTCTACAATGATGTATTCTAGTGTAGAGGGAAAGCATTCTACAATGCTGTATTCTAGTGTAGGGGGAAAGCATTCTACAATGCTGTATTCTAGTGTAGGAGAAAAAGCATTCTACAATGCTGTATTCTAGTGTAGGAGAAAAGCATTCTACAATGCTGTATTCTAGTGTAGGAAAAGAAAATGCTGTATTCATTAGGAGAAAAGCAATGCTGTATTCTAGTGTAGGAGAAAAGCATTCTACAATGCTGTATTCTAGTGTAGGAGAAAAGCATTCTACAATGATGTATTCTAGTGTAGAGGGAAAGCATTCTACAATGCTTTATTCTAGTGTAGGGGGAAAGCATTCTACAATGCTGTATTCTAGTGTAGGAGAAAAGCATTCTACAATGCTGTATTCTAGTGTAGAGGGAAAGCATTCTACAATGCTGTATTCTAGTGTAGGGGGAAAGCATTCTACAATGCTGTATTCTAGTGTAGGAGAAAAGCATTCTAAAACAATATGAGTTGATTTGACATCAAAGCAAAACTTCACTTTTGCAGATGGATACTGTTCCTGTGGTGTTGGAAGAGGCTGCAGGAGGCTGCAGGAGGCTGCAGGAGGCTGCAGGAGGCTGCAGGAGGCTGCAGGAGGCTGCATCAACACCCTGGAAAGATGCTTGTTCACTCATAACCATTTTTCTTTGTAATAAATCAGTGTTCGTCTTGAAGATTAATCCATGTGGAAAAAGTCAAGGGGTGTGAATACTTTCTGAAGGCACTGTAGGTGTATTTGTGCTTTCGTTGAAATGCACAGACCACTTGATATATTTTCCTAAAGAAATATTTAATTTGAAAACGTGGTTTGATAATTCTGTCATACTGCTTTGTTGACAACTTGAGTACTAACCAGAAAAATTTACTTTTCAATTCAAAAAGGAATTTTCTACTTCTCTGTCTCTGTTGGTAGCTACATAGCTTCATTAGCATACCCTACCTGCAACATAATAGCATTGCCAGCTCCCTTCTCTGATCTAGTTTAACCTATGTTCATCCGTTGTGTTAACTAAATATTACCTAGACCGAACCTCTCAGCCTTCACGGCACCATCAGTCCCGGGAACACACTTTCCGAAAGCTAACTTGGTCAGTCAGTTTCCTTCAGCCAGCATTGAACTAGCAATGGCACACCTTCACCATGAGATAGTTGCTAGCTAGCTAACGCCACACTAGCGTTATATGGTGCTCAATATAACAGCCGAAAGGCTCATAAATAGCTAGCTTGGTAAACAATTTAGACCAGCTACTGTTTGCTAGCCACTAACCGCATGCCTTCTAACTAGCTAGCCTACGCCATCTACACACTCGGTCGCCGTAGCAAGTCTTGTCCCTCACAATGGCAACTGCTAGCACGTCCCAGGACGAACCTAGCACTCGGACCACCACGTTCTTGTGCTTGTATTTCCATGATTGCTGATTGCGGGGAAAGATTCAAATCAAATCAAATCAAATTTATTTATATAGCCCTTCGTACATCAGCTGATATCTCAAAGTGCTGTACAGAAACCCAGCCTAAAACCCCAAACAGCAAGCAATGCAGGTGTAGAAGCACGGTGGCTAGGAAAAACTCCCTAGAAAGGCCAAAACCTAGGAAGAAACCTAGAGAGGAACCAGGCTATGTGGGGTGGCCAGTCCTCTTCTGGCTGTGCCGGGTGGAGATTATAACAGAACATGGCCAAGATGTTCAAATGTTCATAAATGACCAGCATGGTCGAATAATAATAAGGCAGAACAGTTGAAACTGGAGCAGCAGCACAGTCAGGTGGAAGTTGAAACTGGAGCAGCAGCATGGCCAGGTGGACTGGGGACAGCAAGGAGTCATCATGTCAGGTAGTCCTGGGGCATGGTCCTAGGGCTCAGGTCAGTTGAAACTGGAACAGCAGCATGGCCAGGTGGACTGGGGACAGCAAGGAGTCATCATGTCAGGTAGTCCTGGAGCTCAGGTCCTAGGGCTCAGGTCCTCCGAGAGAGAGAAAGAAAGAGAGAAGGAGAGAATTAGAGAACGCACACTTAGATTCACACAGGACACCGAATAGGACAGGAGAAGTACTCCAGATATAACAAACTGACCCCAGCCCCCGACACATAAACTACTGCAGCATAAATACTGGAGGCTGAGACAGGAGGGGTCAGGAGACACTGTGGCCCCATCCGAGGTCACCCCGGACAGGGCCAAACAGGAAGGATATAACCCCACCCACTTTGCCAAAGCACAGCCCCCACACCACTAGAGGGATATCTTCAACCACCAACTTACCATCCTGAGACAAGGCTGAGTATAGCCCACAAAGATCTCCGCCACGGCACAACCCAAGGGGGGCGCCAACCCAGACAGGATGACCACAACAGTGAATCAACCCACTCAGGTGACGCACCCCCTCCAGGGACGGCATGAGAGAACCCCAGTAAGCCAGTGACCCAGCCCCTGTAATAGGGTTAGAGGCAGAGAATCCCAGTGGAAAGAGGGGAACCGGCCAGGCAGAGACAGCAAGGGCGGTTCGTTGCTCCAGAGCCTTTCCGTTCACCTTCCCACTCCTGGGCCAGACTACACTCAATCATATGACCCACTGAAGAGATGAGTCTTCAGTAAAGACTTAAAGGTTGAGACCGAGTTTGCGTCTCTGACATGGGTAGGCAGACCGTTCCATAAAAATGGAGCTCTATAGGAGAAAGCCCTGCCTCCAGCTGTTTGCTTAGAAATTCTAGGGACAATTAGGAGGCCTGCGTCTTGTGACCGTAGCGTACGTGTAGGTATGTACGGCAGGACCAAATCAGAGAGATAGGTAGGAGCAAGCCCATGTAATGCTTTGTAGGTTAGCAGTAAAACCTTGAAATCAGCCCTTGCTTTGACAGGAAGCCAGTGTAGAGAGGCTAGCACTGGAGTAATATGATCAAATTTTTTGGTTCTAGTCAGGATTCTAGCAGCCGTATTTAGCACTAACTGAAGTTTATTTAGTGCTTTATCTGGGTAGCCGGAAAATAGAGCATTGCAGTAGTCTAACCTAGAAGTGACAAAAGCATGGATTAATTTTTCTGCATCATTTTTGGACAAAAGTTTCTGATTTTTGCAATGTTACGTAGATGGAAAAAAGATGTCCTTGAAATGGTCTTGATATGTTCTTCAAAAGAGAGATCAGGGTCCAGAGTAACGCCGAGGTCCTTCACAGTTTTATTTGAGACGACTGTACAACCATTAAGATTAATTGTCAGATTCAACAGAATATCTCTTTGTTTCTTGGGACCTAGAACAAGCATCTCTGTTTTGTCCGAGTTTAATAGTAGAAAGTTTGCAGCCATCCACTTCCTTATGTCTGAAACACATGCTTCTAGCGAGGGCAATTTTGGGGCTTCACCATGTTTCATTGAAATGTACAGCTGTGTGTCATCCGCATAGCAGTGAAAGTTTACATTATGTTTTCGAATAACATCCCCAAGAGGTAAAATATATAGTGAGAACAATAGTGGTCCTAAAACGGAACCTTGAGGAACACCGAAATTTACTGTTGATTTGTCAGAGGACAAACCATTCACAGAGACAAACTGATATCTTTCCGACAGATAAGATCTAAACCAGGCCAGAACTTGTCCGTGTAGACCAATTTGGGTTTCCAATCTCTCCAAAAGAATGTGGTGATCGATGGTATCAAAAGCGGCACTAAGGTCTAGGAGCACGAGGACAGATGCAGAGCCTCGGTCCGATGCCATTAAAAAATGTCATTTACCACCTTCACAAGTGCCGTCTCAGTGCTATGATGGGGTCTAAAACCAGACTGAAGCATTTCGTATACATTGTTTGTCTTCAGGAAGGCAGTGAGTTGCTGAGCAACAGCCTTCTCTAAAATGTTTGAGAGGAATGGAAGATTCGATATAGGCCGATAGTTTTTATATTTTCTGGGTCAAGGTTTGGCTTTTTCAAGAGAGGCTTTATTACTGCCACTTTTAGTGAGTTTGGTACACATCCAGTGGATAGAGAGCCGTTTATTATGTTCAACATAGGAGGGCCAAGCACAGGAAGCAGCTCTTTCAGTAGTTTAGTTGGAATAGGGTCCAGTATGCAGCTTGAAGGTTTAGAGGCCATGATTATTTTCATCATTGTGTCAAGAGATATAGTACTAAAACACTTGAGCGTCTCTCTTGATCCTAGGTCCTGGCAGAGTTGTGCAGACTCAGGACAACTGAGGTTTGGAGGAATACGCAGGTTTAAAGAAGAGTCCGTAATTTGCTTTCTAATAATCATAATCTTTTCCTCAAAGAAGTTCATGAATTTATCACTGCTAAAGTGAAAGTCATCCTCTCTTGGGGAATGCTGCTTTTTAGTTAGCTTTGCGACAGTATCAAAAAGGAATTTCGGATTGTTCTTATTTTCCTCAATTAAGTTAGAAAAATAGGATGATCGAGCAGCAGTAAGGGCTCTTCGGTACTGCACGGTACTGTCTTTCCAAGTTAGTCGGAAGATTCCTATCCACTAGCCGGTGAGATTAGCCTTCGGGAGATAGCCGGTGAGATTAGCCTTCGGGGCATAGTCAGTGAGATTAGCCTTCGGGAGATAGCCAGTGAGATTAGCCTTCGGGAGATAGCCGGTGAGATTAGCCTTCGGGGCATAGCCGGTGAGAGTAGCCTTCGGGAGATAGCCGGTGAGATTAGCCTTCGGGGCATAGCCGGTGAGATTAGCCTTCGGGAGATAGCTGGTGAGATTAGCTTTCGGGGCATAGCCGGTGAGATTAGCCTTCGGGGCATAGCCGGTGAGATTAGCCTTCGAGACATTAGCCTTCGGGGCATTAGCCTTCGGGACATTAGCCTTCAGGGCATAGCCGGTGAGATTAGCCTTCGGGACATTAGCCTTCGTGACATTAGCCTTCGGGACATTAGCCTTCGGGGCATAGCCGGTGAGATTAGCCTTCGGGGCATAGCCGGTGAGATTAGCCTTCGGGAGATAGCCTGTGAGATTAGCCTTCAGGGGAAATGGCCTTCGGAAGATAGTCGGTGAGATTAGCCTTCGGGAGATAGCCGGTGAGATTAGCCTTTGGGGCATTAGCCTTCGGGAGATAGCCGGTGAGATTAGCCTCCGGGAGATAGCCGGTGAGATTAGCCTTCGGGAGATAGCCGGTGAGATTAGCCTTTGGGAGATAGCCGGTGAGATTAGCCTTCGGGAGATAGCCGTGAGATTAGCCTTCGGGGCATAGCCGGTGATAAAAAAAAGAAACAACTGGCCTGAGAGGAAGAGAGTACCAGCCCCATATGCACGCTCTCTGTGTTTACAGTTGTTTTGTTGTGGAGAAGTGGTGTGACTATAGCGATTGTTCCTCCCTACACTCTGTTTTCCATGGTCCTATGCTCCTTGCAGGATCTTTTGGATGTAGAGAAGGTTCATCTTTGTTTCGGGTCATTTAGCAACTTTCTCTGCCTGCCAGGGATACAGTTTATCATGACCGTTGTCCAGTCTCTAAGGGGAGGCATGCCACTTACCCCCAGTCTCTAAGGGGGGCATGTCACTTACGCCCAGTCTCTAAGGGGGCATGTCACTTACGCCCAGTCTCTAAGGGGGCATGTCACTTACGCCCAGTCTCTAAGGGGGCATGTCACTTACACCCAGTCACTAAGGGGGGGCATGTCACTTACGCCCAGTCTCTAAGGGGGGGGCATGTCACTTACACCCAGTCTCTAAGGGGGAGGGGCATGTCACTTACCCCAGTCTCTAAGGGGGCATGTCACTTACCCCAGTCTCTAAGGGGGGCCCCAGTCTCTAAGGGGGCATGTCACTTACCCCCAGTCTCTAAGGGGGCATGTCACTTACCCCCAGTCTCTAAGGGGGCATGTCACTTACCCCAGTCTCTAAGGGGGGCATGTCACTTACCCCCAGTCTCTAAGGGGGCATGTCACTTACCCCCCCCAGTCTCTAAGGGGGCATGTCACTTACCCCCAGTCTCTAAGGGGGGCATGTCACTTACCCCCAGTCTCTAAGGGGGCATGTCACTTACCCCCAGTCTCTAAGGGGGCATGTCACTTACCCCCAGTCTCTAAGGGGGTCACTGTCTCTACATGTCACCCCCAGTCTCTAAGGGGGCATGTCACTTACCCCCAGTCTCTAAGGGGGCATGTCACTTACCCCCAGTCTCTAAGGGGGCATGTCACTTACCCCCAGTCTCTAAGGGGGCATGTCACTTACCCCAGTCTCTAAGGGGGCATGTCACTTACCCCCAGTCTCTAAGGGGGCATGTCACTTACCCCCAGTCTCTAAGGGGGCATGTCACTTACCCCCAGTCTCTAAGGGGGCATGTCACTTACCCCCAGTCTCTAAGGGGGCATGTCACTTACCCCCAGTCTCTAAGGGGGCATGTCACTTACCCCCAGTCTCTAAGGGGGCATGTCACTTACCCCCAGTCTCTAAGGGGGCATGTCACTTACCCCCAGTCTCTAAGGGGGCATGTCACTTACCCCCAGTCTCTAAGGGGGCATGTCACTTACCCCCAGTCTCTAAGGGGGCATGTCACTTACCCCAGTCTCTAAGGGGGCATGTCACTTACCCCCAGTCTCTAAGGGGGCATGTCACTTACCCCCAGTCTCTAAGGGGGCATGTCACTTACCCCCAGTCTCTAAGGGGGCATGTCACTTACCCCCAGTCTCTAAGGGGGCATGTCACTTACCCCAGTCTCTAAGGGGGCATGTCACTTACCCCCAGTCTCTAAGGGGGCATGTCACTTACCCCCAGTCTCTAAGGGGGTCACTTACCCCCAGTCTCTAAGGGGGACATGTCACTTACCCCCAGTCTCTAAGGGGGCATGTCACTTACCCCCAGTCTCTAAGGGGGACATGTCACTTACCCCCAGTCTCTAAGGGGGACATGTCACTTACCCCCAGTCTCTAAGGGGGCATGTCACTTACCCCCAGTCTCTAAGGGGGACATGTCACTTACCCCCAGTCTCTAAGGGGGCATGTCACTTACCCCCAGTCTCTAAGGGGGACATGTCACTTACCCCCAGTCTCTAAGGGGGACATGTCACTTACCCCCAGTCTCTAAGGGGGACATGTCACTTACCCCCAGTCTCTAAGGGGGACATGTCACTTACCCCAGTCTCTAAGGGGGACATGTCACTTACCCCCAGTCTCTAAGGGGGGGACATGTCACTTACCCCCAGTCTCTAAGGGGGACATGTCACTTACCCCCAGTCTCTAAGGGGGACATGTCACTTACCCCCAGTCTCTAAGGGGGACATGTCACTTACCCCCAGTCTCTAAGGGGGACATGTCACTTACCCCCCAGTCTCTAAGGGGGACATGTCACTTACCCCCAGTCTCTAAGGGGGACATGTCACTTACCCCAGTCTCTAAGGGGGACATGTCACTTACCCCCAGTCTCTAAGGGGGGCATGTCACTTACCCCCAGTCTCTAAGGGGGACATGTCACTTACCCCCAGTCTCTAAGGGGGACATGTCACTTACCCCCAGTCTCTAAGGGGGCATGTCACTTACCCCCAGTCTCTAAGGGGGCATGTCACTTACCCCCAGTCTCTAAGGGGGCATGTCACTTACCCCCCAGTCTCTAAGGGGGACATGTCACTTACCCCCAGTCTCTAAGGGGGACATATCACTTACCCCAGTCTCTAAGGGGGGCATATCACTTACCCCCAGTCTCTAAGGGGGACATGTCACTTACCCCCAGTCTCTAAGGGGGACATGTCACTTACCCCCAGTCTCTAAGGGGGCATATCACTCTACCCCCCCCAGTCTCTAAGGGGGACATGTCACTTACCCCCAGTCTCTAAGGGGGCATGTCACTTACCCCAGTCTCTAAGGGGGCATGTCACTTACCCCCAGTCTCTAAGGGGGACATGTCACTTACCCCCAGTCTCTAAGGGGGCATGTCACTTACCCCCAGTCTCTAAGGGGGCATGTCACTTACCCCCAGTCTCTAAGGGGGCATGTCACTTACCCCCAGTCTCTAAGGGGACATGTCACTTACCCCCAGTCTCTAAGGGGGCATGTCACTTACCCCCAGTCTCTAAGGGGGCATGTCACCCCCAGTCTCTACCCCCCAGTCTCTAAGGGGGCATGTCACTTACCCCCAGTCTCTAAGGGGGCATGTCACTTACCCCCAGTCTCTAAGGGGGCATGTCACTTACCCCAGTCTCTAAGGGGGCATGTCACTTACCCCCAGTCTCTAAGGGGGCATGTCACTTACCCCCAGTCTCTAAGGGGGACATGTCACTTACCCCCAGTCTCTAAGGGGGACATGTCACTTACCCCCAGTCTCTAAGGGGGACATGTCACTTACCCCCAGTCTCTAAGGGGGCATGTCACTTACCCCCAGTCTCTAAGGGGGCATGTCACTTACCCCCAGTCTCTAAGGGGGCATGTCACTTACCCCCAGTCTCTAAGGGGGACATATCACTTACCCCCAGTCTCTAAGGGGGACATGTCACTTACCCCCAGTCTCTAAGGGGGACATGTCACTTACCCCCAGTCTCTAAGGGGGACATGTCACTTACCCCCAGTCTCTAAGGGGGCATGTCACTTACCCCCAGTCTCTAAGGGGGACATGTCACTTACCCCCAGTCTCTAAGGGGGCATGTCACTTACCCCCAGTCTCTAAGGGGGGCATGTCACTTACCCCCAGTCTCTAAGGGGGACATGTCACTTACCCCAGTCTCTAAGGGGGACATGTCACTTACCCCCAGTCTCTAAGGGGGCATGTCACTTACCCCCAGTCTCTAAGGGGGACATGTCACTTACCCCCAGTCTCTAAGGGGGACATGTCACTTACCCCCAGTCTCTAAGGGGGCATATCACTTACCCCCAGTCTCTAAGGGGGCATGTCACTTACCCCCAGTCTCTAAGGGGGCATGTCACTTACCCCCCCAGTCTCTAAGGGGGACATGTCACTTACCCCCAGTCTCTAAGGGGGACATGTCACTTACCCCCAGTCTCTAAGGGGGACATGTCACTTACCCCCCAGTCTCTAAGGGGGCATATCACTTACCCCAGTCTCTAAGGGGGACATGTCACTTACCCCCAGTCTCTAAGGGGGACATGTCACTTACCCCCAGTCTCTAAGGGGGCATGTCACTTACCCCCAGTCTCTAAGGGGGCATGTCACTTACCCCCAGTCTCTAAGGGGGACATGTCACTTACCCCCAGTCTCTAAGGGGGACATGTCACTTACCCCCAGTCTCTAAGGGGGCATGTCACTTACCCCCAGTCTCTAAGGGGGCATGTCACTTACCCCCAGTCTCTAAGGGGGACATGTCACTTACCCCCCCAGTCTCTAAGGGGGACATGTCACTTACCCCCAGTCTCTAAGGGGGACATGTCACTTACCCCCCCCAGTCTCTAAGGGGGCATGTCACTTACCCCCAGTCACTAAGGGGGACATGTCACTTACCCCCAGTCTCTAAGGGGGACATGTCACTTACCCCCAGTCTCTAAGGGGGCATGTCACTTACCCCCAGTCTCTAAGGGGGCATGTCACTTACCCCCAGTCTCTAAGGGGGACATGTCACTTACCCCCAGTCTCTAAGGGGGCAGTCTCACATTACCCCCAGTCTCTAAGGGGGGGCATGTCACTTACCCCAGTCTCTAAGGGGGCATGTCACTTACCCCCAGTCTCTAAGGGGGACATATCACTTACCCCCAGTCTCTAAGGGGGCATGTCACTCTCTACCCCCCAGTCTCTAAGGGGGACATGTCACTTACCCCCAGTCTCTAAGGGGGACATGTCACTTACCCCCAGTCTCTAAGGGGGACATGTCACTTACCCCCAGTCTCTAAGGGGGCATGTCACTTACCCCCAGTCACTAAGGGGGACATGTCACTTACCCCCAGTCTCTAAGGGGGCATGTCACTTACCCCAGTCTCTAAGGGGGACATGTCACTTACCCCCAGTCTCTAAGGGGGCATGTCACTTACCCCCAGTCTCTAAGGGGGACATGTCACTTACCCCCAGTCTCTAAGGGGGCATGTCACTTACCCCCAGTCTCTAAGGGGGGACATGTCACTTACCCCCAGTCTCTAAGGGGGCATGTCACTTACCCCCAGTCTCTAAGGGGGCATGTCACTTACCCCCAGTCTCTAAGGGGGACATGTCACTTACCCCCAGTCTCTAAGGGGGCATGTCACTTACCCCAGTCTCTAAGGGGGCATGTCACTTACCCCCAGTCTCTAAGGGGGACATGTCACTTACCCCCAGTCTCTAAGGGGGACATGTCACTTACCCCCAGTCTCTAAGGGGGCATGTCACTTACCCCCAGTCTCTAAGGGGGACATGTCACTTACCCCCAGTCTCTAAGGGGGACATGTCACTTACCCCCAGTCTCTAAGGGGGACATGTCACTTACCCCCAGTCTCTAAGGGGGACATGTCACTTACCCCCAGTCTCTAAGGGGGACATGTCACTTACCCCCAGTCTCTAAGGGGGACATGTCACTTACCCCAGTCTCTAAGGGGGCATGTCACTTACCCCCAGTCTCTAAGGGGGCATGTCACTTACCCCCAGTCTCTAAGGGGGCATGTCACTTACCCCCAGTCTCTAAGGGGGCATGTCACTTACCCCCAGTCTCTAAGGGGGACATGTCACTTACCCCAGTCTCTAAGGGGGACATGTCACTTACCCCCAGTCTCTAAGGGGGACATGTCACTTACCCCCAGTCTCTAAGGGGGCATGTCACTTACCCCCAGTCTCTAAGGGGGCATGTCCCCCCAGTCTCTAAGGGGGCATGTCACTTACCCCAGTCTCTAAGGGGGCATATCACTTACCCCAGTCTCTAAGGGGGCATGTCACTTACCCCCAGTCTCTAAGGGGGCATATCACTTACCCCCAGTCTCTAAGGGGGCATGTCACTTACCCCCAGTCTCTAAGGGGGACATATCACTTACCCCAGTCTCTAGTCTCTAAGGGGGGGCATATCACTTACCCCCAGTCTCTAAGGGGGCATGTCACTTACCCCCAGTCTCTAAGGGGGACATGTCACTTACCCCAGTCTCTAAGGGGGCATATCACTTACCCCAGTCTCTAAGGGGGACATGTCACTTACCCCCAGTCTCTAAGGGGGCATATCACTTACCCCCAGTCTCTAAGGGGGACATATCACTTACCCCAGTCTCTAAGGGGGACATATCACTTACCCCCAGTCTCTAAGGGGGACATATCACTACCCCAGTCTCTAAGGGGGACATATCACTTACCCCAGTCTCTAAGGGGGGACATATCACTTACCCCCAGTCTCTAAGGGGGCATGTCACTTACCCCTCTAAGGGGACAGTCTCTAAGGGGGACATGTCACCCCCAGTCTCTAAGGGGGACATGTCACTTACCCCCAGTCTCTAAGGGGGACATGTCACTTACCCCCAGTCTCTAAGGGGACATGTCACTTACCCCAGTCTCTAAGGGGGGCATGTCACTTACCCCCAGTCTCTAAGGGGGACATGTCACTTACCCCCAGTCTCTAAGGGGGTCTCTAAGGGGGGGGCATGTCACTTACCCCCAGTCTCTAAGGGGTCTCTAAGGGGGACATGTCACTTACCCCCAGTCTCTAAGGGGGATATGTCACTTACCCCCAGTCTCTAAGGGGGGACATGTCACTTACCCCCAGTCTCTAAGGGGGACATGTCACTTACCCCCAGTCTCTAAGGGGGTCTCTAAGGGGGGACATGTCACTTACCCCCAGTCTCTAAGGGGGACATGTCACTCTAAGGGGACATGTCACTTACCCCAGTCTCTAAGGGGGACATGTCACTTACCCCCAGTCTCTAAGGGGGCATGTCACTTACCCCCAGTCTCTAAGGGGGCATGTCACTTACCCCCAGTCTCTAAGGGGGGGCATGTCACTTACCCCCAGTCTCTAAGGGGGACATGTCACTTACCCCCAGTCTCTAAGGGGGACATGTCACTTACCCCCAGTCTCTAAGGGGGCATATCACTTACCCCCAGTCTCTAAGGGGGACATGTCACTTACCCCCAGTCTCTAAGGGGGACATGTCACTTACCCCCAGTCTCTAAGGGGGACATGTCACTTACCCCACCCAGTCTCTAAGGGGGCATGTCACTTACCCCCAGTCTCTAAGGGGGCATGTCACTTACCCCCAGTCTCTAAGGGGGGCATGTCACTTACCCCCAGTCTCTAAGGGGGCATGTCACTTACCCCCAGTCTCTAAGGGGGCATGTCACTTACCCCCAGTCTCTAAGGGGGCATGTCACTTACCCCCAGTCTCTAAGGGGGGACATGTCACTTACCCCCAGTCTCTAAGGGGGACATGTCACTTACCCCCAGTCTCTAAGGGGGACATGTCACTTACCCCAGTCTCTAAGGGGGCATGTCACTTACCCCCAGTCTCTAAGGGGGACATGTCACTTACCCCCAGTCTCTAAGGGGGCATGTCACTTACCCCCAGTCTCTAAGGGGGCATGTCACTTACCCCCAGTCTCTAAGGGGGACATGTCACTTACCCCAGTCTCTAAGGGGGCATGTCACTTACCCCCAGTCTCTAAGGGGGCATGTCACTTACCCCCAGTCTCTAAGGGGACATGTCACTTACCCCCAGTCTCTAAGGGGGCATGTCACTTACCCCCAGTCTCTAAGGGGGACATGTCACTTACCCCCAGTCTCTAAGGGGGGGCATGTCACTTACCCCCAGTCTCTAAGGGGGACATGTCACTTACCCCCAGTCTCTAAGGGGGACATGTCACTTACCCCCAGTCTCTAAGGGGGACATGTCACTTACCCCCAGTCTCTAAGGGGGCATGTCACTTACCCCCAGTCTCTAAGGGGGCATGTCACTTACCCCCAGTCTCTAAGGGGGCATGTCACTTACCCCCAGTCTCTAAGGGGGACATGTCACTTACCCCCAGTCTCTAAGGGGGCATGTCACTTACCCCCAGTCTCTAAGGGGACATGCATGTCTCTACATGTCACTTACCCCCAGTCTCTAAGGGGGCATGTCACTTACCCCCAGTCTCTAAGGGGGCATGTCACTTACCCCCAGTCTCTAAGGGGGCATGTCACTTACCCCCAGTCTCTAAGGGGGACATGTCACTTACCCCCAGTCTCTAAGGGGGCATGTCACTTACCCCCAGTCTCTAAGGGGGCATATCACTTACCCCCAGTCTCTAAGGGGGCATGTCACTTACCCCCAGTCTCTAAGGGGGACATGTCACTTACCCCCAGTCTCTAAGGGGGCATGTCACTTACCCCCAGTCTCTAAGGGGGCATGTCACTTACCCCCAGTCTCTAAGGGGGCATATCACTTACCCCCAGTCTCTAAGGGGGCATATCACTTACCCCCAGTCTCTAAGGGGGCATATCACTTACCCCCAGTCTCTAAGGGGGCATATCACTTACCCCAGTCTCTAAGGGGACATATCCTTACCCCCAGTCTCTAAGGGGGACATGTCACTTACCCCCAGTCTCTAAGGGGGACATATCACTTACCCCCAGTCTCTAAGGGGGACATATCACTTACCCCCAGTCTCTAAGGGGGCATGTCACTTACCCCCAGTCTCTAAGGGGGTCTCTAAGGGGGCATGTCATTACCCCCAGTCTCTAAGGGGGCATCACTTACCCCCAGTCTCTAAGGGGGACATGTCACTTACCCCCAGTCTCTAAGGGGGGCATGTCACTTACCCCCAGTCTCTAAGGGGGACATGTCACTTACCCCCAGTCTCTAAGGGGGACATGTCACTTACCCCCAGTCTCTAAGGGGGACATGTCACTTACCCCCAGTCTCTAAGGGGGGCATGTCACTTACCCCCAGTCTCTAAGGGGGACATGTCACTTACCCCCAGTCTCTAAGGGGGACATGTCACTTACCCCCAGTCTCTAAGGGGGCATGTCACTTACCCCCAGTCTCTAAGGGGACATGTCACTTACCCCCCCAGTCTCTAAGGGGGACATGTCACTGTACCCCCAGTCTCTAAGGGGGCATGTACCCCCAGTCTCTAAGGGGGACATGTCACTTACCCCCAGTCTCTAAGGGGGCATGTCACTTACCCCCAGTCTCTAAGGGGGACATGTCACTTACCCCCAGTCTCTAAGGGGGCATGTCACTTACCCCCAGTCTCTAAGGGGACATGTCACTTACCCCCAGTCTCTAAGGGGGACATGTCACTTACCCCCAGTCTCTAAGGGGGCATATCACTTACCCCAGTCTCTAAGGGGGCATATCACTTACCCCCAGTCTCTAAGGGGGACATGTCACTTACCCCCAGTCTCTAAGGGGGGCATATCACTTACCCCCAGTCTCTAAGGGGGACATATCACTCTACCCCCAGTCTCTAAGGGGGCATATCACTTACCCCAGTCTCTAAGGGGGACATATCACTTACCCCCAGTCTCTAAGGGGGACATGTCACTTACCCCCAGTCTCTAAGGGGGCATATCACTTACCCCCAGTCTCTAAGGGGGCATATCACTTACCCCAGGTCTCTAAGGGGGACATGTCACTTACCCCCAGTCTCTAAGGGGGCATATCACTTACCCCAGTCTCTAAGGGGGCTTACCCCCAGTCTCTAAGGGGGACATATCACTTACCCCCAGTCTCTAAGGGGGACATATCACTTACCCCCAGTCTCTAAGGGGGACATATCACTTACCCCCAGTCTCTAAGGGGGCATATCACTTACCCCCAGTCTCTAAGGGGGACATGTCACTTACCCCCAGTCTCTAAGGGGGACATATCACTTACCCCCAGTCTCTAAGGGGGACATGTCACTTACCCCCAGTCTCTAAGGGGGCATGTCACTTACCCCCCCCAGTCTCTAAGGGGGACATGTCACTTACCCCCAGTCTCTAAGGGGGACATGTCACTTACCCCCAGTCTCTAAGGGGGACATGTCACTTACCCCCAGTCTCTAAGGGGGACATGTCACTTACCCCCAGTCTCTAAGGGGGACATATCACTTACCCCCAGTCTCTAAGGGGGACATGTCACTTACCCCCAGTCTCTAAGGGGGCATGTCACTTACCCCCAGTCTCTAAGGGGGACATGTCACTTACCCCCAGTCTCTAAGGGGGACATGTCACTTACCCCCAGTCTCTAAGGGGGCATGTCACTTACCCCCAGTCTCTAAGGGGGCATGTCACTTACCCCCAGTCTCTAAGGGGGCATGTCACTTACCCCCAGTCTCTAAGGGGGACATGTCACTTACCCCCAGTCTCTAAGGGGGCATGTCACTTACCCCCAGTCTCTAAGGGGGACATGTCACTTACCCCCAGTCTCTAAGGGGGCATGTCACTTACCCCCAGTCTCTAAGGGGGCATGTCACTTACCCCAGTCTCTAAGGGGGCATGTCACTTACCCCCAGTCTCTAAGGGGGCATGTCACTTACCCCCAGTCTCTAAGGGGGCATATCACTTACCCCCAGTCTCTAAGGGGGACATATCACTTACCCCCAGTCTCTAAGGGGGCATATCACTTACCCCCAGTCTCTAAGGGGGCATATCACTTACCCCAGTCTCTAAGGGGGACATGTCACTTACCCCCAGTCTCTAAGGGGGACATGTCACTTACCCCAGTCTCTAAGGGGGACATGTCACTTACCCCCAGTCTCTAAGGGGGACATGTCACTTACCCCCAGTCTCTAAGGGGGACATGTCACTTACCCCCAGTCTCTAAGGGGGACATGTCACTTACCCCCAGTCTCTAAGGGGGACATGTCACTTACCCCCAGTCTCTAAGGGGGCATGTCACTTACCCCCAGTCTCTAAGGGGGCATGTCACTTACCCCAGTCTCTAAGGGGGACATGTCACTTACCCCCAGTCTCTAAGGGGGACATGTCACTTACCCCCAGTCTCTAAGGGGGCATGTCACTTACCCCCAGTCTCTAAGGGGGACATGTCACTTACCCCCAGTCTCTAAGGGGGACATGTCACTTACCCCAGTCTCTAAGGGGGGCATGTCACTTACCCCCAGTCTCTAAGGGGGCATGTCACTTACCCCCAGTCTCTAAGGGGGGCATGTCACTTACCCCCAGTCTCTAAGGGGGCATGTCAGGGGGGGGCACTTACCCCCAGTCTCTAAGGGGGACATGTCACTTACCCCCAGTCTCTAAGGGGGGCATGTCACTTACCCCCAGTCTCTAAGGGGGCATGTCACTTACCCCCAGTCCCCAGTCTCTAAGGGGACATGTCACTTACCCCCAGTCTCTAAGGGGGCATGTCACTTACCCCCAGTCTCTAAGGGGGCATGTCACTTACCCCATATCAGTCTCTAAGGGGGGGCATGTCACTTACCCCAGTCTCTAAGGGGGCATGTCACTTACCCCCAGTCTCTAAGGGGGACATGTCACTTACCCCCAGTCCCTAAGGGGGCATATCACTTACCCCCAGTCTCTAAGGGGGACATATCACTTACCCCCAGTCTCTAAGGGGGACATATCACTTACCCCCAGTCTCTAAGGGGGACATATCACTTACCCCCAGTCTCTAAGGGGGACATGTCACTTACCCCCAGTCTCTAAGGGGGCATGTCACCCCCAGTCTCTACCCCCCCAGTCTCTAAGGGGGCATATCACTTACCCCCAGTCTCTAAGGGGGCATATCACTTACCCCAGTCTCTAAGGGGGACATGTCACTTACCCCCAGTCTCTAAGGGGGCATATCACTTACCCCCAGTCTCTAAGGGGGCATATCACTTACCCCCAGTCTCTAAGGGGGACATGTCACTTACCCCAGTCTCTAAGGGGGACATATCACTTACCCCCAGTCTCTAAGGGGGACATATCACTTACCCCCAGTCTCTAAGGGGGACATGTCACTTACCCCCAGTCTCTAAGGGGGACATGTCACTTACCCCCAGTCTCTAAGGGGGACATATCACTTACCCCCAGTCTCTAAGGGGGACATGTCACTTACCCCCAGTCTCTAAGGGGGCATGTCACTTACCCCCAGTCTCTAAGGGGGACATGTCACTTACCCCCAGTCTCTAAGGGGGACATGTCACTTACCCCCAGTCTCTAAGGGGGACATGTCACTTACCCCCAGTCTCTAAGGGGGACATGTCACTTACCCCCAGTCTCTAAGGGGGACATATCACTTACCCCCAGTCTCTAAGGGGGACATGTCACTTACCCCCAGTCTCTAAGGGGGCATGTCACTTACCCCCAGTCTCTAAGGGGGACATGTCACTTACCCCCAGTCTCTAAGGGGGACATGTCACTTACCCCCAGTCTCTAAGGGGGCATGTCACTTACCCCCAGTCTCTAAGGGGGCATGTCACTTACCCCCAGTCTCTAAGGGGGACATGTCACTTACCCCCAGTCTCTAAGGGGGACATGTCACTTACCCCCAGTCTCTAAGGGGGCATGTCACTTACCCCCAGTCTCTAAGGGGGACATGTCACTTACCCCCAGTCTCTAAGGGGGACATGTCACTTACCCCCAGTCTCTAAGGGGGCATGTCACTTACCCCCAGTCTCTAAGGGGGCATGTCACTTACCCCCTCTAGGGGACATAAGTCTCTAAGGGGGACATGTCACTTACCCCCAGTCTCTAAGGGGGACATGTCACTTACCCCCAGTCTCTAAGGGGGCATGTCACTTACCCCCAGTCTCTAAGGGGGCATGTCACTTACCCCCAGTCTCTAAGGGGGACATGTCACTTACCCCCAGTCTCTAAGGGGGCATGTCACTTACCCCCAGTCTCTAAGGGGGCATGTCACTTACCCCCAGTCTCTAAGGGGGCATGTCACTTACCCCCAGTCTCTAAGGGGGCATGTCACTTACCCCAGTCTCTAAGGGGGCATGTCACTTACCCCCAGTCTCTAAGGGGGCATGTCACTTACCCCCAGTCTCTAAGGGGGCATGTCACTTACCCCCAGTCTCTAAGGGGGACATGTCACTTACCCCCAGTCTCTAAGGGGGACATGTCACTTACCCCCAGTCTCTAAGGGGGACATGTCACTTACCCCCAGTCTCTAAGGGGGACATGTCACTTACCCCCAGTCACTAAGGGGGACATGTCACTTACCCCCAGTCTCTAAGGGGGACATGTCACTTACCCCCAGTCTCTAAGGGGGCATGTCACTTACCCCCAGTCTCTAAGGGGGACATGTCACTTACCCCCAGTCTCTAAGGGGGCATGTCACTTACCCCCAGTCTCTAAGGGGGCATGTCACTTACCCCCAGTCTCTAAGGGGGCATGTCACTTACCCCCAGTCTCTAAGGGGGACATGTCACTTACCCCCAGTCTCTAAGGGGGACATGTCACTTACCCCCAGTCTCTAAGGGGGACATGTCACTTACCCCCAGTCTCTAAGGGGGACATGTCACTTACCCCCAGTAGCTCTAAGGGGGACATGTCACTTACCCCCAGTCTCTAAGGGGGACATGTCACTTACCCCCAGTCTCTAAGGGGGACATGTCACTTACCCCCAGTCTCTAAGGGGGCATGTCACTTACCCCCAGTCTCTAAGGGGGACATGTCACTTACCCCCAGTCTCTAAGGGGGCATGTCACTTACCCCAGTCTCTAAGGGGGCATGTCACTTACCCCCAGTCTCTAAGGGGGACATGTCACTTACCCCAGTCTCTAAGGGGGACATGTCACTTACCCCCAGTCTCTAAGGGGGACATGTCACTTACCCCCAGTCTCTAAGGGGGACATGTCACTTACCCCCAGTCTCTAAGGGGGCATGTCACTTACCCCCAGTCTCTAAGGGGGACATGTCACTTACCCCCAGTCTCTAAGGGGGCATGTCACTTACCCCCAGTCTCTAAGGGGGCATGTCACTTACCCCCAGTCTCTAAGGGGGGGGCACATGTCACTTACCCCAGTCTCTAAGGGGGACATGTCACTTACCCCCAGTCTCTAAGGGGGACATGTCACTTACCCCCCCAGTCTCTAAGGGGGCATGTCACTTACCCCCAGTCTCTAAGGGGGCATGTCACTTACCCCCAGTCTCTAAGGGGGACATGTCACTTACCCCCAGTCTCTAAGGGGGACATGTCACTTACCCCCAGTCTCTAAGGGGGACATGTCACTTACCCCCAGTCTCTAAGGGGGACATGTCACTTACCCCCAGTCTCTAAGGGGGACATGTCACTTACCCCCAGTCTCTAAGGGGGACATGTCACTTACCCCCAGTCTCTAAGGGGGCATGTCACTTACCCCCAGTCTCTAAGGGGGCATGTCACTTACCCCCAGTCTCTAAGGGGGACATGTCACTTACCCCCAGTCTCTAAGGGGGCATGTCACTTACCCCCAGTCTCTAAGGGGGACATGTCACTTACCCCCAGTCTCTAAGGGGGCATGTCACTTACCCCCAGTCTCTAAGGGGGCATGTCACTTACCCCCAGTCTCTAAGGGGGCATGTCACTTACCCCCAGTCTCTAAGGGGGCATGTCACTTACCCCCAGTCTCTAAGGGGGCATGTCACTTACCCCCAGTCTCTAAGGGGGACATGTCACTTACCCCAGTCTCTAAGGGGGCATGTCACTTACCCCCAGTCTCTAAGGGGGCATGTCACTTACCCCCAGTCTCTAAGGGGGCATGTCACTTACCCCCTCTAGTCTCCCCCAAGGGGGGACATGTCACTTACCCCCAGTCTCTAAGGGGGACATGTCACTTACCCCCAGTCTCTAAGGGGGGCATGTCACTTACCCCCAGTCTCTAAGGGGGGCATGTCACTTACCCCCAGTCTCTAAGGGGGACATGTCACTTACCCCCCTGTCTATTCTGCTTATTGAAATCCCTTCACTGCAGCTATTCGTATTCTGGTACAATACAACACACTTTATAGTAGGTAACATTGTCAGTTTCTCTCTGCTACATTTCATCTACCTTAATATGAATTTTTGGAGTCCCCCGAATGGTTTACAGAAATACACAGCCTATTTTAGCGCAAAAAAGCTTACGTAAACCCGAAGTGTTGCCTGTGTGTGGGTGTGGAGAGGTAGAGAGAGAAGGAGAGGTAGAGGGGTAGAGTGAGATAAAGGAGCACATGGCTCTGCCCAAAACAGGGAGGGAGGGAGGGAGGGAGGGAGGGAGGGAGGGAGGGAGGGAGGGAGGGAGGAGAGAGGGAGAGAGAGAGAGAGAGAGAGAGAGAGAGAGAGAGAGAGAGAGAGAGAGAGAGATAGATGGCAAATGGCTCTGTCCATTATCACAGGAACAACAGGAGAGGATCAAAAACTATCTTCACCTTCATATGATGACAAGAGTTCTTTACTCAGCCAATCCCCAAATACCTTCATCTTATGATACATTAGTAGATATCCATACATTAGAAGACATCATGCTTGTGATCATATTCTCAAATAAAACAGGACCATAATCCTGTACATAAAATCCCAAATGGCACCTATTCCCTTTATATTGTACAACTTTGGACCAGGGCCCATAGGGTCAGAGTATCCATAAATACACTTTCTCTGCTACAACATCATATCTCTTGACAGCATTCTTGCATGGCCTGGTAAGTGACCCATGAGATGATTCTTGCATGGCCTGGTAAGTGGCCCATGAGATGATTCTTGCATGGCCTGGTAAGTGACCCATGAGATGATTCTTGCATGGCCTGGTAAGTGACCCATGAGATGATTCTTGCATGGCCTGGTAAGTGGCCCATGAGATAATTCTTGCATGGCCTGGTAAGTGGCCCATGAGATGATTCTTTTATGGCCTGGTAAGTGGCCCATGAGATGATTCCTGCATGGCCTGGTAAGTGGCCCATGAGATGATTCTTGCATGGCCTGGTAAGTGGCCCATGAGATGATTCTTGCATGGCCTGGCAAGTGGCCCATGAGATGATTCTTTCTTGGCCTGGTAAGTGGCCCATGAGATGATTCTTGCATGGCCTGGTAAGTGGCCCATGAGATGATTCTTGCATGGCCTGGTAAGTGGCCCATGAGATGATTCTTGCATGGCCTGGTAAGTGGCCCGTGAGATGATTCTTGCATGGCCTGGTAAGTGGCCCATGAGATGATTCTTGCATGGCCTGGTAAGTAATGGATTCCAAAATGGCGTAGCACACGGACGTGTGTTTGTCTTGTTCTGTGTAAATAGTAAATAGTCTGTTTCTTCAGTGTTTTTCTCCGTATATATTGGAATCTCACTTTCCCATCTACGAACTAAATATCTTTCTTGCAACCCACCTCACCAACTAGAGTACGGATCTGCTATTTTTATTATCTATAACTGGAACCTCCATCAGAAGCTAGCCAGCTAACTAGCTACTAGCTACTAGTCATTGTTAGTCACTGCTAGTGGTCTTTACCTTTAGCTCAGGCACCAGCCAGCTTTAGCTGGGTCAATACCTGCCAGTCTGCACAGCGCGATATCAACCCAGAACATATCGGTCTGCTTTTCTCCACCACATCACCATTCTCCATATGGTGTCTCCATATGGTTTCTCCATATGGTGTCTCATTATAGTGTCTCCTTATGGTGTCTCCTTATGCTGTCTCCACGGGGTGTCTCCATATGGTGTCTCCTTATGGTGTCTCCTTATGCTGTCTCCACAGGGTGTCTCCTTATGGTGTCTCCACGGAGTGTCTCCATATGGTTTCTCCACAGGGTGTCTCCACAGGGTGTCTCCATACGGTGTCTCCTTATGGTGTATCCACAGGTTGTCTCCTTATGGTGTCTCCTTATGGTGTCTCCTCAGGGTGTCTCCACAGGGCATCTCCACAAGGCGTCTCCACAGCGTGCCTCCACAGGGTACCATCATATTCCAACACTTTAACAATGCAGGATTAGATCAATGTTTCCAGGAAGAGAGATCTGACAAATAGATAGTGGTGAGCCCGTTATTGGAGTAATGGATAGTGGAAGAGTAGAGGCTTTTATTTGTCTGTTATGAGCCCGTTATTGGAGTAATGGATAGTGGAAGAGTAGAGGCTTTTATTTGTCTGTTATGAGGCCATTAATGGAGTAATGGATGGTGGAAGAGTGGAGGCTTTTATTTGTCTGTTATGAGGCCATTAATGGAGTAATGGATGGTGGAAGAGTGGAGGCTTTTATGTGTCTGTTATGAGGCCATTAATGGAGTAATGGATAGTGGAAGAGTAGAGGCTTTTATTTGTCTGTTATGAGGCCATTAATGGAGTAATGGATGGTGGAAGAGTGGAGGCTTTTATTTGTCTGTTATGAGGCCATTAATGGAGTAATGGATTGTGGAAGAGTGGAGGCTTTTAATTGTCTGTTATGAGGCCATTAATGGAGTAATGGATGGTGGAAGAGTAGCCACAATTTCTCCAGCCAGGACATGAAACTTTGCTTTTCTATATTTTACCGATAGAGTCAGTAAGTCTCTCAGACCAAGGCTAAACCAACCATACTGTATACAATCCCCGAAAGGATATATATTTTTTTTTAACAGTGATTGTTCAGATGGGCACCTAGAATCTTCCCCGTTTAGTGACACGAGGGCAGGGTCAGGGCACGAGGGCAGGGTCAGGGCACGAGGGCAGGGTCAGGGCACGAGGGCAGGGTCAGGGCAGGGTCAGGGCACGAGGGCAGGGTCAGGGCACGAGGGCAGGGTCAGGGCACGAGGGCAGGGTCAGGGCACGAGGGCAGGGTCAGGGCACGAGGGCAGGGTCAGGGCAGGGTCAGGGCAGGGTCAGGGCAGGGTCAGGGCACGAGGGCAGGGTCATGGCACGAGGGCAGGGTCAGGGGACGATGGCAGGGTCATGGCAGGGTCAGGGCATGAGGGCAGGGTCAGGGCACGAGGACAGGGTCAGGGCACGAGGGCAGGGTCAGGGCACGAGGACAGGGTCAGGGCGGGTAAGGACATGGTCAGGGCACGAGGACAGGGTCAGGACAGGGTAAGGACACGAGGGGCAGGGTCAGGACAGGGTCAGGACACGAGGGCAGGGTCAGGACACGAGGGCCGGGTCAGGACAGGGTCAGGGCATGAGGGCAGCATCAGGACACAAGGGCAGGGTCAGGACAGGGTCAGGGCAGGGTCATGACACTTTCTTGAAGAGATCCTTGTTGGTTTTTGCCTTGCAGTGCTGAGTGTGTCCATTCATTTAAGTTAATCAGTCAATTGAAATAAATACATGGGGCCCTAATCTATAGTTTCCACATGACTGGCAACACAGATATCTGTTGGTCACAGACACCTAAAAGAAAAAGATAGTGGCTTGGATCAGAAAACCAGTCAGTATCTGGTGTGACCTCCATTTGCCTCAATACACTTCCTTCACATAGAGTTGATCAGGCTGTTGATTGTGGCCTGTGGAATTTAATCCTACATTTCTTCAATGGGTGTACGAAGATGCTGGATATTGTTGGGAACTGGAACACGCTGCGTACGCATCGATCCAGAGCATCCCAAACATGCTCAATGGATGACATGCAGTATTCAGGCCTTGGAAGAACTGGGACATTTTCAGCTTCCAGGAATTGTGTACAGATCCTTGTGACATGGGGCTGTGCATTATCATGCTGAAACATGAGGTGATGGAGGAGGATGAATGGCACCACAATGGACCTTAGGATCTCGTCACGATGTCATGGTGCATTCAAATTGCCATTGATTAAATACAATTGTGTTCAATGTCTGCAGCTTATGCCTGCCCTTACCATAACCCCACCGCCACCGTGGGGCGATCCAACGATGTTAGGATGAAACAGTCAGAGATCACCAAGAGCAACATAGCTTCAACGTGTAAATCAGCTAGAAAGATGTGTCGGCATCGAGTAATTGTCTCTGGCTCCCTCCCAGTTATGGGGAGTGATGAGCTCTACAGCAGAGTCTCACAACTCAATCTTTGGTTGAAAATTGTTTTCTGCCCCTCCCAAAAGATAGAATTTGTACATAATTGGCCCTCTTTCTGGGACTCACCCACAAACAGGACCAAGCCTGGCCTGCTGAGGAGTGACGGATTCCATCCTAGCTGGAGGGGTGCTCTCATCTTATCTACCAACATAGACAGGGCTCTAACTCCTCTAGCTCCACAATGAAATAGGGTGCAGGCCAGGCAGCAGGCTGTTAGCCAGCCTGCCAGCTTAGTGGAGTCTGCCACTAGCACAGTCAGTGTAGTCAGCTCAGCTATCCCCATTGAGACCGTGTCTGTGCCTCGATCGAGGTCGAGCAAAACTAAACATGGCAGTGTTTGCTCTAGCAATCTCACTGGAATAAAGACCTCCTCCATTCCTGTCATTATTGAAAGAGATTGTAAAATCTCACATCTCAAAATAGGGCTACTTAATGTTAGATCCCTCACTTCAAAGGCAATTATAGTCAATGAACTAATCACTGATCATAATCTTGATGTGATTGGCCTCACTGAAACATGGCTTAAGCCTGATGAATTTACTGTGTTAAATGAGGCCTCACCTCCTGGTTACACTAGTGACCATATCCCCCGATCATCCTGCAAAGGCTGAGGTGTTGCTAACATCTACGACAGCAAATTTCAATTTCCGGAAAAAAATGGACTGCGTTTTTGTATTTTAAGCTTCTAGTCATGAAATCTATGCAGCCTACTCAATCACTTTTTATAGCTACTGTTTACAGGCCTCCTGGGCTATATACAGCGTTCCTCACTGAGTTCTCGGAATTCCTAATCGGACCTCGTATTCATGGCGATAATATTTAAAAAATATGTGTGAATTCAAAATTCACATGGAAAAGTCCACAGACCCACTCCAAAAGGCTTTTGGAGCCATCATCAACTCAGTGGGTTTTGTCCAACATGTCTCCGGACCTACTCACTGCCACAGTCATACTCTGGACCTAGTTTTGTCCCGTGGAATAAATGTTGTGGATCTTAATGTTTTTCCTCATAATCCTGGACTATCGGATCACCATTTTATTACGTTTGCAATCACAACAAATAATCTTCTCAGACCCCAACCAACGATCATCAAAAGCCGCGCTATAAATTCTCGGACAACCCAAAGATGCCTAGATGCCCTTCCAGACTCCCTCCACCTACCCTAGGTACCCTAGGTAGGTGGAGGGAGGGGCTGAGGCAAGGGCTGATTTCAAGGTTTTACTGCTAACCTACAAAGTACTACATGGACTTGCTCCTCCCTATCTCTCTGATTTGGTCCTGCCGTACATACCTACACGTACGCTACGGTCACAAGACGCAGGCCTCCTAATTGTCCCAATGATATTTCTAAGCAAACAGCTGGAGTCAGGGCTTTTCTTCTATAGAGCTCCATTTTTATGGATTGGTCTGCCTACCCATGTGAGAGACGCAGACTCGGTCTCAACCTTTAAGTCTTTATTGAAGACTCATCTCTTCAGTAGTGTCACACCCTGACCATAGTTTGCTTTGTATGTTTCTATGTTTTGTTTGGTCAGGGTGTGATCTGAGTGGGCATTCTATGTTGGATGTCTAGTTTGTCTGTTTCTGTGTTTGGCCTGATATGGTTCTCAATCAGAGGCAGGTGTTAGTCGTTGTCTCTGATTGGGAACCATATTTAGGTAGCCTGCTTTGTCATTGTGAGTTGTGGGTGATTGTCTATGTTAGTTGCTTGTGTCAGCACATTTTGTATAGAGCTTCATGGTCGTTTATTCTTTGTATTCAGTGTTCAGTGCTTTCTTTAATTAAAATATCATCATGAACACATACGACGCTGCATTTTGGTCCGCTTCTTACGACGATCGTGACAAGTAGGTCCTATGATTGAGTGTAGTCTGGCCCAGGTGAACGGAAAGGCACTGGAGCAACTAACTACCCTTGCTGTCTCTGCCTGGCCTGTTCCCTTCTCTCCGCTGGGATTCCCTGCCTCCGACCCTATTACGGGGGCTGAGTCACTGGGTTATTAGTGCTCTCCCATGCCGTCCCTACGAGGGGTATGTAACGTCGTGCCAGGCTGTTTTCGCCATACTCGAACTTAAGTGGGTTGAGTCTCTGACATGATCTTCCTGTCCGGGCTGGCGCCCCCTCGGGCTCGTGCAGTGGAGGAGATCTTCGTGGGCTATACTCAGCCTTTTCTCAGGGTAATACATTTGTGGGCTGTTGATATCCCTGGATTAAAATGTCAAGTTATTCTCCCAACCCTGTTTGATTGATTCTGTCTAAAAGGAATACAACGAAATCAGAGCATTTTTATTAGTTTATTTTATACAATATACTGCCCATATGAACAAATGTATATACAATATACTGCCACCATCCAGTCGTTGTTCCCCAGCCAATCACGCAGACGCGTTGTTCCCCAGCCAATCGCTTACACATGCGTTGTTCCCCAGCCAATCGCACACACACGTTGTTCCCCAGCCAATCGCTTACACATGCGTTGTTCCCCAGCCAATCGCTTACACACGAGTTGTTCCCCAGCCAATCGCTTACACACGCGTTGTTCCCCAGCCAGTCTCTTACACACGCGTTGTTCCCCAGCCAATCGCTTACACACGCGTTGTTCCCCAGCCAATCGCTTGTTCCCCAGCCACACACGCGTTGTTCCCCAGCCAATCGCTTACACACGCGTTGTTCCCCAGCCAATCGCTTACACACCCGTTGTTCCCCAGCCAATCGCTTACACAGCCAATCGCTTACGTTGTTCCCCAGCCAATCGCTTACACAGCCACCGCGTTGTTCCCCAGCCAATCACGCAGACGCGTTGTTCCCCAGCCAATCGCTTACACACGCGTTGTTCCCCAGCCAATCGCTTACACACGCGTTGTTCCCCAGCCAATCGCACACACAAAAGAGTCGTTGACAATAGAGTTCTCTCTGGTGCTTCGACATCCACAGTCTGATATTGGAAATACATGTAGATTTCCTGTAATCAAGGTGATAAACTTTTTCAGGACCCTGTCTTTCAAAGATAATTTGTAAAAATCCAAATAACTTCACAGATCTTCATTGTAAAGGATTTAAACACTGTTTCCCATTCCTGTTCAATGAACCATGAATAATTAATGAACATGTATACAGTATAACAGAACTCATATGGCAGGCAAAAACCTGAGAAAAATCCAACCAGGAAGTGGGACATCTGAGGCTTGTAGTGTTTCAAAGCTTAGGTTAGGGTTAGGGCCTACTGAATACACATTAAGATATGGATAAAGTTGCAATTCCTACGGATTCCACTAGATGTCAACCATCTTTAGAAACTTGAATGAGGATTCTACTATAAAGGAGGGGCTCATGAGACCTCTTTGAGTAAGTGGTCTGGCAGCTTGTCTCAGGCTCGTGACGCGCGCTCCCGACAGAGTTACCTCTCGTTTCAGTTCTTTTCTTCAGACAAAGGAATTCTCCGGTTGGAACATTATTGATGTTTAATGTTAAAAACATCCTAAAGATTCATTCCATACATCATTTGACATGTTTCTAAAGAACAGTAACGGAACTTTTTGAGTTTTTGTCTGGACGAAGTGCCTGCACCTCATGAAGATGGATTACTGGGCTGAACATGCTAACAACAAGCGGCTATTTGGACATAAATGATGGACTTTATGGAACAAATCAGTCATTTATGGTCGAACTGCGATTCCTGGGTGTGCCTTCTGATGAAGATCATTAAAGGTAAGTGAATATTTATGGTGTAATTTCGAACTCTGTTGACTCCAAAATGGCAGATATTCCTCTGGCTGTTTTGGGTTCTGAGCGCCGTTCTCAGATTATGCTTTTTCGGTAAAGTTTTTTCAAATCTGACACAGCGGTTGTATTAAGACACTAACAGCTTACAGACGGTAGGCAATTAAGGTCACAGTTATGAAAACTTAGGACACAAGAGGCCTTTCTACTGCCTCTGAAAAGCACCCTGCTCATCTGCGTGAACGTGCCTTAGGCATGCTGCAAGGAGGCACGAGGACTGCAGATGTGGCCAGAGCAATAAATTGCAATGTCCGTACTGTGAGACGCCTAAGACAGCGCTTTAGGGAGACAGGACGGACAACTGATTGGTCTGCCACTGCGAGGACACTTGTAACAACACCTGCACAGGATCGGTATATCCGAACATCACACCTGCGAGACAGGTACAGGATGGCAACAACTTACAAGTTACACCAGGAACGCACAATCCCTCCATCAGTGCTCAGACTGTCTGCCATAGGCTGAGAGAGGCTGGACTGAGGGCTTGTAGGCCTATTGTAAGGCAGGTCCTCACCAGACATCACCAGCAACAACGTCAACTATAGGTACAAACCCACCGTCACGGGACCAGACAGGACTGGCAAAAAGTGCCTTTCACTGATGAGTCGCGGTTTTGTCTCACCAGGGGTGATGGTCGGATTCGCATTTATCGTCGAAGGAATGAGCGTTACACGGAGGCCTGTACTCTGGAGCGGGATCGATTTGGAGGTCGAGGGTCCGTCATGGTCTGGGGCGATGTGTCACAGTATCATCGGACTGAGCTTGTTGTCATTGCAGGCAATCTCAACGATGTGCATTACAGGGAAGATATCCTCCTCCCTCATGTGGTACCCTTCCTGCAGGCTCATCCTGACATGACCCTCCAGCATGACAATGCCACCAGCCATACTGCAAGACAGGAATGTCAATGTTCTGCCATGGCCAGCGAAGAGCCCGGATCTCAATCCCATTGTGCACGTCTGGGACCTGTTGGATCGGAGGGTGAGGGCTAGGGCCATTTCCCCCCAGAAATGTCCAGGAAGTTGCAGCTGCCTTAGTGGAAGAGTGGGGTAACATCTCACAGAAAGAACTGGCAAATCTGGTGCAGTCCATGAGGAGGAGATGCACTGCAGTACTTAATGCAGCTGGTGGCCACACCAGATACGGACTGTTACTTTTGATTTTGACCACCCCTTTGTTCAGGTACACATTATTCAATTTCTGTTAGTCACATGTCTGTGGAACTTGCTCAGTTTATGTCTCAGTTGTTGAATCTTATGTTCATACAAATATTTACACATGTTACGTTTGCTGGATATAAAGTTTATTTGTAGATATGTCAAACAAGTCCAGAGTCCCAACAACCTGGTCTCAACCATTTGTCAGGATCTGTCTACAGTAGACCTCCCCTCCTCAGCCATTTATCAGGACCTGTCTGATGTAGACCTCCCCTCCTCAGCCATTTATCAGGTCCTGTCTGATGTAGACCACCCCTCCTCAGCCATTTATCAGGACCTGTCTGATGTAGACCACCCCTCCTCAGCCATTTATCAGGACCTGTCTGATGTAGACCTCCCCTCCTCAGCCATTTATCAGGACCTGTCTGATGTAGACCTCCCCTCCTCAGCCATTTATCAGGACCTGTCTGATGTAGACCTCCCCTCCTCAGCCATTTATCAGGACCTGTCTGATGTAGACCTCCCCTCCTCAGCCATTTATCAGGACCTGTCTACAGTGGAACACCCCTCCTCAGCCATTTATCAGGACCTGTCTGATGTAGACCACCCCTCAGCCATTTATCAGGACCTGTCTGATGTAGACCACCCCTCCTCAGCCATTTATCAGGACCTGTCTGATGTAGACCTCCCCTCCTCAGCCATTTATCAGGACCTGTCTGATGTAGACCTCCCCTCCTCAGCCATTTATCAGGACCTGTCTGATGTAGACCTCCCCTCCTCAGCCATTTATCAGGACCTGTCTGATGTAGACCTCCCCTCCTCAGCCATTTATCAGGACCTGTCTACAGTGGACCACCCCTCCTCAGCCATTTATCAGGACCTGTCTGATGTAGACCACCCCTCAGCCATTTATCAGGACCTGTCTACAGTAGACCACCCCTCCTCAGCCATTTATCAGGACCTGTCTACAGTAGACCACCCCTCCTCAGCCATTTATCAGGACCTGTCTGATGAACACCACCCCTCCTCAGCCATTTATCAGGACCTGTCTGATGTAGACCACCCCTCCTCAGCCATTTATCAGGACCTGTCTACAGTAGACCACCCCTCAGCCATTTATCAGGACCTGTCTGATGTAGACCACCCCTCAGCCATTGATCGGGACCTGTCTACAGTAGACCACCCCTCCTCAGCCATTTATCAGGACCTGTCTACAGTGGACCACCCCTCCTCAGCCATTTATCAGGACCTGTCTGATGTAGACCACCCCTCCTCAGCCATTGATTGGGACCTGTCTACAGTAGACCACCCCTCCTCAGCCATTTATCAGGACCTGTCTGATGTAGACCACCCCTCCTCAGCCATTGATCAGGACCTGTCTACAGAAGACTACCCCTCCTCAGACAGTCTGACCAGCAGTCTGGAAGGCAGGCAGGATTGTGTGTGTCCCAAATGGAACCATATTACCTATGGGCTCTGGTCAAAGGTAGGGAACTATATAGGGACTAGGGTGCCATTTGGGAGGCAGATAGGCTCAGGGCCCTCAGCCCTCAGCCCATACATTTCCAGTATTGCAGCAACAGCATCAATACTACTGTAGGTTTCCGTTTGTAAGTCTGGCCAATAACCTCACTGTGCCAAGACGCAGCTGCAAATTGAATCATCAAAATAAAATGAAAATAAACCTTGAAGCAGCTAGGCCAGAGTTGTAACAGAGTAACTGCCACGAGCTGCCACACATCATGCAGCAGGACTCAAGTAGTTCACCATATAAGGAAAAGCGTTCCATACTTCCACAAATATCTGGATAACATTATTGGGAAGGTGAGAGTGAATCCTGTGGGAACAGTGACGGAGCATTAGGCACAGTAATGTGAGGAGAGGTTGAGGCCTGTCAGTGACCCTATAGAGGAGGCTGAGGCCTGTCAGTGACCCTATAGAGGAGGCTGAGGCCTGTCAGTAGCCCTATAGATGAGAGGCTGAGGCCTGTCAGTGACCCTATGGATGAGAGGCTGAGGCCTGTCAGTGACCCTATGGATGAGAGGCTGAGGCCCCCTATAGATGAGAGGCTGAGGCCTGTCAGTGACCCTATGGATGAGAGGCTGAGACCTGTCAGTGAGCCCTATGGATGAGAGGCTGAGGCCTGTCAGTGACCCTATGGATGAGAGGCTGAGGCCTGTCAGTGACCCTATGGATGAGAGGCTGAGGCCTGTCAGTGACCCTATGGATGAGAGGCTGAGACCCCTATAGATGAGAGGCTGAGGCCTGTCAGTGACCCTATAGATGAGAGGCTGAGACCCCCTATAGATGAGATGCTGAGGCCTGTCAGTGACCCTATAGATGAGAGGCTGAGGCCTGTCAGTGACCCTATAGATGAGAGGCCGAGACCCCTATAGATGAGAGGCTGAGGCCTGTCAGTGACCCTATAGATGAGAGGCTGAGGCCTGTCAGTGACCCTATAGATGAGAGGCTGAGACCCCCTATAGATGAGAGGCTGAGACCCCCTATAGATGAGAGGCTGAGGCCTGTCAGTGACCCTATAGATGAGAGGCTGAGGCCTGTCAGTGACCCTATAGATGAGAGGCTGAGGCCTGTCAGTGACCCTATAGATGAGAGGCTGAGGCCTGTCAGTGAACCTATAGATGAGAGGCTGAGGCCCCCTATAGATGACAGGCTGAGGCCTGTCAGTGACCCTATAGATGAGATGCTGAGACCCCCTATAGATGAGAAAATGAGGCCTGTCAGTGACCCTATAGATGAGACGCTGAGGCCCCATATAGATGAGAGGCTGAGGCCTGTCAGTGACCCTATAGATGAGGTGCTGAGGCCCCCTATAGATGAGAGGTTGAGGCCTGTCAGTGACCCTATAGATGAGGCTGAGACCCCCTATAGATGAGAGGCTGACGCCTGTCAGTGACCCTATAGATGAGAGGCTGAGACCCCCATAGATGAGAGGCTGAGACCTGTCAGTGACCCTATAGATGAGATGCTGAGGCCCCCTATAGATGACAGGCTGAGACATGTCAGAGACTCTATAGATGAGAGGCTGAGAACCCTGTAGATGAGAGGCTGAAACTTGACAGTGACTCCATAGATGAGAGCCCGAGGCGACTATAGATGAGAGGCTGAGACCTGTCAGTGACCCTATAGATGAGAGGCTGAAGCCCCGTATAGATGAGAGGCTGAGACCTGTCAGTGACCCTAAAAATGAGAGGCTGAGACCTGTCAGTGACCCTATAGATGAGAGGCTGAGACCTGTCAGTGACCCGATAGATGAGAGGCTGAGAACACCTATAGATGACAGGCTGAGACATGTCAGTGGCCCTATAGATGAGGCTGAGGCCACTATAGATGAGGCTGAGACCCATATAGATGAGAGCCTGAGACCAGTCAATGACCCTTTAAATGAGAGGCTGAGACCTGACAGTGACCCTATAGATGAGATGCTGAGGCCCCCTATAGATGACAGGCTGAGACCTGTCAGTGACAATAAAGATGAGAGGCAGAGACCTGTCAGTGACCCTATAGATGAGAGGCTGAGACCTGTCAGTGACCCTATAGATGAGAGGCTCAGGCCCCCTATAGATGAGAGGCTGAGGCCCCCTATAGATGAGAGGCTGAGGCCCCCTATAGATGAGAGGCTGAGGCCCCCTATAGATGAGAGGCTGAGGCCCCCTATAGATGAGAGGCTGAGACCTGTCAGTGACCCTAAAAATGAGATGCTGAGACCGATCAGTGACCCTATAGATGAGAGGCTGAGGCCTGTCAGTGACCCTAAAAATGAGAGGCTGAGACCTGTCAGTGACCCTAAAAATGAGAGGCTGAGACCTGTCAGTGACCCTATAGATGAGAGGCTGAGGCCTGTCAGTGACCCTATAGATGAGAGGCTGAGACCTGTCAGTGACCCTATAGATGAGAGGCTGAGGCCTGTCAGTGACCCTATAGATGAGAGGCTGAGACCTGTCAGTGACCCAATGGATGAGAGGATGAGACTTGTCAGTGACCCTATAGATGAGAGGCTGAGACCTGTCAGTGACCCTATAGATGAGAGGCTGAGACCTGTCAGTGACCCTATAGATGAGAGGCTGAGACCTGTCGGTGACCCTATAGATGAGAGGCTGAGACCTGTCAGTGACCCTATAGATGAGGCTGAGACCTGTCAGTGATCCTATAGATGAGAGGCTGAGACCCGTCTGTGACCATATAGATGAGAGGCTGAGACCTGTCAGTGACAATATAGATGACGCTGAGACCTGTTAGTGACCCTATAGATAAGAGGCTGAGACCTGTCAGTGACCCTATAGATGAGAGGCTGAGGCCCCCTATAGATGAGAGGCTGAGGCCCCCTATAGATGAGAGGCTGAGACCTGACAGTGACCCTAAAAATGAGATAATGAGACCGATCAGTGACCCTATAGAGAGGCTGAGGCCTGTCAGTGACCCTATAGATGAGAGGCTGAGACCTGTCAGTGACCCTATAGATGAGAGGCTGAGACATGTCAGTGACCCTATAGATGAGAGGCTGAGACATGTCAGTGACCCAATGGATGAGAGGCTGAGACCTGTCAGTGACCCAATGGATGAGAGGCTGAGACCTGTCAGTGACCCAATGGATGAGAGGCTGAGACCTGTCAGTGACCCTATAGATGAGGCTGAGAACTGTCAGTGACCCTATAGATGAGAGGCTGAGACCTGTCAGTGACCCTATAGATGAGAGGCTGAGACCTGTCAGTGACCCTATAGATGAGAGGCTGAGACCTGTCAGTGACCCTATAGATGAGAGGCTGAGACCTGTCAGTGACCCTATAGATGAGAGGCTGAGACCTGTCAGTGACCCTATAGATGAGAGGCTGAGACCCAGTGACCCTATAGATGAGAGGCTGAGGCCTGTCAGTGACCCTATAGATGAGAGGCTGAGGCCTGTCAGTGACCCTATAGATGAGAGGCTGAGACCCCTATAGATGAGAGGCTGAGGCCTGTCAGTGACCCTATAGATGAGAGGCTGAGGCCTGTCAGTGACCCTATAGATGAGAGGCTGAGACCCCTATAGATGAGAGGCTGAGGCCTGTCAGTGACCCTATAGATGAGAGGCTGAGGCCTGTCAGTGACCCTATAGATGAGAGGCTGAGGCCTGTCAGTGACCCTATAGATGAGAGGCTGAGGCCTGTCAGTGAACCTATAGATGAGAGGCTGAGGCCCCCTATAGATGACAGGCTGAGGCCTGTCAGTGACCCTATAGATGAGATGCTGAGACCCCTATAGATGAGAGGCTGAGGCCTGTCAGTGACCCTATAGATGAGATGCTGAGGCCCCCTATAGATGAGAGGTTGAGGCCTGTCAGTGACCCTATAGATGAGATGCTGAGGCCCCCTATAGATGAGAGGTTGAGGCCTGTCAGTGACCCTATAGATGAGGCTGAGACCCCCTATAGATGAGAGGCTGACGCCTGTCAGTGACCCTATAGATGAGAGGCTGAGACCCCCATAGATGAGAGGCTGAGACCTGTCAGTGACCCTATAGATGAGATGCTGAGGCCCCCTATAGATGACAGGCTGAGACATGTCAGAGACTCTATAGATGAGAGGCTGAGAACCCTGTAGATGAGAGGCTGAAACTTGACAGTGACTCCATAGATGAGAGCCCTATAGAGGAGATGAGAGGCTGAGACCTGTCAGTGACCCTATAGATGAGAGGCTGAAGCCCCGTATAGATGAGAGGCTGAGACCTGTCAGTGACCCTAAAAATGAGAGGCTGAGACCTGTCAGTGACCCTATAGATGAGAGGCTGAGACCTGTCAGTGACCCTATAGATGACCCTATAGATGAGAGGCTGAGAACACCTATAGATGACAGGCTGAGACATGTCAGTGGCCCTATAGATGAGGCTGAGGCCACTATAGATGAGGCTGAGACCCATATAGATGAGAGCCTGAGACCAGTCAATGACCCTTTAAATGAGAGGCTGAGACCTGACAGTGACCCTATAGATGAGATGCTGAGGCCCCCTATAGATGACAGGCTGAGACCTGTCAGTGACAATAAAGATGAGAGGCAGAGACCTGTCAGTGACCCTATAGATGAGAGGCTGAGACCTGTCAGTGACCCTATAGATGAGAGGCTCTGGCCCCCTATAGATGAGAGGCTGAGGCCCCCTATAGATGAGAGGCTGAGGCCCCTATAGATGAGAGGCTGAGGCCTGTCAGTGACCCTATAGATGAGAGGCTGAGACCTGTCAGTGACCCTATAGATGAGAGGCTGAGACCCCTATAGATGAGAGGCTGAGGCCTGAGTGACCCTATAGATGAGAGGCTGAGGCCTGTCAGTGACCCTATAGATGAGAGGCTGAGACCTGTCAGTGACCCTATAGATGAGAGGCTGAGGCCTGTCAGTGAACCTATAGATGAGAGGCTGAGGCCCCCTATAGATGACAGGCTGAGGCCTGTCAGTGACCCTATAGATGAGATGCTGAGACCCCCCTATAGATGAGAAAATGAGGCCTGTCAGTGACCCTATAGATGAGATGCTGAGGCCCCCTATAGATGAGAGGCTGAGACCTGTCAGTGACCCTATAGATGAGATGCTGAGGCCCCCCTATAGATGAGAGGTGAGGCCTGTCAGTGACCCTATAGATGAGGCTGAGACCCCCCTATAGATGAGAGGCTGAGACCTGTCAGTGACCCTATAGATGAGAGGCTGAGACCCCCATAGATGAGAGGCTGAGACCTGTCAGTGACCCTATAGATGAGATGCTGAGGCCCCCTATAGATGACAGGCTGAGACATGTCAGAGACTCTATAGATGAGAGGCTGAGAACCCTGTAGATGAGAGGCTGAAACTTGACAGTGACCCATAGATGAGAGCCCGAGGCCCTATAGATGAGAGGCTGAGACCTGTCAGTGACCCTATAGATGAGAGGCTGAAGCCCCGTATAGATGAGAGGCTGAGACCTGTCAGTGACCCTAAAAATGAGAGGCTGAGACCTGTCAGTGACCCTATAGATGAGAGGCTGAGACCTGTCAGTGACCCTATAGATGAGAGTCTGAGAACACCTATAGATGACAGGCTGAGACATGTCAGTGGCCTATAGATGAGGCTGAGGCCACTATAGATGAGTGAGACCCATATAGATGAGAGCCTGAGACCTGTCAATGACCCTTTAAATGAGAGGCTGAGACCTGACAGTGACCCTATAGATGAGATGCTGAGGCCCCCCTATAGATGAGAGGCTGAGACCTGTCAGTGACCCTATAGATGACAGGCTGAGACCTGTCAGTGACCTAAGATGAGAGGCAGAGACCTGTCAGTGACCCTATAGATGAGAGGCTGAGACCTGTCAGTGACCCTATAGATGAGAGGCTGAGACAGGCCCCAGTATAGATGAGAGGCTGAGGCCCCCTATAGATGAGAGGCTGAGGCCCCCTAGATGAGAGGCTGAGGCCCCCTATAGATGAGAGGCTGAGGCCCCTATAGATGAGAGGCTGAGACCTGAGTGACCCTAAAAATGAGATGCTGAGACCGATCAGTGACCCTATAGATGAGAGGCTGAGGCCTGTCAGTGACCCTAAAAATGAGAGGCTGAGACCTGTCAGTGACCCTAAAAATGAGAGGCTGAGACCTGTCAGTGACCCTATAGATGAGAGGCTGAGACCTGTCAGTGACCCTATAGATGAGAGGCTGAGGCCTGTCAGTGACCCTATAGATGAGAGGCTGAGACCTGTCAGTGACCCAATGGATGAGAGGCTGAGACTTGTCAGTGACCCTATAGATGAGAGGCTGAGACCTGTCAGTGACCCAATGGATGAGAGGCTGAGACCTGTCAGTGACCCAATGATGAGAGGCTGAGACCTGTCAGTGACCCTATAGATGAGAGGCTGAGACCTGTCAGTGACCCTATAGATGAGAGGCTGAGACCTGTCAGTGACCCTATAGATGAGAGGCTGAGACCTGTCAGTGACCCTATAGATGAGAGGCTGAGACCTGTCGGTGACCCTATAGATGAGAGGCTGAGACCTGTCAGTGACCCTATAGATGAGAGGCTGAGGCCTGTCAGTGACCCTATAGATGAGAGGCTGAGGCCTGTCAGTGACCCTATAGATGAGAGGCTGAGGCCTGTCAGTGAACCTATAGATGAGAGGCTGAGGCCCCCTATAGATGACAGGCTGAGGCCTGTCAGTGACCCTATAGATGAGATGCTGAGACCCCTATAGATGAGAAAATGAGGCCTGTCAGTGACCCTATAGATGAGACGCTGAGGCCCCATATAGATGAGAGGCTGAGGCCTGTCAGTGACCCTATAGTTGAGATGCTGAGACCCCCTATGGATGAGATGCTGAGGCCCCCTATAGACGAGAGGCTGAGGCCTGTCAGTCACCCTATAGATGAGGCTGAGACCCCCTATAGATGAGAGGCTGACGCCTGTCAGTGACCCTATAGATGAGAGGCTGAGACCCCCATAGATGAGAGGCTGAGACCTGTCAGTGACCCTATAGATGAGATGCTGAGGCCCCCTATAGATGACAGGCTGAGACATGTCAGAGACTCTATAGATGAGAGGCTGAGAACCCTGTAGATGAGAGGCTGAAACTTGACAGTGACTCTATAGATGAGAGCCCGAGGCCACTATAGATGAGAGGCTGAGTCCTGTCAGTGACCCTATAGATGAGAGGCTGAGACCTGTCAGTGACCCTATAGATGAGAGGCTGAGGCCCCCTATAGATGAGAGGCTGAGACCTGTCAGTGACCCTAAAAATGAGAGGCTGAGACCCCTGTAGTGACCCTATAGATGAGAGGCTGAGACCTGTCAGTGACCCTATAGATGAGAGGCTGAGACCTGTCAGTGACCCTATAGATGAGAGGCTGAGACCTGTCAGTGACCCTATAGATGAGAGGCTGAGACCCCAGTGACCCTAAAAATGAGAGGCTGAGACCTGATGAGAGGAGAGACCTGTCAGTGACCCTATAGATGAGAGGCTGAGACCTGTCAGTGACCCTATAGATGAGAGGCTGAGACCTGTCAGTGACCCTATAGATGAGAGGCTGAGACCTGTCAGTGACCCAATGGATGAGAGGATGAGACTTGTCAGTGACCCTATAGATGAGAGGCTGAGACCTGTCAGTGACCCTATAGAAGAGAGGCTGAGACCTGTCAGTGACCCTATAGATGAGAGGCTGAGACCTGTCGGTGACCCTATAGATGAGAGGCTGAGACCTGTCAGTGACCCTATAGATGAGGCTGAGACCTGTCAGTGATCCTATAGATGAGAGGCTGAGACCCGTCTGAGACCATATAGATGAGAGGCTGAGACCTGTCAGTGACAATATAGATGACGCTGAGACCTGTCAGTGACCCTATAGATGAGAGGCTGAGAACACATATAGATGACAGGCTGAGACATGTCAGTGGCCCTATAGATGAGGCTGAGGCCACTATAGATGAGGCTGAGACCCATATAGATGAGAGCCTGAGACCAGTCAATGACCCTTTAAATGAGAGGCTGAGACCTGACAGTGACCCTATAGATGAGATGCTGAGGCCCCCTATAGATGACAGGCTGAGACCTGTCAGTGACAATAAAGATGAGAGGCAGAGACCTGTCAGTGACCCTATAGATGAGAGGCTGAGGCCCCCTATAGATGAGAGGCTGAGGCCCCTATAGATGAGAGGCTGAGGCCCCCTATAGATGAGAGGCTGAGACCTGTCAGTGACCCTAAAAATGAGATGCTGAGACCGATCAGTGACCCTATAGATGAGAGGCTGAGACCGATCAGTGACCCTATAGATGAGAGGCTGAGGCCTGTCAGTGACAATAAAGATGACAGGCAGAGACCTGTCAGTGACCCTATAGATGAGAGGCTCAGGCCCCCTATAGATGAGAGGCTGAGGCCCCCTATAGATGAGAGGCTGAGGCCCCCTATAGATGAGAGGCTGAGGCCCCCTATAGATGAGAGGCTGAGGCCCCCTATAGATGAGAGGCTGAGGCCCCCTATAGATGAGAGGCTGAGGCCCCTATAGATGAGAGGCTGAGGCCCCCTATAGATGAGAGGCTGAGGCCCCTATAGATGAGAGGCTGAGGCCCCCTATAGATGAGAGGCTGAGACCTGTCAGTGACCCTAAAATGAGATGCTGAGACCGATCAGTGACCCTATAGATGAGAGGCTGAGACCGATCAGTGACCCTATAGATGAGAGGCTGAGGCCTGTCAGTGACAATAAAGATGACAGGCAGAGACCTGTCAGTGACCCTATAGATGAGAGGCTCAGGCCCCCCTATATAGATGAGAGGCTGAGGCCCCCCTATAGATGAGAGGCTGAGGCCCCCTATAGATGAGAGGCTGAGGCCCCCTATAGATGAGAGGCTGAGGCCCCCTATAGATGAGAGGCTGAGACCTGTAGATGAGTGACCCTGACCCTAAAAATGAGATGCTGAGACCGATCAGTGACCCTATAGATGAGAGGCTGAGACCGATCAGTGACCCTATAGATGAGAGGCTGAGACCTGTCAGTGACCCTATAGATGAGAGGCTGAGACCTGTCAGTGACCCTATAGATGAGAGGAGGCCTGTCAGTGACCCAATGATGAGAGGCTGAGACCTGTCAGTGACCCAATGGATGAGAGGCTGAGACCTGTCAGTGACCCTATAGATGAGGCTGAGACCTGTCAGTGACCCTATAGATGAGAGGCTGAGACCTGTCAGTGACCCTATAGATGAGAGGCTGAGACCTGTCAGTGACCCTATAGATGAGAGGCTGAGACCTGTCAGTGACCCTATAGATGAGAGGCTGAGACCCCCTATAGATGAGATGCTGAGGCCTGTCAGTGACCCTATAGATGAGAGGCTGAGGCCTGTCAGTGACCCTATAGATGAGAGGCCGAGACCCCTATAGATGAGAGGCTGAGGCCTGTCAGTGACCCTATAGATGAGAGGCTGAGGCCTGTCAGTGACCCTATAGATGAGAGGCTGAGACCCCTATAGATGAGAGGCTGAGGCCTGTCAGTGACCCTATAGATGAGAGGCTGAGGCCTGTCAGTGACCCTATAGATGAGAGGCTGAGGCCTGTCAGTGACCCTATAGATGAGAGGCTGAGGCCTGTCAGTGAACCTATAGATGAGAGGCTGAGGCCCCCTATAGATGACAGGCTGAGGCCTGTCAGTGACCCCATAGATGAGATGCTGAGACCCCCTATAGATGAGAAAATGAGGCCTGTCAGTGACCCTATAGATGAGATGCTGAGGCCCCCTATAGATGAGAGGTTGAGGCCTGTCAGTGACCCTATAGATGAGATGCTGAGGCCCCCTATAGATGAGAGGTTGAGGCCTGTCAGTGACCCTATAGATGAGGATGAGACCCCCTATAGATGAGAGGCTGACGCCTGTCAGTGACACTATAGATGAGAGGCTGAGACCCCCATAGATGAGAGGCTGAGACCTGTCAGTGACCCTATAGATGAGATGCTGAGGCCCCCTATAGATGACAGGCTGAGACATGTCAGAGACTCTATAGATGAGAGGCTGAGAACCCTGTAGATGAGAGGCTGAAACTTGACAGTGACTCCATAGATGAGAGCCCGAGGCGACTATAGATGAGAGGCTGAGACCTGTCAGTGACCCTATAGATGAGAGGCTGAAGCCCCGTATAGATGAGAGGCTGAGACCTGTCAGTGACCCTCAGTGACCCTAAAAATGAGAGGCTGAGACCTGTCAGTGACCCTATAGATGAGAGGCTGAGACCTGTCAGTGACCCTATAGATGAGAGGCTGAGAACATCTATAGATGACAGGCTGAGACATGTCAGTGGCCCTATAGATGAGGCTGAGGCCACTATAGATGAGGCTGAGACCCATATAGATGAGAGCCTGAGACCAGTCAATGACCCTTTAAATGAGAGGCTGAGACCGATCAGTGACCCTATAGATGAGAGGCTGAGACCTGTCAGTGACCCTATAGATGAGAGGCTGAGACCTGTCAGTGACCCTATAGATGAGAGGCTGAGGCCTGTCAGTGACCCAATGGATGAGAGGCTGAGACCTGTCAGTGACCCAATGGATGAGAGGCTGAGACCTGTCAGTGACCCTATAGATGAGGCTGAGACCTGTCAGTGACCCTATAGATGAGAGGCTGAGACCTGTTAGTGACCCTATAGATGAGAGGCTGAGACCTGTCAGTGACCCTATAGATGAGAGGCTGAGACCTGTCAGTGACCCTATAGATGAGAGGCTGAGACCCCTATAGATGAGAGGCTGAGGCCTGTCAGTGACCCTATAGATGAGAGGCTGAGGCCTGTCAGTGACCCTATAGATGAGAGGCCGAGACCCCTATAGATGAGAGGCTGAGGCCTGTCAGTGACCCTATAGATGAGAGGCTGAGGCCTGTCAGTGACCCTATAGATGAGAGGCTGAGACCCCCCTATAGATGAGAGGCTGAGGCCTGTCAGTGACCCTATAGATGAGAGGCTGAGGCCTGTCAGTGACCCTATAGATGAGAGGCTGAGGCCTGTCAGTGACCCTATAGATGAGAGGTGATGAGGCTGAGACCTGTCAGTGACCCTATAGATGAGAGGCTGAGGCCCCCAGTGATAGATGACAGGCTGAGGCCTGTCAGTGACCCCATAGATGAGATGCTGAGACCCCCTATAGATGAGAAAATGAGGCCTGTCAGTGACCCTATAGATGAGATGCTGAGGCCCCCCTATAGATGAGAGGTTGAGGCCTGTCAGTGACCCTATAGATGAGATGCTGAGGCCCCCTATAGATGAGAGGCTGAGACCTGTCAGTGACCCTATAGATGAGGCTGAGAACCCCTATAGATGAGATGGCTGACGCCTGTCAGTGACCCTATAGATGAGAGGCTGAGACCCCCATAGATGAGAGGCTGAGACCTGTCAGTGACCCTATAGATGAGATGCTGAGGCCCCCCTATAGATGACAGGCTGAGACATGTCAGAGACTCTATAGATGAGAGGCTGAGAACCCTGTAGATGAGAGGCTGAAACTGACAGTGACTCCATAGATGAGAGCCCGAGGCCTGTCACTATAGATGAGAGGCTGAGACCTGTCAGTGACCCTATAGATGAGAGGCTGAAGCCCCGTATAGATGAGAGGCTGAGACCTGTCAGTGACCCTAAAAATGAGAGGCTGAGACCTGTCAGTGACCCTATAGATGAGAGGCTGAGACCTGTCAGTGACCCTATAGATGAGAGGCTGAGAACACCTATAGATGACAGGCTGAGACATGTCAGTGGCCCTATAGATGAGGCTGAGGCCACTATAGATGAGGCTGAGACCCATATAGATGAGAGCCTGAGACCAGTCAATGACCCTTTAAATGAGAGGCTGAGACCTGACAGTGACCCTATAGATGAGATGCTGAGGCCCCCTATAGATGACAGGCTGAGACCTGTCAGTGACAATAAAGATGAGAGGCAGAGACCTGTCAGTGACCCTATAGATGAGAGGCTGAGACCTGTCAGTGACCCTATAGATGAGAGGCTCAGGCCCCCTATAGATGAGAGATTGAGGCCCCCTATAGATGAGAGATTGAGGCCCCCTATAGATGAGAGGCTGAGACCCCCTATAGATGAGAGGCTGAGGCCCCCTATAGATGAGAGGCTGAGACCTGTCAGTGACCCTAAAAATGAGATGCTGAGACCGATCAGTGACCCTATAGATGATGAGAGCTGAGGCCTGTCAGTGACCCTAAAAATGAGAGGCTGAGACCTGTCAGTGACCCTAAAAATGAGAGGCTGAGACCTGTCAGTGACCCTATAGATGAGAGGCTGAGGCCTGTCAGTGACCCTATAGATGAGAGGCTGAGACCTGTCAGTGACCCTATAGATGAGAGGCTGAGACCTGTCAGTGACCCAATGGATGAGAGGATGAGACTTGTCAGTGACCCTATAGATGAGAGGCTGAGACCTGTCAGTGACCCTATAGATGAGAGGCTGAGACCTGTCAGTGACCCTATAGATGAGAGGCTGAGACCTGTCGGTGACCCTATAGATGAGAGGCTGAGACCTGTCAGTGACCCTATAGATGAGGCTGAGACCTGTCAGTGATCCTATAGATGAGAGGCTGAGACCCGTCTGTGACCATATAGATGAGAGGCTGAGACCTGTCAGTGACAATATAGATGACGCTGAGACCTGTTAGTGACCCTATAGATAAGAGGCTGAGACCTGTCAGTGACCCTATAGATGAGAGGCTGAGGCCCCCTATAGATGAGAGGCTGAGGCCCCCTATAGATGAGAGGCCGAGACCTGACAGTGACCCTAAAAATGAGATAATGAGACCGATCAGTGACCCTATAGAGAATCTGAGGCCTGTCAGTGACCCTATAGATGAGAGGCTGAGACCTGTCAGTGACCCTATAGATGAGAGGCTGAGACATGTCAGTGACCCTATAGATGAGAGGCTGAGGCCTGTCAGTGACCCAATGGATGAGAGGCTGAGACCTGTCAGTGACCCAATGGATGAGAGGCTGAGACCTGTCAGTGACCCAATGGATGAGAGGCTGAGACCTGTCAGTGACCCTATAGATGAGGCTGAGAACTGTCAGTGACCCTATAGATGAGAGGCTGAGACCTGTCAGTGACCCTATAGATGAGAGGCTGAGACCTGTCAGTGACCCTATAGATGAGAGGCTGAGACCTGTCAGTGACCCTATAGATGAGAGGCTGAGACCTGTCGGTGACCCTATAGATGAGAGGCTGAGACCTGTCAGTGACCCTATAGATGAGAGGCTGAGGCCTGTCAGTGACCCTATAGATGAGAGGCTGAGACCTGTCAGTGACCCTATAGATGAGAGGCTGAGGCCTGTCAGTGAACCTATAGATGAGAGGCTGAGGCCCCCTATAGATGACAGGCTGAGGCCTGTCAGTGACCCTATAGATGAGATGCTGAGACCCCTATAGATGAGAAAATGAGGCCTGTCAGTGACCCTATAGATGAGACGCTGAGGCCCCATATAGATGAGAGGCTGAGGCCTGTCAGTGACCCTATAGTTGAGATGCTGAGACCCCTATGGATGAGATGCTGAGGCCCCTATAGATGAGAGGCTGAGGCCTGTCAGTCACCCTATAGATGAGGCTGAGACCCCCTATAGATGAGAGGCTGACGCCTGTCAGTGACCCTATAGATGAGAGGCTGAGACCCCCATAGATGAGAGGCTGAGACCTGTCAGTGACCCTATAGATGAGATGCTGAGGCCCCCTATAGATGACAGGCTGAGACATGTCAGAGACTCTATAGATGAGAGGCTGAGAACCCTGTAGATGAGAGGCTGAAACTTGACAGTGACTCTATAGATGAGAGCCCGAGGCCACTATAGATGAGAGGCTGAGTCCTGTCAGTGACCCTATAGATGAGAGGCTGAGACCTGTCAGTGACCCTATAGATGAGAGGCTGAGGCCCCCTATAGATGAGAGGCTGAGACCTGTCAGTGACCCTAAAAATGAGAGGCTGAGACCTGTCAGTGACCCTATAGATGAGAGGCTGAGACCTGTCAGTGACCCTATAGATGAGAGGCTGAGACCTGGCAGTGACCCAATGGATGAGAGGATGAGACTTGTCAGTGACCCTATAGATGAGAGGCTGAGACCTGTCAGTGACCCTATAGAAGAGAGGCTGAGACCTGTCAGTGACCCTATAGATGAGAGGCTGAGACCTGTCGGTGACCCTATAGATGAGAGGCTGAGACCTGTCAGTGACCCTATAGATGAGGCTGAGACCTGTCAGTGATCCTATAGATGAGAGGCTGAGACCCGTCTGAGACCATATAGATGAGAGGCTGAGACCTGTCAGTGACAATATAGATGACGCTGAGACCTGTCAGTGACCCTATAGATGAGAGGCTGAGAACACATATAGATGACAGGCTGAGACATGTCTGTGGCCCTATAGATGAGGCTGAGGCCACTATAGATGAGGCTGAGACCCATATAGATGAGAGCCTGAGACCAGTCAATGACCCTTTAAATGAGAGGCTGAGACCTGACAGTGACCCTATAGATGAGATGCTGAGGCCCCCTATAGATGACAGGCTGAGACCTGTCAGTGACAATAAAGATGAGAGGCAGAGACCTGTCAGTGACCCTATAGATGAGAGGCTCAGGCCCCCTATAGATGAGAGGCTGAGGCCCCCTATAGATGAGAGGCTGAGGCCCCCTATAGATGAGAGGCTGAGGCCCCCTATAGATGAGAGGCTGAGACCTGTCAGTGACCCTAAAAATGAGATGCTGAGACCGATCAGTGACCCTATAGATGAGAGGCTGAGACCGATCAGTGACCCTATAGATGACAGGCTGAGGCCTGTCAGTGACAATAAAGATGAGAGGCAGAGACCTGTCAGTGACCCTATAGATGAGAGGCTCAGGCCCCCTATAGATGAGAGGCTGAGGCCCCCTATAGATGAGAGGCTGAGGCCCCCTATAGATGAGAGGCTGAGGCCCCCTATAGATGAGAGGCTGAGGCCCCCTATAGATGAGAGGCTGAGACCTGTCAGTGACCCTAAAAATGAGATGCTGAGACCGATCAGTGACCCTATAGATGAGAGGCTGAGACCGATCAGTGACCCTATAGATGAGAGGCTGAGACCTGTCAGTGACCCTATAGATGAGAGGCTGAGACCTGTCAGTGACCCTATAGATGAGAGGCTGAGGCCTGTCAGTGACCCTATAGATGAGAGGCTGAGGCCTGTCAGTGACCCTATAGATGAGAGGCTGAGACCTGTCAGTGACCCTATAGATGAGAGGCTGAGACCTGTCAGTGACCCTATAGATGAGAGGCTGAGACCTGTCAGTGACCCAATGGATGAGAGGCTGAGACCTGTCAGTGACCCTATAGATGAGAGGCTGAGACCTGTCAGTGACCCTATAGATGAGAGGCTGAGACCTGTCAGTGACCCTATAGATGAGAGGCTGAGACCTGTCAGTGACCCTATAGATGAGAGGCTGAGACCTGTCAGTGACCCTATAGATGAGAGGCTGAGACCTGTCAGTGACCCTATAGATGAGAGGCTGAGACCTGTCAGTGACCCTATAGATGAGGCTGAGGCCCCCTATAGATGAGAGGCTGAGGCCCCCTATAGATGAGAGGCTGAGGCCCCTATAGATGAGAGGCTGAGGCCCCCCTAAAAATGAGAGGCTGAGACCTGTCAGTGACCCTATAGATGAATGGCTGAGGCCCCCTATAGATGAGAGGCTGAGACCTGTCAGTGACCCTAAAAATGAGAGGCTGAGACCTGTCAGTGACCCTATAGATGAGAGGCTGAGACCTGTCAGTGACCCTATAGATGAGAGGCTGAGGCCTGTCAGTGACCCTATAGATGAGAGACTGAGACCTGTCAGTGACCCTATAGATGAGAGGCTGAGGCCTGTCAGTGACCCTATAGATGAGAGGCTGAGACCTGTCAGTGACCCAATGGATGAGAGGCTGAGACCTGTCAGTGACCCAATGGATGAGAGGATGAGACTTGTCAGTGACCCTATAGATGAGAGGCTGAGACCTGTCAGTGACCCTATAGATGAGAGGCTGAGACCTGTCAGTGACCCTGTAGATGAGAGGCTGAGACCTGTCGGTGACCCTATAGATGAGAGGCTGAGACCTGTCAGTGACCCTATAGGACAGGCTGAGACCTGTCAGTGATCCTATAGATGAGAGGCTGAGACCCGTCTGTGACCATATAGATGAGAGGCTGAGACCTGTCAGTGACAATATAGATGACGCTGAGACCTGTCAGTGACCCTATAGATGAGAGGCTGAGACCTGTCAGTGACCCTATAGATGAGGCTGAGGCCACTATAGATGAGGCTGAGACCCATATAGATGACAGGCTGAGACATGTCAGTGGCCCTATAGATGAGGCTGAGGCCACTATAGATGAGGCTGAGACCCATATAGATGAGAGCCTGAGACCAGTCAATGACCCTTTAAATGAGAGGCTGAGACCTGACAGTGACCCTATAGATGAGATGCTGAGGCCCCCTATAGATGACAGGCTGAGACCTGTCAGTGACAATAAAGATGAGAGGCAGAGACCTGTCAGTGACCCTATAGATGAGAGGCTCAGGCCCCCTATAGATGAGAGATTGAGGCCCCCTATAGATGAGAGGCTGAGACCCCTATAGATGAGAGGCTGAGGCCCCCTATAGATGAGAGGCTGAGACCTGTCAGTGACCCTAAAAATGAGATGCTGAGACCGATCAGTGACCCTATAGATGAGAGGCTGAGACCTGTCAGTGACCCTAGATGACCCTATAGATGAGAGGCTGAGACCTGTCAGTGACCCTATAGATGAGAGGCTGAGGCCTGTCAGTGACCCTATAGATGAGAGGCTGAGGCCTGTCAGTGACCCTATAGATGAGAGGCTGAGACCTGTCAGTGACCCTATAGATGAGAGGCTGAGGCCTGTCAGTGACCCAATGGATGAGAGGCTGAGACCTGTCAGTGACCCAATGGATGAGAGGCTGAGACCTGTCAGTGACCCAATGGATGAGAGGCTGAGACCTGTCAGTGACCCTATAGATGAGGCTGAGACCTGTCAGTGACCCTATAGATGAGAGGCTGAGACCTGTCAGTGACCCTATAGATGAGAGGCTCAGGCCCCCTATAGATGAGAGATTGAGGCCCCCTATAGATGAGAGGCTGAGGCCCCCTATAGATGAGAGGCTGAGACCCCCTATAGATGAGAGGCTGAGGCCCCCTATAGATGAGAGGCTGAGACCTGTCAGTGACCCTATAGATGAGAGACTGAGACCTGTCAGTGACCCTATAGATGAGAGGCTGAGGCCTGTCAGTGACCCTATAGATGAGAGGCTGAGGCCTGTCAGTGACCCTATAGATGAGAGGCTGAGACCTGTCAGTGACCCTATAGATGAGAGGCTGAGGCCTGTCAGTGACCCAATGGATGAGAGGCTGAGACCTGTCAGTGACCCAATGGATGAGAGGCTGAGACCTGTCAGTGACCCAATGGATGAGAGGCTGAGACCTGTCAGTGACCCTATAGATGAGGCTGAGACCTGTCAGTGACCCTATAGATGAGAGGCTGAGACCTGTCAGTGACCCTATAGATGAGAGGCTGAGACCTGTCAGTGACCCTATAGATGAGAGGCTGAGACCTGTCAGTGACCCTATAGATGAGAGGCTGAGACCTGTCGGTGACCCTATAGATGAGAGGCTGAGACCTGTCAGTGACCCTATAGATGAGAGGCTGAGACCTGACAGTGACCCTATAGATGAGATGCTGAGGCCCCCTATAGATGACAGGCTGAGACCTGTCAGTGACAATAAAGATGAGAGGCAGAGACCTGTCAGTGACCCTATAGATGAGAGGCTGAGACCTGTCAGTGACCCTATAGATGAGAGGCTCAGGCCCCCTATAGATGAGAGATTGAGGCCCCCTATAGATGAGAGGCTGAGGCCCCCTATAGATGAGAGGCTGAGACCCCCTATAGATGAGAGGCTGAGGCCCCCTATAGATGAGAGGCTGAGACCTGTCAGTGACCCTAAAAATGAGATGCTGAGACCGATCAGTGACCCTATAGATGAGAGGCTGAGACCTGTCAGTGACCCTATAGATGAGAGGCTGAGACCTGTCAGTGACCCTATAGATGAGAGGCTGAGGCCTGTCAGTGACCCTATAGATGAGAGGCTGAGGCCTGTCAGTGACCCTATAGATGAGAGGCTGAGACCTGTCAGTGACCCTATAGATGAGAGGCTGAGGCCTGTCAGTGACCCAATGGATGAGAGGCTGAGACCTGTCAGTGACCCAATGGATGAGAGGCTGAGACCTGTCAGTGACCCAATGGATGAGAGGCTGAGACCTGTCAGTGACCCTATAGATGAGGCTGAGACCTGTCAGTGACCCTATAGATGAGAGGCTGAGACCTGTCAGTGACCCTATAGATGAGAGGCTGAGGCCCCTATAGATGAGAGGCTGAGGCCCCCTATAGATGAGAGGATGAGGCCCCCTATAGATGAGAGGCTGAGACCCCCTAGATGAGAGGCTGAGGCCCCCTATAGATGAGAGGCTGAGACCTGTCAGTGACCCTATAGATGAGAGGCTGAGACCTGTCAGTGACCCTATAGATGAGAGGCTGAGGCCTGTCAGTGACCCTATAGATGAGAGGCTGAGGCCTGTCAGTGACCCTATAGATGAGAGGCTGAGGCCTGTCAGTGACCCTATAGATGAGAGGCTGAGACCTGTCAGTGACCCTATAGATGAGAGGCTGAGGCCTGTCAGTGACCCAATGGATGAGAGGCTGAGACCTGTCAGTGACCCAATGGATGAGAGGCTGAGACCTGTCAGTGACCCAATGGATGAGAGGCTGAGACCTGTCAGTGACCCTATAGATGAGGCTGAGACCTGTCAGTGACCCTATAGATGAGAGGCTGAGACCTGTCAGTGACCCTATAGATGAGAGGCTGAGACCTGTCAGTGACCCTATAGATGAGAGGCTGAGACCTGTCAGTGACCCTATAGATGAGAGGCTGAGACCTGTCAGTGACCCTATAGATGAGAGGCTGAGACCTGACAGTGACCCTATAGATGAGATGCTGAGACCCCCTAGATGAGATGCTGAGGCCCTATAGATGACAGGCTGAGACCTGTCAGTGACAATAAAGATGAGAGGCAGAGACCTGTCAGTGACCCTATAGATGAGAGGCTGAGACCTGTCAGTGACCCTATAGATGAGAGGCTCAGGCCCCCTATAGATGAGAGGAGGCCCCCTGATGAGAGGCTGAGGCCCCCCCTATAGATGAGAGGCTGAGACCCCCTATAGATGAGAGGCTGAGGCCCCCTATAGATGAGAGGCTGAGACCTGTCAGTGACCCTAAAAATGAGATGCTGAGACCGATCAGTGACCCTATAGATCAGAGGCTGAGACCTGTCAGTGACCCTATAGATGAGAGGCTGAGGCCTGTCAGTGACCCTATAGATGAGAGGCTGAGGCCTGTCAGTGACCCTATAGATGAGAGGCTGAGACCTGTCAGTGACCCTATAGATGAGAGGCTGAGACCTGTCAGTGACCCTATAGATGAGAGGCTGAGGCCTGTCAGTGACCCAATGGATGAGAGGCTGAGACCTGTCAGTGACCCAATGGATGATGAGAGGCTGAGACCTGTCAGTGACCCAATGGATGAGAGGCTGAGACCTGTCAGTGACCCTATAGATGAGGCTGAGACCTGTCAGTGACCCTATAGATGAGAGGCTGAGACCTGTCAGTGACCCTATAGATGAGAGGCTCAGGCCCCCCCCCCATATAGATGAGAGATTGAGGCCCCCTATAGATGAGAGGCTGAGGCCCCCTATAGATGAGAGGCTGAGACCCCCCTATAGATGAGAGGCTGAGGCCCCTATAGATGAGAGGCTGAGACCTGTCAGTGACCCTATAGATGAGAGGCTGAGACCTGTCAGTGACCCTATAGATGAGAGGCTGAGACCTGTCAGTGACCCTATAGATGAGAGGCTGAGGCCTGTCAGTGACCCAATGGATGAGAGGCTGAGACCTGTCAGTGACCCAATGATGAGAGGCTGAGACCTGTCAGTGACCCAATGGATGAGAGGCTGAGACCTGTCAGTGACCCTATAGATGAGGCTGAGACCTGTCAGTGACCCTATAGATGAGAGGCTGAGACCTGTCAGTGACCCTATAGATGAGAGGCCTGTCAGTGACCCTATAGAGACCTGTCAGTGACCCTATAGATGAGAGGCTGAGACATGTCAGTGACCCTATAGATGAGAGGCTGAGACCTGTCGGTGACCCTATAGATGAGAGGCTGAGACCTGTCAGTGACCCTATAGATGAGAGGCTGAGACCTGTCAGTGACCCTATAGATGAGAGGCTGAGACCTGTCAGTGACCCTATGAGATGAGGCTGAGGCCCCCTATAGATGAGAGGCTGAGGCCCCCTATAGATGAGAGGCTGAGACCTGTCGGTGACCCTATAGATGAGAGGCTGAGACCTGTCAGTGACCCTATAGATGAGAGGCTGAGACCTGTCAGTGACCCTATAGATGAGAGGCTGAGACCTGTCTGTGACCCTATAGATGAGAGGCTGAGGCCCCCTATAGATGAGAGGCTGAGGCCCCCTAAAAATGAGAGGCTGAGACCTGTCAGTGACCCTATAGATGAGAGGCTGAGACCTGTCAGTGACCCTATAGATGAGAGGCTGAGGCCTGTCAGTGACCCTATAGATGAGAGGCTGAGGCCTGTCAGTGACCCAATGGATGAGAGGCTGAGGCCTGTCAGTGACCCAATGGATGAGAGGCTGAGACCTGTCAGTGACCCTATAGATGAGAGGCTGAGGCCTGTCAGTGACCCTATAGATGAGAGGCTGAGACCTGTCAGTGACCCTATAGATGAGAGGCTGAGACCTGTCAGTGACCCTATAGATGAGAGGCTGAGACCTGTAAGTGACCATATGTAGGAGAGGCTATAGAGGGAAGCATGGGCCGGCTGGATGGGCCGGCTAGGTGATCAGACTGGGCATGAGAGATGCTGCTTACACAACAGACCTCATACAGTAGCATGGAGCTGGGCTCTCTCAGCTCTCAGTACCAGGTACCATACCTCAGTACCAGGCCTCATACAGTAACATGGAGCTGGGCCCTCTCAGCTCTCAGCTCTGAGGTACCATACCTCAGTACCAGACCTCATACAGTAACATGGAGCTGGGCCCTCTCTGCTCTCAGTACCAGGTACCAGACCTCATACGGTAACATGGAGCTGGGCCCTCTCTGCTCTCAGTACCAGGTACCAGACCTCAGTACCAGACCTCATACAGTAACATGGAGCTGGGCCCTCAGTACCAGGTACCAGACCTCATGCAGTAACATGGAGCTGGGCCCTCTCAGTACCAGGTACCAGACCTCACTCCAGACCTCAGTACCAGACCTCATACAGTAACATGGAGCTGGGCCCTCAGTACCAGGTACCAGACCTCATGCAGTAACATGGAGCTGGGCCCTCTCAGTACCAGCTAAAGGGAGAGAACATATTCAACTCTTCTCCTCTTACATAAAGAACCAAAATGGTACTTGGTCTCAGCACCACAAGATTACAGTCCCATCATGCTCCACTCAGTCCATGTCTGGACAAATCGTGATTCAACTGTTCCATAAACAACATTTCTGAACCCAGAACCAAGTCTTCTATAATAATTACAACAACAGTAAGTATGTGTCATTCAAAAGATTTCAAATAATAATTGAATTGTAACAACAGGTAAAATGATTTTTTAAAAACATTTGTGCCAAAAGACCCAATCAAAAGAACACAGGCCTAAAGGCAGCTAGAGTTACACACTAATGAGTATCAACACCTAACACTGTTACAGATCACCAACCCTCATATCAACGCTGTTACAGACCACCAACCCTCATATCAGCGCTGTTACAGATCACTATCCCTCATAACACCTAACACTGTTACAGATCACTATCCCTCATAACAACACCTAACACTGTTACGAATCACTATCCCTCATAACAACACCTAACACTGTTACAGATCACTATCCCTCACAACACCTAACACTGTTACGAATCACTATCCCTCATAACAACACCTAACACTGTTACAGATCACCAACCCTCATATCAACGCCGTTACAGATCACTATCCCTCATAACAACACTGTTACAGATCACCAACCCTCATATCAACGCTGTTACAGATCACTATCCCTCATATCAACACCTAATACTGTTACAGATCACTATCCCTCATTACAACACCTAACACTGTTACAGAACACTATCCCCCATAACAACACTGTTACAGATCACTATCCCCCATAACAACACTGTTACAGATCACTATCCCTCATAACACCTAACACTGTTACAGATCACTATCCCTCATTACAACACCTAACACTGTTACAGATCACCAACCCTCATATCAACACTGTTACAGATCACTATCCCTCATAACACCTAACACTGTTGCAGATCACTATCCCTCATATCAACACCTAATACTGTTACAGATCACTATCCCTCATAACAACACTGTTACAGATCACTGTCCCTCATAACAACACCTAACACTGTTACAGATCACTATCCCTCATAACAACACCTAACACCATTACAGATCACTATCCCTCATAACAACACTGTTACAGAACACTATCCCTCATATCAACACCTAACACTGTTACAGATCACTATCCCTCATAACAACACCTAACACTGTTACAGATCACTATCCCTCATAACACTGTTACAGATCACTGTCCCTCATATCAACACCTAACACTGTTACAGATCACCATCCCTCATAACAACACTTACAGATCACTATCCCTCATAGCAACACCTAACACTGTTACAGATCACTATCCCTCATAACAACACCTAACACTGTTACAGATTACTATCCCTCATAACAACACTGTTACAGAACACTGTCCCTCATAGCAACACCTAACACTGTTCCAGAACACTATCCCTCATAACAACACTTACAGATCACTATCCCTCATAACAACACTGTTACATAACACTGTCCCTCATAGCAACACCTAACACTGTTACAGATCACTATCCCTCATAACAACACCTAACACTGTTCCAGAACACTATCCCTCATATCAACCCTTAACACTGTTACAGATCACTATCCCTCATAACAGCTAACACTGTTACAGATCACTATCCATCATAACAACACTGTTACAGATCACTATCCCTCATAACAACACCTAACACTGTTACAGATTACTATCCCTCATAACAACACCTAACACTGTTACGAATCACTATCCCTCATAACAACACTGTTACAGAACACTATCCCTCATATCAACACTGTTACAGATCACTATCCCTCATAACACCTAACACTGTTACAGATCACTATCCCTCATAACAGCACCTAACACTGTTACAGATCACTATCCCTCATAACACCTAACACTGTTACAGATCACTATCCCTCATAACAACACCTAACACTGTTACAGATCACTATCCCTCATAACAACAACTACCACTGTTTCAGATCACTGTCCCTCATAACAACACCTAACACTGTTACAGATCACTATCCCTCATAACACCTAACACTGTTACAGATCACTATCCCTCATATCAACACCTAACACTGTTACAGATCACTATCCCTCATAACAACACCTAAAACTGTTACAGATCACTATCCCTCATAACAACACCTAACACTGTTACAGATCACTATCCCTCATAACACTGTTACAGATCACTGTCCCTCATATCAACACCTAACACTGTTACAGATCACTGTCCCTCATAACAACACCTAACACTGTTACAGATCACTATCCCTCATAACACTGTTACAGAACACTATCCCTCATAACAACACCTACCACTGTTACAGATCACTAATCAAATCAAATCAAATCACATTTTATTTGTCACATACACATGGTTAGCAGATGTTAATGCGAGTGTAGCGAAATGCTTGTGCTTCTAGTTCCGGCAATGCAGTAATAACCAACAAGTAATCTAACTAACAATTCCAAAACTACTGTCTTATACACAGTGTAAGGGGATAAAGAATATGTACATAAGGATATATGAATGAGTGATGGTACAGAGCAGCATAGGCAAGATACAGTAGATGATATCGAGTACAGTATATACATGAGAGATGAGTATGTAAACAAAGTGGCATAGTTAAAGTGGCTAGTGATACATGTATTACATAAGGATGCAGTCGATGATATAGAGTACAGTATATACGTATGCACATGAGATGAATAATGTAGGGTAAGTAACATTACATAAGGTAGCATTGTTTAAAGTGGCTAGTGATATATTTACTTCATTTCCCATCAATTCCCATTATTAAAGTGGCTGGAGTTGAGTCAGTGTCATTGTCAGTGTGTTGGCAGCAGCCACTCAATGTTAGTGGTGGCTGTTTAACAGTCTGATGGCCTTGAGATAGAAGCTGTTTTTCAGTCTCTCGGTCCCAGCTTTGATGCACCTGTACTGACCTCGCCTTCTGGATGATAGCGGGGTGAACAGGCAGTGGCTCGGGTGGTTGATGTCCTTGATGATCTTTATGGCCTTCCTGTAACATCGGGTGGTGTAGGTGTCCTGGAGGGCAGGTAGTTTGCCCCCGGTGATGCGTTGTGCAGACCTCACTACCCTCTGGAGAGCCTTACGGTTGAGTGCGGAGCAGTTGCCGTACCAGGCGGTGATACAGCCCGCCAGGATGCTCTCGATTGTGCATCTGTAGAAGTTTGTGAGTGCTTTTGGTTACAAGCCGAATTTCTTCAGCCGCCTGAGGTTGAAGAGGCGCTGCTGCGCCTTCTTCACAATGCTGTCTGTGTGAGTGGACCAATTCAGTTTGTCTGTGATGTGTATGCCGAGGAACTTAAAACTTGCTACCCTCTCCACTACTGTTCCATCGATGTGGATAGGGGGGTGTTCCCTCTGCTGTTTCCTGAAGTCCACAATCATCTCCTTAGTTTTGTTGACGTTGAGTGTGAGGTTATTTTCCTGACACCACACTCCGAGGGCCCTCACCTCCTCCCTGTAGGCTGTCTCGTTGTTGTTGGTAATCAAGCCTACCACTGTTGTGTCGTCCGCAAACTTGATGATTGAGTTGGAAGCGTGCGTGGCCACGCAGTCGTGGGTGAACAGGGAGTATAGGAGAGGGCTCAGAACGCACCCTTGTGTTGAGGATCAGCGGGGAGGAGATGTTGTTGCCTACCCTCACCACCTGGGGCGGCCCGTCAGGAAGTCCAGTACCCAGTTGCACAGGGCGGGGTCGAGATCCAGGGTCTCGAGCTTGATGACGAGCTTGGAGGGTACTATGGTGTTGAATGCCAAGCTGTAGTCGATGAACAGCATTCTCACATAGGTATTCCTCTTGTCCAGATGGGTTAGGGCAGTGTGCAGTGTGGTTGAGATTGCATCGTCTGTGGACCTATTTGGGCGGTAAGCAAATTGGAGTGGGTCTAGGGTGTCAGGTAGGGTGGAGGTGATATGGTCCTTGACTAGTCTCTCAAAGCACTTCATGATGACGGAAGTGAGTGCTACGGGCGGTAGTCGTTTAGCTCAGTTACCTTAGCTTTCTTGGGAACAGGAACAATGGTGGCCCTCTTGAAGCATGTGGGAACAGCAGACTGGTATAGGGATTGATTGAATATGTCCGTAAACACACCGGCCAGCTGGTCTGCGCATGCTCTGAGGGCCCGGCTGGGGATGCCGTCTGGGCCTGCAGCCTTGCGAGGGTTAACACGTTTAAATGTCTTACTCACCTCGGCTCCAGTGAAGGAGAGACCGCATGTTTTCGTTGCAGGCCGTGTCAGGGGCACTGTATTGTCCTCAAAGCAGGCAAAAAAGTTATTTAGTCTGCCTGGGAGCAAGACATCCTGGTCCGTGACTGGGCTGGATTTTCTTCCTGTAGTCCGTGATTGACTGTAGACCCTGCCACATGCCTCTTGTGTCTGAGCCGTTGGATTGAGATTCTACTTTGTCTCTGTACTGACGCTTAGCTTGTTTGATAGCCTTGCGGAGGGAATAGCTGCACTGTTTGTATTCGGTCATGTTTCCGGTCACCTTGCCCTGATTAAAAGCAGTGGTTCGCGCTTTCAGTTTCACGCGAATGCTGCCATCAATCCACGGTTTCTGGTTAGGGAATGTTTTAATCGTTGCTATGGGAACGACATCTTCAACGCACGTTCTAATGAACTCGCACACCGAATCAGCGTATTCGTCAATATTGTTATCTGACGCAATACGAAACATATCCCAGTCCACGTGATGGAAGCAGTCTTGGAGTGTGGAGTCAGCTTGGTCGGACCAGCGTTGGACAGACCTCAGCGTGGGAGCCTCTTGTTTTAGTTTCTGTCTGTAGGCAGGGATCAACAAAATGGAGTCGTGGTCAGCTTTTCCGAAAGGGGGGCGGGGCAGGGCCTTATATGCGTCGCGGAAGTTAGAGTAACAATGATCCAAGGTCTTTCCACCCTTAGTTGCGCAATCGATGTGCTGATAAAATTTAGGGAGTCTTGTTTTCAGATTAGCCTTGTTAAAATCCCCAGCTACAAGAATGCAGCCTCCGGATAAATGGTTTCCAGTTTGCAGAGAGTTAAATAAAGTTCGTTCAGAGCCATCAATGTGTCTGCTTGGGGGATATATACGGCTGTGATAATAATCGAAGAGAATTCTCTTGGTAGATAATGTGGTCGACACTTGATTGTGAGGAATTCAAAATCAGGTGAACAGAAGGATTTGAGTTCCTGTATGTTTCTTTCATCACACCATGTCACGTTAGCCATAAGGCATACGCCCCTGACCCTCTTCTTACCAGAAAGATGTTTGTTTCTGTCGGCGCGATACGTGGAGAAACCCGTTGGCTGCACCGCCTCGGATAAAACCGCCCGTTGGCTGCACCGCCTCGTGCTTCTACACCTGCATTGCTTGCTGTTTGGGGTTTTAGGCTGGGTTTCTGTACAGCACTTTGAGATATCAGCTGATGTACGAAGGGCTATATAAATAAATTTGATTTGATTTGATTTGGATAGCGTCTCTCCAGTGAGCCATGTTTCCGTGAAGCAAAGAACGTTACAGTCTCTGATGTCCCTCTGGAATGCTACCCTTGCTCGGATTTCATCAACCTTGTTGTCAAGCGACTGGACATTGGCAAGAAGAATGCTAGGGAGTGGTGCACGGTGTGCCCGTCTCCGGAGTCTGACCAGAAGACCGCCTCGTTTCCCTCTTTTTCGGAGTCGTTTTTTTGGGTCGCTGCATGTAATCCACTCCGTTGTCCTGTTTGTAAGGCAGAACACAGGATCCACGTCGCGAAAAACACTATCCCTCATAACACCTAACACTGTTACAGATCACTATCCCTCATATCAACACTGTTACAGATCACTATCCCTCATATCAACACCTAACACTGTTACAGATCACTATCCCTCATATCAACACCTAACACTGTTACAGATCACTATCCCTCATATCAACACTGTTACAGATCACTATCCCTCATATCAACACTGTTACAGATCACTATCCCTCATATCAACACTGTTACAGATCACTCCCTCATCCCTCATATCAATCCCTCACCCTAACACTGTTACAGATCACTATCCCTCATAACACCTAACACTGTTACAGATCACTATCCCTCATAACACCTAACACTGTTACAGATCACTATCCCTCATAACACCTAACACTTTTACAGATCACTATCCCTCATAACAACACTGTTACAGATCACTACCCCTCATAACACCTAACACTGTTACAGATCACTATCCCTCATAACACCTAACACTGTTACAGATCACTATCCCTCATAACAACACTGTTACAGATCACTATCCCTCATAACACCTAACACTGTTACAGATCACTATCCCTCATAACACCTAACACTGTTACAGATCACTATCCCTCATAACACCTAACACTGTTACAGATCACTATCCCTCATAACACCTAACACTGTTACAGATCACTATCCCTCATAACACCTAACACTGTTACAGATCACTATCCCTCATAACACCTAACACTGTTACAGATCACTATCCCTCATAACACCTAACACTGTTACAGATCACTATCCCTCATAACACCTAACACTGTTACAGATCACTATCCCTCATAACACCTAACACTGTTACAGATCACTATCCCTCATAACACCTAACACTGTTACAGATCACTATCCCTCATAACACCACTGTTACAGATCACTATCCCTCAACACCTAACACTGTTACAGATCACTACCCCTCATATCAACACTGTTACAGATCACTATCCCTCATATCAACACCTAACACTGTTACAGATCACTATCCCTCATATCAACACTGTTACAGATCACTACCCCTCATAACAACACTGTTACAGATCACTATCCCTCATAACACCTAACACTGTTACAGATCACTATCCCTCATAACACCTAGCACTGTTACAGATCACTATCCCTCATAACACCTAACACTGTTACAGATCACTATCCCTCATATCAACACTGTTACAGATCACTATCCCTCATATCAACACCTAACACTGTTACAGATCACTATCCCTCATATCAACACTGTTACAGATCACTATCCCTCATAACAACACTGTTACAGATCACTATCCCTCATATCAACACTGTTACAGATCACTATCCCTCATAACAACACTGTTACAGATCACTATCCCTCATAACACCTAACACTGTTACAGATCACTATCCCTCATATCAACACTGTTACAGATCACTATCCCTCATATCAACACCTAACACTGTTACAGATCACTATCCCTCATATCAACACTGTTACAGATCACTATCCCTCATATCAACACCTAACACTGTTACAGATCACTATCCCTCATATCAACACTGTTACAGATCACTATCCCTCATATCAACACCTAACACTGTTACAGATCACTATCCCTCATATCAACACTGTTACAGAACACTATCCCTCATAACACCTAACACTGTTACAGATCACTATCCCTCATATCAACACTGTTACAGATCACACCCTATCCACCTAACACTCAGATCACTATCCCTCATATCAACACTGTTACAGATCACTATCCCTCATAACAACACTGTTACAGATCACTATCCCTAATCAACACTGTTACAGATCACTATCCCTCATAACAACACTGTTACAGATCACTATCCCTCATAACACCTAACACTGTTACAGATCACTATCCCTCATATCAACACTGTTACAGATCACTATCCCTCATATCAACACTGTTACAGATCACTATCCCTCATATCAACACTGTTACAGATCACTATCCCCATATCAACACCTAACACTGTTACAGATCACTATCCCTCATATCAACACTGTTACAGATCACTATCCCTCATATCAACACCTAACACTGTTACAGATCACTATCCCTCATATCAACACTGTTACAGAACACTATCCCTCATATCAACACTGTTACAGATCACTATCCCTCATATCAACACCTAACACTGTTACAGATCACTATCCCTCATATCAACACCTAACACTGTTACAGATCACTACACCTAATTTATTTATTTATCCGTTATTTTACCAGGTAAGTTGACTGAGAACACGTTCTCATTTGCAGCAACAACCTGGGGAACAGTTACAGGGGAGAGGGGGATGAATGAGTCAATTGTAAACTCGGGATTATTAGGTGACCGTGATGGTTTGAGGGCCAGATTGGGAATTTAGCCAGGACACCGGGGTTAACACCCCTACTCTTACGATAAGTGCCATGGGATCTTTAATGACCTCAGAGAGTCAGGACACCCGTTTCACGTCCCATCCGAAAGACGGCACCCTACACAGGGCAGTGTCACTGCCCTGGGGCATTGGGATATTTTTTTTTTAGACCAGAGGAGAGAGTGTCTCCTACTGGCCCTCCAACACCACTTCCAGCAGCATCTGGTGTTCCATCAGGGGACTGACCAGGACCAACCCTGCTTAGTTTAAGAAGCAAGCCAGCAGTGGTATGCAGGGTGGTATGCTGCTGGCAACACTGAGATCTCAGTGAGGGGGCCAGACCCTAAGGGGTGGAGCTGAGATCCAGTGAGGGGGCCAGACCCTAAGGGGTGGAGCTGAGATCCAGTGAGGGGGCCAGACCAGTAACCTACAGATGTTAGACTACAAAGATTAGACTACAGAGACTAGACTACAGAGAGTAACCTACAGAGATTAGACTACAGAGATTAGACTACAGAGATTAGACTACAGAGATTAGACTACAGAGAATAGACTACAGAGATTAGACTGCAGAGATTAGACTACAGAGATTAGACTGCAGAGGGTAACCTACAGAGATTAGACTACAGAGATTAAATCAAATCAAATGTATTTATATAGCCCTTCGTACATCAGCTGATATCTCAAAGTGCTGTACAGAAACCCAGTTTAAAACCCCAAACAGCAAGCAATGCAGGTATAGAAGCATGGTTGCTAGGAAAAACTCCCTAGAATGGCCAAAACCTAGGAAGAAACCTAGAGAGGAACCAGGCTTTCTGGCTGTGCCGGGTGGAGATTATAACAGAACATGGCCAAGATGTTCAAATGTTCATAAATGACCAGCATGGTCAAATAATAATAAGGCAGAACAGTTGAAACTGGAGCAGCAGCACGGTCAGGTGGACTGGGGACAGCAAGGAGTCATCATGTCAGGTAGTCCTGGGGCATGGTCCTAGGGCTCAGAGAGAGAGAAAGAGAGAAGGAGAGAATTAGAGAACGCACACTTAGATTCACACAGGACACCGAATAGGACAGGAGAAGTACTCCAGATATAACCAACTGACCCTAGCCCCCCGACACATAAACTGCTGCAGCATAAATACTGGAGGCTGAGACAGGAGGGGTCAGGAGACACTGTGACCCCATCCGAGGACACCACCGGACAGGGCCAAACAGGAAGGCTATAACCCCGCCCACTTTGCCAAAGCACAGCCCCCACACCACTAGAGGGATATCTTCAACCACCAACTTACCATCCTGAGACAAGGCTGAGTATAGCCCACAAAGATCTCCGCCATGGCACAATCCAAGGGGGGGCGCCAACCCAGACAGGATGACCACATCAGTGAATCAACCCACTCAGGTGACGCACCCCTTCCAGGGACGGCATGAGGGAGCCCCAGCAAGCCAGTGACTCAGCCCCTGTAATAGGGTTAGAGGCAGAGAATCTCAGTGGAAAGAGGGGAACCGGCCAGGCAGAGACAGCAAGGGCAGTTCGTTGCTCCAGAGCCTTTCCGTTCACCTTCCCACTCCTGGGCCAGACTACACTCAATCATATGACCCACTGAAGAGATGAGTCTTCAGTAAAGACTGAAGTTTGCGTTGAGACCGAGTTTGCGTCTCTTACATGGGTAGGCAGACCGTTCCATAAAAATGGAGCTCTATAGGAGAAAGCCCTGCCTCCAGCTGTTTGCTTAGAAATTCTAGGGACAATTAGGAGGCCTGCGTCTTGTGACTGTAGCGTACGTGTTGGTATGTACGGCAGGACCAAATCAGAGAGATAGGTAGGAGCAAGCCCATGCAATGCTTTGTAGGTTAGCAGTAAAACCTTGAAATCAGCCCTTGCTTTGACAGGAAGCCAGTGTAGAGAGGCTAGCACTGGAGTAATATGATCAAATTTTGTTGGTTCTAGCAGCCGTATTTAGCACTAACTGAAGTTTATTTAGTGCTTTATCCGGGTAGCCGGAAAGTAGAACATTGCAGTAGTCTAACCTAGAAGTGACAAAAGAATGGATTAATTTTTCTGCATCATTTTTGGACAGAAAGTTTCTGATTTTTGCAATGTTACGTAGATGGAAAAAAGCTGTCCATGAAATGGTCTTGATATTCTTCAAAAGAGAGATCAGGGTCCAGAGTAACGCCGAGGTCCTTCAGTTTTATTTGAGACGACTGTAATAAGATTAATTGTCAGATTCAACAGAATTAGACTGCAGAGGTTAGACTGCAGAGGTTAGACTACAGAGAGTAACCTTGAGTGTCATATCTGCAGTGCGGTCACTCTCTGTTCATATTACTGCTGGAGTGAAAAGCCTCTGCACTTGGAAACAAAGATGCTGTCTTAATGAGAGAGAGAGAGCACTTAACATAGCTAAGTGCCAAGTCTAGGTCCAAGAGGCTGTCTTAATGAGAGAGAGAGAGAGAACTTAACATAGCTAAATGCCACGTATAGGTCCAAGAGGATTCTAAACAGCTTCTACCCCCCCAAGCAATAAGACTCCTGAACATCTAATCAAATGGCTAAACAGACTATTTGCATTGCCCCCCTCCTCTTCCACGCTGCTGCTACTTTGTTTTTATCTACGCATAGTCACTTTCATAACTCTACTTAAATGTACATGTTACCTCAATTACCTCGACACCGGTGCCCCCGGACATTGACTCTGTACCGGTACCCCTTGTATATAGCCTCCACATTGACTCTGTACCAATACCCCCTTGTTACGCACGCCTCTATGAAGAGGGAACGCAACACCCTGCTACAACTAAACTCTCCGTGAAGTGAAAAAGGTATGGACTGTAGGTGCGAGTAAGGATGACAACAGGCAGAATGTGGTACCGTTTACAAGGACTTTATTCCTATACACGGTAATATGGGGAAAAGGGGCTGGACGGAACCAAAGCAAAGAAAGTCAATCTCTAAGTCCCCCCCCCCTCTCCTATCTTACCTGCCTACCCACTACTTACCTAATTTAGCACCACCTGGTGCCCTAACCAAAATACAGGGGGTGGTCCACCCAGGTCTTACCTAGTGTGCCTAGACAGTGAATATACTACGGGTATATGTATGCCCGCGGGCCTCTTGCCTAAGCACTCCCTAGGTGCCTTCCCCTTCGCCCCTGGGAACAAATGAAACAGAATATTAAACAATTTCACAAACAAACTAAGAAACAAAGGACATCAAATAAGTTCTATCTGAGCAACAAACTCACAGAATATACCACTTCCCAGCAATGAACTCCCAGCAAATCTACCTCCAGAAAATCTCTGCAATGACTTCCCAGCAAAATCTCTCTCTCCTGAACAGAACACTGGCTTTTATATAGCTTCAGAAGGAATGGGTAATTGGAGACAGCTGTGTCTTGACGAGGGGGCGGGGTCAGCTCTCCACTTAGCCATGGAGTCAACCAATCAGCTGCTTGAGGGATTTCAGGAAGCCATTTCCTGAAATAAACACATGCAAATACACAAACTACAACACATAATCTGGGGAATGTAACACCCCTGTATATAGCCTCCACATTGACTCTGTACCGGTACCCCCTGTATATAGCCTCCACATTGACTCTGTACCGGTACCCCCTGTATATAGCCTCCACATTGACTCTGTACCGGTACCCCCTGTATATAGCCTCCACATTGACTCTGTACCGGTACCCCCTGTATATAGCCTCCACATTGACTCTGTACCGTAACACCCTGTATATAGCCTCCACACTTGACTCTGTACCGGTACCTCCACCTGTATATAGCCTCCACATTGACTCTGTACCCCTGTAACACCCTGTATATAGACTCTCCACATATGACTCTGTACCGGTACCCCTGTATATAGCCTCCACATTGACTCCCTGTATATAGCCTCTCTGTACACATTGACATTGACTCTGTACCGGGCCTCCACCCCTGTACCGTATATATAGCCTCCACATTGACTCTGTACCGGTACCCCTGGTCCACACTGACTCTGTACCCCCTGTATATAGCCTCCACATTGACTCTATATATAGCCTCCACATTGACTCTGTACCGTAATACCCTGTATATAGCCTCCACATTGACTCTGTACCGTACCAGCCTCCACACCCTGTACCGTGTATATAGCCTCCACATTGACTCTGTACTGGTACCCCCTGTATATAGCCTCCACATTGACTCTGTACCGTAATACCCTGTATATAGCCTCCACATTGACTCTGTACCGTAATACCCTGTATATAGCCTCCACATTGACTCTGTACCGTAATACCCTGTATATTGCCCTGCTACTGTTATTTACTGCTGCTCTTTAAATATTTGTTATTATAATCTCTTTTTTTTAGGTATTTTCTTAAAATTGCATTGTAGGATGACGGCTTGTAAGTAAGCATTTCACTGTAAGGTTGTATTCAGCGCATGTGACAAATACAATTTGACTCCTGATTAACATTAAAATACATTATTGCACCACCATCTCTGATAGCTATCTCCTTGTAATCGCCCTAATACAGCTATCAAGCTGACAATAAAGGAGAGAGAGAGGGAGAGAGGGAGGGAGGGAGGGTAAAATGAGGGAGGGAGGGAGGGAGGGGGGTGAGGGATAGATAAAATAAAGGAGAGAGGGGGAGGGAGGGAGGGAGGGAGGGGGAGGGAGGGAGGGAGGGAAATAAAGGGAGGGAGGGAGGGAGGGAGGGAGGGAGGGGGGGTAAAATGAGGAAGGGAGGGAGGGAGGGGTGAGGGATAGATAAAATAAAGGAGAGAGGGGGAGGGAGGGAGGGAGGGGGGGGTAAAATGAGGAAGGGAGGGAGGGAGGGGTGAGGGATAGATAAAATAAAGGAGAGAGGGGGGGAGGGAGGGAGGGTGGGTAAAATGAGGGAGGGAGGGAGGGAGGGAGGGGGGTGAGGGATAGATAAAATAAAGGAGAGAGGGGGAGGGGGTAAAATGAGGGAGGGGGATGGATAAAATAAAGGAGAGAAGGGGGAGGGAGGGAGGGAGGGTGGGTAAAATGAGGGAGGGAGGGAGGGAGGGTAAAATAAAATGAGGTGAGTAAGACATTTAAATGTGTTAACCCTCGCAAGGCTGCAGGCCCAGACGGCATCCCCAGCCGCGCCCTCAGAGCATGCGCAGACCAGCTGGCCGGTGTGTTTACGGACATATTCAATCAATCCCTATACCAGTCTGCTGTTCCCACATGCTTCAAGACGGCCACCATTGTTCCTGTTCCCAAGAAAGCTAAGGTAACTGAGCTAAACAACCACCGCCCCGTAGCACTCACATCCGTCATCATGAAGTGCTTTGAGAGACTAGTCAAGGACCATATCACCTCCACCCTACCTGACACCCTAGACCCACTCCAATTTGCTTACCGCCCAAATAGGTCCACAGACGATGCCATCTCAACCACACTGCACACTGCCCTAACCTATCTGGACAAGAGGAATACCTATGTGAGAATGCTGTTCATCGACTACAGCTCGGCATTCAACACCATAGTACCCTCCAAGCTCGTCATCAAGCTCGGGCCGCCCCCAGGTGGTGAGGGTAGGCAACAACATCTCCTCCCCGCTGATCCTCAACACTGGGGCCCCACAAGGGTGCGTTCTGAGCCCTCTCCTGTACTCCCTGTTCACCCACGACTGCGTGGCCACGCACGCTCCAACTCAATCATCAAATTTGCGGACGACACAACAGTGGTAGGCTTGATTACCAACAACGACGAGACGGCCTACAGGGAGGAGGTGAGGGCCCTCGGAGTGTGGTGTCAGGAAAATAACCTCACACTCAACATCAACAAAACTAAGGAGATGATTGTGGACTTCAGGAAACAGCAGAGGGAACACCCCCCTATCCACATCGATGGAACAGTAGTGGAGAGGGTAGCAAGTTTTAAGTTCCTCGGCATACACATCACAGACAAACTGAATTGGTCCACTCATACAGACAGCATCGTGAAGAAGGCGCAGCAGCGCCTCTTCAACCTCAGGAGGCTGAAGAAATTTGGCTTGTCACCAAAAGCACTCACAAACTTCTACAGATGCACAATCGAGAGCATCCTGGCGGGCTGTATCACCGCCTGGTATGGCACCTGCACCGCCCTCAACCGCAAGGCTCTCCAGAGGGTAGTGAGGTCTGCACAACGCATCACCGGGGGCAAACTACCTGCCCTCCAGGACACCTACACCACCCGATGCTACAGGAAGGCCATAAAGATCATCAAGGACATCAACCACCCGAGCCACTGCCTGTTCACCCCGCTGTCATCCAGAAGGCGAGGTCAGTACAGGTGCATCAAAGCTGGGACCGAGAGACTGAAAAACAGCTTCTATCTCAAGGCCATCAGACTGTTAAACAGCCACCACTAACATTGAGTGGCTGCTGCCAACACACTGACACTGACACTGACTCAACTCCAGCCACTTTAATAATGGGAATTGATGGGAAATGTAAATATATCACTAGCCACTTTAAACAATGCTACCTTATATAATGTTACTTACCCTACATTATTCATCTCATATGCATACGTATATACTGTACTCTATATCATCGACTGCATCCTTATGTAATACATGTATCACTAGCCACTTTAACTATGCCACTTGGTTTACATACTCATCTCATATGTATATACTGTACTCGATATCATCTACTGTATCTTGCCTATGCTGCTCTGTACCATCACTCATTCATATATCCTTATGTACATATTCTTTATCCCCTTACACTGTGTATAAGACAGTAGTTGTGGAATTGTTATTTAGATTACTTGTTCGTTATTACTGCATTGTCGGAACTAGAAGCACAAGGATTTCGCTACACTCGCATTAACATCTGCTAACCATGTGTATGTGACAAATAAAATTTGATTTGATGAGGGAGGGAGGGATAGATAGATAAAATAAAGGAGAGAGGGGGGCAGGATGTGTATTAATACATTTCATCTCCATGGCAACAGCCTTCCAATCTTCTCAGCATTAACACCCACAAGAAGAGAGGGGGAGATATACACAGTTACAGATAGAGATATACACAGTTACAGATAGAGATATACACAGTTACAGATAGAGATATACACAGTTACAGATAGAGATATACACAGTTACAGATAGAGATATACACAGTTACAGATAGAGATATACACAGTTACAGATAGAGATATACACAGTTACAGATAGAGATATACACAGTTACAGATAGAGATATACACAGTTACAGATAGAGATATACACAGTTACAGATAGATATACACAGTTACAGATAGAGATATACACAGTTACAGATAGAGATATACACAGTTACAGATAGAGATATACACAGTTACAGATAGAGATATACACAGTTACAGATAGAGATATACACAGTTACAGATAGAGGGGGAGATATACACAGTTACAGATAGAGATATACACAGTTACAGATAGAGATATACACAGTTACAGATAGAGGGAGAGATATACACAGTTACAGATAGAGATATACACAGTTACAGATAGAGGGGGAGAGATATACACAGTTACAGATAGAGGGAGAGAGATACACAGTTACAGATAGAGATATACACAGTTACAGATAGAGATATACACAGTTACAGATAGAGATATACACAGTTACAGATAGAGATATACACAGTTACAGATAGAGGGAGAGATATACACAGTTACAGATAGAGATATACACAGTTACAGATAGAGGGAGAGATATACACAGTTACAGATAGAGATATACACAGTTACAGATAGAGAGATACACAGTTACAGATAGAGGGAGAGATATACACAGTTACAGATAGAGATATACACAGTTACAGATAGAGATATACACAGTTACAGATAGAGATATACACAGTTACAGATAGAGATATACACAGTTACAGATAGAGATATACACAGTTACAGATAGAGGGAGAGATATACACAGTTACAGATAGAGAGATACACAGTTACAGATAGAGGGAGAGATATACACAGTTACAGATAGAGATATACACAGTTACAGATAGAGGGAGAGATATACACAGTTACAGATAGAGATATACACAGTTACAGATAGAGATATACACAGTTACAGATAGAGATATACACAGTTACAGATAGAGATATACACAGTTACAGATAGAGATATACACAGTTACAGATAGAGATATACACAGTTACAGATAGAGATATACACAGTTACAGATAGAGATATACACAGTTACAGATAGAGATATACACAGTTACAGATAGAGGGAGAGATATACACAGTTACAGATAGAGATATACACAGTTACAGATAGAGATATACACAGTTACAGATAGAGATATACACAGTTACAGATAGAGATATACACAGTTACAGATAGAGATATACACAGTTACAGATAGAGGGAGAGATATACACAGTTACAGATAGAGGGTTACAGATAGAGAAATATACACAGATAGAGATATCCCATCAGTCTATCAGAGAGGGGAGAGCTATCCCATCCCTCTGTCAGAGAGTAGAGCTACCAGTTACAGATCCCTCTTACAGATAGAGAGGGAGATATACACATCCCAGATCAGAGAGTACAGTTGCAGCCCATCCCTCTATCAGAGAGATAGAGCTCCATCCCATCCCTCTATCAGAGAGATAGAGCTGCAGCCCATCCCTCTGTCAGAGAGTAGAGCTGCAGCCCATCCCCTTACAGATAGAGTATACACAGTTACAGCCCATACCTCTATCAGAGAGTAGAGCTACACATCCCTACTGATCAGAGAGATAGCACAGTTACAGATAGAGATATACACAGCCCATCCCCACAGTCAGATAGAGTAGAGCTACCAGCCCATCCCTCAATCAGAGAGAGAGCTCACAGTTACAGATAGAGCTGGTCCCTCTATCAGAGAGTAGAGCTCCAGCCCATCCCTTCCCAGCAGGCAGAGCTCTCATCTGTCTCAGGCTCCTAATCGCTCATTTTATAGTAGCGCTGAGGGAGTGATGCGTGTGAACTGATTCTAAGAGGCAGCTACTATAACATTTAATTCATGTAACAGAAATAAATCACATAAAAAGTGAGGTCTAACTTCCACTGCAGTCAATATTTCACTTAGTCGTGTATTAATGTCAATGTGTAACGCTGGGAGTCGGGAAGTAAGTTCAGGGAGTGAATCATTTCATAAATAAACAAACAAAACGAGAAACATGAACAACGCACAGACATGGAACTGAAACAATAACGCCTGGGGAAGGAACCCAAGGGAGTGACATATATAGGGAAGGAACCAAAGGGAGAGACATATATAGGGAAGGAACCAAAGGGAGTGACATATATAGGGAAGGAACCAAAGGGAGAGACATATATAGGGAAGGAACCAAAGGGAGTGACATATAGGGGAAGGAACCAAAGGGAGTGACATATATAGGGAAGGAACCAAAGGGAGTGATATATATATAGGGAAGGAACCAAAGGGAGTGACAGATACAGGGAAGGAACCAAAGGGAGTGACATATATAGGGAAGGAACCAAAGGGAGAGAGATATATATAGGGGAGGAACCAAAGGGAGAGACATGTATAGGGAAGGAACCAAAGGGAGAGAGATATATAGGGAAGGAACCACAGGGAGAGACATATATAGGGAAGGAACCAAAGGGAGGGACATATATAGGGAAGGAACCACAGGGAGGGACATATATAGGGAAGGAACCAAAGGGAGGGACATATATAGGGGAGGAACCAAAGGGAGAGACATATATAGGGAAGGAACCACAGGGAGGGACATATATAGGGAAGGAACCAAAGGGAGGGACATATATAGGGGAGGAACCAAAGGGAGAGACATATATAGGGGAGGAACCAAAGGGAGAGACATATATAGGGAAGGAACCAAAGGGAGGGACATATATAGGGGAGGAACCAAAGGGAGTGACATATATAGGGAAGGAACCAAAGGGAGGGACATATATAGGGAAGGAACCAAAGGGAGGGACATATATAGGGGAGGAACCAAAGGGAGTGACATATATAGGGAAGGAACCAAAGGGAGGGACATATATAGGGAAGGAACCAAAGGGAGGGACATATATAGGGAAGGAACCAAAGGGAGGGACATATATAGGGGAGGAACCAAAGGGAGAGACATATATAGGGAAGGAACCACAGGGAGGGACATATATAGGGAAGGAACCAAAGGGAAGGACATATATAGGGAAGGAACCAAAGGGAGAGACATATATAGGGAAGGAACCAAAGGGAGTGATATATATAGGGGAGGAACCAAAGGGAGAGATATTTTTAGGGAAGGAACCAAAGGGAGAGATATATATATAGGGGAGGAACCAAAGGGAGTGACAGATACAGGGAAGGAACCAAAGGGATATATATATATAGGGAAGGAACCAAAGGGAGTGATATATATAGGGGAGGAACCAAAGGGAGATGTATATATATAGGGGAGGAACCAAAGGGAGTGACATATATAGGGAAGGAACTACAGGGAGAGATATATATATAGGGGAGGAACCAACGGGAGTGACAGATACAGGGAAGGAACCAAAGGGAGAGATATATATATATAGGGAAGGAACCAAAGGCAGTGATATATATAGGGAAGGAACCAAGGGGGAAGGACATATATAGGGAAGGAACCAAAGGGAGAGACAAATATAGGGAAGGAACCAAAGGGAGTGACAGATACAGGGAAGGAACCAAAGGGAGATATATATATAGGGGAGGAACCAAAGGGAGAGATATATATATGTAGGGGAGGAACCAAAGGGAGATATATATATATAGGGAAGGAACCAAAGGGAGATATATATATAGGGAAGGAACCAAAGGGAGATATATATATAGGGGAGGAACCAAAGGGAGTGATATATATATAGGGGAGGAACCAAAGGGAGTGACATATATAGAGGAGGAACTAAAGGGAGATATATATATAGGGGAGGAACCAAAGGGAGATATATATATAGGGGAGGAACCAAAGGGAGAGATATATATATAGGGGAGGAACCAAAGGGAGTGACAGATACAGGGAAGGAACTAAAGGGAGATATATATATATAGGGGAAGGAACCAAAGGGAGATATATATATATAGGGGAGGAACCAAAGGGAGATATATATATATAGGGGAGGAACTAAAGGGAGATATATATATATAGGGGAGGAACCAAAGGGAGAGATATATATATAGGGGAGGAACCAAAGGGAGTGACAGATACAGGGAAGGAACTACAGGGAGATATATATATATAGGGGAGGAACCAAAGGGAGTGATATATACAGGGAAGGAACCAAGGGGGAAGGACATATATAGGGAAGGAACCAAAGGGAGCGACATTTATAGGAAAGAACCAAAGGGAGAGACAAATATAGGGAAGGAACCAAAGGGAGTGACAGATACAGGGGAGGAACCAAAGGGAGAGATATATATATATAGGGAAGGAACCAAAGGGAGTGATATATATAGGGAAGGAACCAAAGGGGAGGGACATATATAGGGATGGAACCAAAGGGAGTGATATATATAGGGAAGGAACCAAAGGGGAGGGACATATATAGGGAAGGAACCAAAGGGGAGGGACATATATAGGGAAGGAACCAAAGGGAGAGATATTTTTAGGGAAGGAACCAAAGGGAGAGATATATATATATATAGGGGAGGAACCAAAGGGAGTGACAGATACAGGGAAGGAACCAAAGGGAGAGATATATTTATAGGGAAGGAACCAAAGGGAGTGATATATATAGGGAAGGAACCAAGGGGGAAGGACATATATAGGGAAGGAACCAAAGGGAGAGACATTTATAGAAAAGAACCAAAGGGAGAGACAAATATAGGGAAGGAACCAAAGGGAGTGACAGATACAGGGAAGGAATCAAAGGGAGAGATATATATATAGGGAAGGAACAAAAGGGAGTGGCATATATAGGGAAGGAACCAAAGGGGAGGGACATATATAGGGAAGGAACCAAAGGGGAGGGACATATATATAAGGGAGGAACCAAAGGGAGTGATATATATAGGGAAGGAACCAAAGGCAGTGACATATTAAGGGCAGGTAATCAAGGAGGTGTCATCATGCCCTGTAGCACGTAGCAATGCTGAGAGGTGTGCGCCATAACGAGCTGCCTGGTGACCTAGAGGCCGGAGAGGGAGCACATGTGACACAACGGAAGACTAAAATTGAAGTTAGGATTCAACCTCTTAAAAAATACTAATACATTTACAGTTTTTTCCAACTGCTTACACACGTTTTCAAAACTGTCTCCTTTTTTCAAAACTCTACACACAATTACTAAAACTACACACACAAAATGCAAAATGCCTCACATCTCCTTCAAAATGTAACACTGCATTCAAAATGCCATAAACACATGTCAGAATGAAGCATTTGCATCAAATGACAAACACTGCTTTCATAATAGTACATTTCTGGATATACCATGTAAACACTGTTGTTCTAAATCTAAAGCTCTTTGGTCTTTCATAGGCTTATATCTACATTTCAATACAATGTTCTACAGTGAAAGTCATCTGCTGAGAGGGGTAACAAGTACACTGTAAACACCAATGCAATGTAGAAACAGAAAATATTTATTAGGCCAAACATTACTGTTGTATACAGTAGCATACAACAAAACCATAAACATATGTAAACCAAAAGTATATTCTTTAGAATACAGTAAAGAACACAATTGTGTGTGAGGGGTCCCGGGGGGTCAGTCCAGGAATTGGTAGGGGGGGCAGTCACCAGTGCTAAGCTACGCTTCATCTCTTCTCTGGCCTGGGTTTGGCCACAACACTTCGTCCACATCACAAGATACGTTTTCTCTTGCCAAACATGGAGGGAAGTATCTCCTAGCATGGTGTATCCAACATTGGACAGAGACAACCTCTATGTCCCCACATGGAGGGAAGTATCTCCTAGCATGGCATATCCAACCTTGGACAGAGGCAACCTCTATGTCCCCACATCGAGGGAAGTATCTCCTAGCATGGCATATCCAACCTTGGACAGAGGCAACCTCTATGTCCCCACATCGAGGGAAGTATCTCCTAGCATGGCATATCCAACCTTGGACAGAGGCAACCTCTATGTCCCCCTTGGACAGAGGCAACCTCTGTCCCCAGGGAAGTATCTCCTAGCATGGCGTATCCAACCTTGGACAGAGGCAACCTCTATGTCCCCACATGGAGGGAAGTATCTCCCCACATGGAGCATGGCCTTGTATCCAACCTTGGACAGAGGCAACCTCTATGTCCCCACATGGAGGGAAGTATCTCCTAGCATGGCGTATCCAACCTTGGATAGAGGCAACCTCTATGTCCCCACATGGAGGGAAGTATCTCCTTGTATCCAACCTTGGACAGAGGCAACCTCTATGTCCCCACATGGAGGGAAGTATCTCCTAGCATGGCATATCCAACCTTGGACAGAGGCAACCTCTATGTCCCCACATGGAGGGAAGTATCTCCTAGCATGGCGTATCCAACCTTGGACAGAGGCAGACGCTGTTCATTTAAAAAAACCTTCCAGAAGAACCTTTCCCTCCCCAAAACATTGATACCTGTCTACTAAAATATACAGGAAAAGCATTCATCTGCAAGTATGAAAACATTAAAAAGCACTAATGTACACGGAAGTCCCTTTCAAAGCGTTTTGCATGAAAGGACCATTTAGAACTGACCTGGGACCTGCAGTATTGTCAGACTAAATAATTGACAATAATAGTATTTTCTAAACCTTTTTGCGCTGTCAAAATCTGAACTGGTCACTGAACAGCCATTTTATTCGAGTTAAAAGGTATAGTTCGGGATTTGCCTCTGCTAGGAGGCTGAAACATGGTCGCAAGTGGATCTTCCAGCAAGACAATATCCCCAAGCACACGTCAAAAATCCACAAAGAAATTGTTAATTGGCAACTTCATCAGGTATATCTCACTGGTCACCCCCAAAGCCAACTCCTCATTTGGCCGCCTTTTCTTCCAGTTCTCTGCTGCCAAAGACTGGAACGAATTGCAAAAATCACTGAAGCTAGAGACTTATATCTCCCTCACTAACTTTAAGCATCAGCTGTCAGAGCAGCTTACCGATCACTATACCTGTACATCTATACATAGCCCACCCAACTACCTCATCCCCATATTGATATTTATTTTTTCTCTTCTGTACCCCAGTATCTCTACTTGCTCTTCATCATCCGCACATCTACCACTCCAGTGTTAATGCTAAATTGTAATTATTTGTAATTATTTAGCCACTATGGCCTATTTATTGCCTTACCTGCCTAATCTTACTATATTTGCACACACTGCATGTATATTTTCTATTGTGTTAATGACTGTATGTTTGTTTACTCCATGTGTAACTCTGTGTTGTTTTTGTCGCACTGCTTTGCTTTATCTTGGCCAGGTCTCAGTTGGTTTTTAAAATGGTGAAATAAAACATGTAAAAATCCCCCCGCAAAGGTGGAGCTGTTGCTTTTACGTTTACGACACTAAATTTCCATTTACAGCAAAAAAAATTCATCTTTTGAGCTTCTATGAAATCTATGCAAACTACTCAATCACTTTTTATAGCTACTGTTTACAGGCCTCCTGGGCCATACACAGCGTTCCTCACTGAGTTCCCTGAATTCCTATTGGACCAAACTACTCAATCACTTTTTATAGCTACTGTTTACAGGCCTCCTGGGCCATATACAGCGTTCCTCACTGAGTTCCCTGAATTCCTATTGGACCTTGTAGTCATAGCAGATAATATTAACATATTTGGTCACTTTAATATTCACATGGAAAAGTCCACATATTCATAACACGTAGTGCAGATATTTCATAAATTGTCCCAGTCTCTATGGCAGAGCAGTAACATGCGCCCACTTGACGTGATACAAGCCTGTCAGAGAGTTTTTGCTGATTGAACAGCGGAGTTCATATTGACCCCGAGGTCAGCCAGCCAGGCCACCAGAAACCTGTGGCAGAAACCTGTGCCTCATGATTTGTCAACTAATTCTCAATTTCTCTCCTTCACATCGGATTTCTCCTGCAGGCTCAGATTAAAAGAAATCGCAGGTTTTGCGGGTGGGGCACAACAGAAAACGCACAAAACTCAAAGCATGTTCTCCACTTTCCTCTGGTATTTACTCAGCAAGCGTGACACCACTCCCGACAGACACAAGCAAAAACTCTTGCAAGCCTGTACCCCTAACGATTAGCGACCAGACATGCTGTATTGCAGGGATCATCAACGTGATCCAACCCGCGCGTCCATATTGACCACAAGATGCCCAAACAGATATAATATTTGACTAAGAATGAATCATTTCAACCTTGCTGACGTTTTTATATGATCACGTGTCTCTCTATTACGCATGGAAATACTTTTAGAATAGATTTATTAAATTAAAATCACTTGGAGCTGATTGGAGCTGATTTCCTGGTGTTTTTATATTCAACAATGAAAATTCGAAAGAAATATATACAGAACTGCAACGCTGCTGGGTTTTTCACTGAGTGTACAAAACATTAAGAACACCTTATTAATATTGAGCTTCACCCCCCCCCCCCTTCCATTATGAACACTCTTACAATAACATGACCAGGTGATCACAGGTGAAAGCTATGATCTCTTATTGATGTCACCTGTTAAATCCACCTCAATCAGTGCAGATGAAGGGGAGGAGACAGGTTAAAGAATGATTTTTAAGCCTTGGGACAACAGACATGGATTGTGTGTGTGTCATTCAGAGGGTGAATGAGCAAGACAAAAGATTGAAGCTCCTTTGAACAGGATATGGTCGTAGGCGACAGGCCAACGCACTGGTTTGTGCCAAGAACTTGAACTCTGTTTTTTACGCTGAACAGTTTCCAGTGTATGTCGAGAATGGTCCACCAACCGAACGACAACTCAATATTAGAAAGGTTTACCTAATGTTTGTTATACTCAGTGTACAATGCATTTGGAAAGTATTCAGACCCCTTGACTTTTTTCACATTTTGTTAAGTTACAGCCTTAAAAAAAGTAATATAAAATAATTACCTCATCAATTTAAACACAATGCCCCATAATGACATCACAATACCCCATAGTGACATCACAACACCCCATAATGGCATCACAATACCCCATAATGACATCACAATACCCCATAATGACATCACAATACCCCATAATGAAAAAGCAAGAACAGGTTTTTAGAAACATGACATTTACATGAGTATTCAGACTCTTTATTCAGTACTTGGTTGAAGCTCCTTTGGCTGTGATTACAGCCTGGAGTCTTCTTGGGTATGACGCTACAAGCTTGGCACACCTGTATTTGTGGAGTTTCTTCCATTCTTCTCTGCAGATCCTCTCAACCTCTGTCAGGTTGGATGGGGAGCGTCGCTGCACAGCTATTTTCAGGTCTCTCTGGAGATGTTCGCGTTCAAGTCCGGGCTCTGGCTGGGCCACTCATGGACATTCAGAGACCTGTCCCGAAGCCACTCCTGTGTTGTCTTGGCTGTGTGCTTAGGGTTGTTGTCCTGTTTGAAGGTGAACCTTCACCCCATTCTAAAGTCCTGAGCACTCTGAAGCAGGTTTTCATCAAGGATCTCTCTGTACTTTGCTCTGTTCATCTTTCCCTCAAGCCTGACTAGTCTCCCAGTCCCTGCTGCTGAAAAACATCCCCACACCATGAAGCTGCCACCACCATGCTTCACCGTAGGGATGGTGCCTGGTTTCCTCCAGACGTGATGCTTGGCATTCAGACCAAAGAGTTCAATCTTGGTTTCATCAGACCAGAGAATCTTTTTTCTCATAGTCTGAGAGTCCTTTTGGTGCCTTTTGGCGAACTCAAAACGGGCTGTCATGTGCCTTTTACTGAGGAGTGGCTTCCATCTGGCCACTCTACCATAAAGGCCTGATTGGTGGTGCTGCAGAGATGGTTGTCCTTCTGGAAGGTTCTCCCATCTCCACAGAGGAACTCTGGAGCTCTGTCAGAGTGACCATCGGGTTCTTGGTCACCTCCTTGACCAAGGCCCTTCTTCCCCGATTGCTCAGTTTGGACGGGCGGCCAACTCTAGGAAGAGTCTTGCTGGTTCCAAACTTCTTCCATTTAAGATCTGTGCTATGTTGTTAACCTAGATCAGATCTGTGTTATATTGTTAACCTAGATCAGATCTGTGTTATATTGTTAACCTAGATCAGATCTGTGCTATGTTGTTAACCTAGATCAGATATGTGTTATATTGTTAACCTAGATCAGATCTGTGTTATGTTGTTAACCTAGATCAGATCTGTGCTATGTTGTTAACCTAGATCAGATCTTTGTTATGTTGTTAACCTAGATCAGATCTGTGTTATGTTGTTAACCTAGATCAGATCTGTGTTATGTTGTTAACCTAGATCAGATCTGTGTTATATTGTTAACCTAGATCAGATCTGTGCTATGTTGTTAACCTAGATCAGATCTGTGTTATGTTGTTAACCTAGATCAGATCTGTGTTATGTTGTTAACCTAGATCAGATCTGTCAGCTCAGTGACAAACAACTATCTTGCCCTTTACTCTGTGTGTAACAGATGAGTCCATTGTGACTGGTAGTAGCCTATCACTTCAACGAGGTTGTAACCTATGTCCCAAATGGCACCCTATTCCCTTTTTATAGTGCACTACTTTATACCAGAGCCCTATTCCCGTTTTATAGTGCACTACTTTATACCAGAGCCCTATGGCACCCTATTCCCTTTTTATAGTGCACTACTTTATACCAGAGCTCTATGGGCCATGGCCAAATGTGCAATATCAGGGAATAGGGTGTTATTTGGGATGCTGCCTAGAGCTGAACACGCTGTGCTAGATGGAGCCATCCTAATGACTGGCCTCTTCAAGTATCATATCTACACAAATGTGGTATCTGGCAGCATCACATTACAAAGCTACAGACGACCGGACAGACAGGCAGACAGATAGAACAGTGTCTTGTCTTTAATATCATTACACTGAAGACTTAGTTTTAATCAAAGATTCTCTGTAATTAGTGTTACGTGATTAAACTGATTAATCATGTAACTGTAATTAACTAGGATGTCGGGGCACCAAGGAAAATATTCAGATTACAAAGTTATAATTTCCCAATATAACCTTTCAGATATTTTCATTTCTGATCAATAGTCTTCTGATTAATGATTTATTTATTTTACCCCACGTTAGTCTCATTCCAAACGTCGTAAATTGTTGGTTATCTGCACGAACCCAGTCTTCACTATGAGTCATCCATACATCAATTGTCTTACATCATTTATTACTTACTAAGTAATTCACAGAAATGCATAAACAAACAAACAAGGTAAATGTGGTTACATGAAATGATAGGGGAATGTGCCCTAGTGGGCTAAACCGGCATGGCAGCTTGTTAGATGAGAGAAGTGGGGGTCGACTAAGAAGTCACTACAGAATTAATGATTATAACAATTAAAATGCTAATCTTTTACACATGAACGCTCACTCATTCGCAAACAATTGCAATCAATATATATATTTACGCTCAGTGTGTCGTATTGATCGCTGGTGAGTCTTTCTTTTGTAGAATTGTCTCTCTCTCTGTCTTGGTTAGAGGGGATAGTTCAAAGTGACATTCCTTATAGAATGGATGTTTCGGCAGTTGTCGTTCTTGCATGATGTCTACTTTGATGCTAATTAGCATTTTCAAATCTAAAGGTAAACAGAGCTGAATATATTGCTAAAAGTATCTCTCCAAGAGAATCCGGGGATACACATGGAGTTAAATAGAGAAGACAACAGGTGTTCTGATGTCCTCAGTGATCCAACCAATTACCTGGTAAATTAAATCCACACCATCAATAGATTGTTGAGAAAGTAATGTTGGATATTTAAGCAATACGGCCCAAGGAGGTGGTGTGGTATATGGCCAATATACCACGGCTAAGGGCTGTCCTTAGGCACAACACAAGTTTCTGGATACAGCCCTTAGCCGTGATATATTGGCCATATCCCACAAACCCCCAAGATGCCTTTATTGCTATTATAAACTGGTTACCAATATAAGTATAGCAGGAAAAATAAATGTTTCGTCATACCCGTGGTATGTGATCTGATATACAACGGCTTTCAGCCAATCAGCATTCAGCGCTCAAACCACCCAGTTTATAATACGTTTTAAGCAACGTCTATGTCACAGTGAGGTTTCTGTCCCTCTCCTCGCCCCACCCTGTGCTCGAACCGGGGACCCTCTGAACATAACAGTCACCCTTGGACCATCGTTACCCATCGCTCTACAAAAGCTGCGGTCCTTGCAGAGCGGAAATAACTCCTTCAAGATCCTCAGAGCGAGGGGAAATAACTCCTTCAAGGTCCTCAGAGCAAGGGGAAATAACTCCTTCAAGGTCCCCAGAGCGAGGGGAAATAACTCCTTCAAGGTCCTCAGAGCGAGGGGAAATAACTCCTTCAAGGTCCTCAGAGCGAGGGGAAATAACTCCTTCAAGGTCCCCAGAGCAAGGGGAAATAACTCCTTCAAGGTCCTCAGAGCGAGGGGAAATAACTCCTTCAAGGTCCTCAGAGCGAGGGGAAATAACTCCTTCAAGGTCCTCAGAGCAAGGGGAAATAACTCCTTCAAGGTCCTCAGAGCGAGGGGAAATAACTCCTTCAAGGTCCTCAGAGCGAGTGACGTCACCTATTAGTTTTTCTCAGTCGCTTTGGTGCATTTTTCACATCATCCCTAACATGTGCAAAATAATAAGTGCATTTCTCAGAACAATTTGTACAAACTGCAATATACAATAGATATGTTTCTAAAGCTAGTCAGTCACTAAAAATCCTTAGTACATCTCTCAAAAGTAAATATTCATGCCAACGATCATGTCAGTGCCATCAGAATGATAAGTCATTGAGTCATTGTTCACGAACAAGGTCGTCAAAATGTTTAGGCATGTTGTCAATGTAACTGTGTACTTTGACAGTATTACCTGATGTAAACTTAGGCTACAGTTTGGATGACAGTTACTGTATTGAAAATGCACAAGGCTGCACTTCTATGGCATTTATCAATTTCAACAGTACTATTTACATATTACTGTATGTGGGTTATTGATTGAAAGAGACTGGACAACCCAAGGGGCACAAAGGAAAACTAAATTAGAAAGAAACATAGGAAACCACCCCTAAGGCACAACTTTGCCCGCAGCACTGTTGTGCTGTCTCTACACATCCAGACGTTCCTGTCTGTCGGCCCACATATCACCGGATATTTTCCCTTCCAATGCAACGTGGAAAGAATCTTTTGGAATGCCTTATCCATCCTCCCTTCGACCCGCCTCAGCCATTGTAAGGCCAT
>NC_056433.1:88819154-88834154 GCF_018296145.1 Oncorhynchus tshawytscha
TAGAAGTTGAAAGATATTGATGTTAGGATAGCCTGAACATGTGACAGTTGTTTTGGTGAATCTAGCTTGAACAGTTCAAGAGTTACTGTTAGCGAGTTCTTTTATGCAAATTTATTTAAATGTCTATAGTTATGGTCGATAAATATTCTAAATCATTATTGACTGAATGTTTTAGAGTTGGTCTTGTAGCTTAATTGACCAAGGAGCAGCAGCATTTTGAATTGTTACGTCTGTATTCCTATGGGTCTCATTTAAACCCATGTTCATTTAAGCAAATAGTTTTGTCTAACTTGGTCAGAATTTCCGTTTGAAAAGGTTTGGGGGGAAATTGTTAATGTGGTTACTAAAACAGCTGTATCCTTAGATTGATAGCAGATATTTTTGTTCCGATTCCAGATTTGAATAGCAGAAAAATAGATAAAGTAACAGTAATTTTTTCTCTGACTTGTTGGGAAAGGGGTCCAAATTTCATTAAAATATATATATATATATATATTAAAACGTTAGAGGAAATGTCATTGATGCAGTTGGTAAAACAGCTGTATAATTTGATCGGTATGAGATATTTTGTTCCAATTTCAGCTTTAAATAGCAAAGAAGTAGAGTAAGATTTCCAACAATCTATCTTTGTGTCTAACTTGTTGGGAATGTGGTATCTTTGTGTCTGACTTGTTGGGAATGTGGTATCTTTGTGTCTGACTTGTTGGGAATGTGGTATCTTTGTGTCTGACTTGTTGGGAGGTATCTTTGTGTCTGACTTGTTGGGAATGTGGTATCTTTGTGTCTAACTTGTTGGGAATGTGGTATCTTTGTGTCTGACTTTGAATGTGGTATCTTTGTGTCTTTGTTGGGAATGTGGTATCTTTGTGTCTAACTTGTTGGGAATGTGGTATCTTTGTGTCTGATTGTTGGGAATGTGGTATCTTTGTGTCTGACTTGTTGGGAATGTGGTATCTTTGTGTCTGACTTGTTGGGAATGTGGTATCTTTGTGTCTAACTTGTTGGGAATGTGGTATCTTTGTGTCTGACTTGTTGGGAATGTGGTATCTTTGTGTCTGACTTGTTGGGAATGTGGTATCTTTGTGTCTGACTTGTTGGGAATGTGGTATCTTTGTGTCTGACTTGTTGGGAATGTGGTATCTTTGTGTCTAACTTGTTGGGAATGTGGTATCTTTGTGTCTGACTTGTTGGGAATGTGGTATCTTTGTGTCTGACTTGTTGGGAATGTGGTATCTTTGTGTCTAACTTGTTGGGAATGTGGTATCTTTGTGTCTGACTTGTTGGGAATGTGGTATCTTTGTGTCTGACTTGTTGGGAATGTGGTATCTTTGTGTCTGATTTGGGAATGTGGTATCTTTGTGTCTGACTTGTTGGGAATGTGATATCTTTGTGTCTAACTTGTTGGGAATGTTTCTTTGTGTCTGACTTGTTGGGAATGTGGTATCTTTGTGTCTGACTTGTTGGGAATGTGGTATCTTTGTGTCTGAAATGTGGTATCTTTGTGTCTGACTTGTTGGGAATGTGGTATCTTTGTGTCTAACTTGTTGGGAATGTGGTATCTTTGTGTCTGACTTGTTGGGAATGTGGTATCTTTGTGTCTAACTTGTTGGGAATGTGGTATCTTTGTGTCTAACTTGTTGGGAATGTGGTATTTTGTTCTGACAATGTTATCTTTGTGTCTGACTTGTTGGGAATGTGGTATCTTTGTGTCTGACTTGTTGGGAATGTGGTATCTTTGTGTCTGACTTGTAAGTGGTATCTTTGTGTCTAACTTGTTGGGAATGTATCTTTGTGTCTGACTTGTTGGGAATGTGGTATCTTTGTGTCTAACTTGTTGGGAATGTGGTATCTTTGTGTCTAACTTGTTGGGAATGTGGTATCTTTGTGTCTGACTTGTTGGGAATGTGGTATCTTTGTGTCTGACTTGTTGGGAATGTGGTATCTTTGTGTCTGACTTGTTGGGAATGTGGTATCTTTGTGTCTAACTTGTTGGGAATGTGGTATCTTTGTGTCTAACTTGTTGGGAATGTGGTCTGATTTGTGTTGAAAGTTGCATTGTTGCATTTACAATGAATGGAATGTTGGAAGTCATGATGTCACAATGGAAGCTTTTACAATGCTTGTAACGGTTTTCTTCCGTCAAAGGAGAGGAGGACCAAAATGCAGCCTCGTTAGAGTTCATGTTGTTTAATAAGTGAAACTAAACATGAACACAATTATAAAATAACAAACGTGGCAAAACCAAAATAGTCCTATCTGGTGCAGCGAACACAAAACAAAGGAAACAATCACCCACAAAATACCCAAAGCAAATGGCTGCCTAAATATGGTTCCCAATCAGAGACAACGATAGACAGCTGCCTCTAATTGAGAACCAATCTAGGCAACCATAGACATACAATTACCTAGAAAGGGGAACAGCCCCATAAACTTACAAAACCCCTAGACAAGACCAAACATTAATCCCCCATGTCACACCCTGACCTAACCAAAATACTAAAGAAAACAAAGATAACTAAGGCCAGGGCGTGACAATGCTGAAGAAATCCCATTGAAAGTGGATGATGTTTAATAAATATAGTAAAAATGTAATTGTTTAAAAATTATAAATAGTATAAAAATAAAAAATGTATGCAAGCAAGTTATTCCAGACCGGTCTGCACGCTTTAAAGTTTGAATGGTATTTCTAGCTTAAATGGTGTAAGAGGAGTAACGTTGTAAAGGATAATAACTTTAGTCTGAAATAAGGGGTCCAATATTTCTTGTAGCTTCTGCCACAAGCCACACTAATAAAACCATGTGTTTTTGTAACTGTGAAGGCTAAACAATAATGTCTTTATTTAACGGTTGTTATTTACGCATTCCACTGAATTCATGTTCCAGCTTGTGTAGGCTGATAACGTCACGACTTTTCATAAAGCAACACAGGATGTGCATGAGTTGTCTTCCCACCTTTCTGCTCCTCTGATATCCTTGGATGTGCTGTGTGTTTTCAGGCATGGGTGACGGGATGTGCTGTGTGTTTTCAGGCATGGGTGACGGGATGCGCTGTGTGTTTTCAGGCATGGGTGACGGGATGCGCTGTGTGTTTTCAGGCATGGGTGACGGGATGCGCTGTGTGTTTTCAGGCATGGGTGACGGGATGCGCTGTGTGTTTTCAGGCATGGGTGACGGGATGCGCTGCGGCTGTGCTATGTCCAAAGTCTGGGTCTTCGTCTTGCTAGTGAGCGTCACCTGCCGTCTGAGGTAAGCCGCTCACAGCATATCTTTTCATGTTATGGATATTGCTATATAGGGGTATTTTATTTTATTTTGAAATACTTTAAAGTTATATTAATCTATTTAAATTGGGTAGCCAATGCTGGCCATTTCTCTTCCAGTTATATTAGATTTTGTATGTAAAGTGTTTCAAAACATATCTGTTAAGGTTTCTTGATATTGGTATAGAGCCACTGATGCTGTGTCATTTTGTTATGAAATACTCGAAAGGATTGGCTAATCTATTTGAATTTGGCTAATCTACTTGAATTTGGCTAATCTACTTGAATTTGGCTAATCTACTTGAATTTTGCATCCAATCCTGCCCATCTCTCTTCCACTTTGATTTCATTATAGTAACGTTAAGAAGGGAAGTGTAGCCTATAACACTTCCTGTCTCTTATTCTATAACACTTCCTGTCCCTAATTCTATAACACTTCCTGTCCCTTATTCTATAACTAGTCCTGTCCCTTATTCTATAACTAGTCCTGTCCCATATTCTATAACTAGTCCTGTCCCATATTCTATAACTAGTCCTGTCCCAGATTCTATAACTAGTCCTGTCCCTTATTCTATAACTAGTCCTGTACTTTATTCTGTATCTAGTCCTGTCTCTTATTCTATAACTAGTCCCTTATTCTATAACTAGTCCTGTCCCTTATTCTATAACACTTCCTGTCCCTTATTCTATAACTAGTCCTGCCCCTTATTCTATAACTAGTCCCTTATTCTATAACTAGTCCTGTACTTATTCTGTATCTAGTCCTGTCTCTTATTCTATAACTAGTCCTGTCTTATTCTATAACTAGTCCTGTCCTTATTCTATAACTAGTCCTGTCCCTTATTCTATAACTAGTCCTGTCCCTTATTCTATAACTAGTCCCTTATTCTATAACTGTCCCTTATTCTATAACTAGTCCTGTCCCTTATTCTATAACTAGTCCTGTCTTATTCTATAACTAGTCCTGTCTCTTATTCTATAACTAGTCCTGTCCCTTATTCTATAACACTTCCTGTCCCTTATTCTATAACTAGTTCCTGTCCCTTATTCTATAACTAGTCCTGTCCCTTATTCTTTAACTAGTCCTGTCCCTTATTCTATAACTAGTCCTGTCCCTTATTCTATAACTAGTCCTGTCCCTTATTCTATAACTTCCTGTCCCTTATTCTATAACTAGTCCTGTCCTTTATTCTATAACTAGTCCTGTCCCTTATTCTGTAACTAGTCCTGTCTCTTATTCTATAACTAGTCCTGTCTCTTATTCTATAACTAGTCCCTTATTCTATAACTAGTCCTGTCCCTTATTCTATAACTAGTCCTGTCCCTTATTCTATAACTAGTCCTGTCTCTTATTCTATAACTAGTCCTACCTCTTATTCTATAACTAGTCCTGTCTCTTATTCTATAACTAGTCCTGCTTATTCTATAACTAGTCCCTTATTCTATAACTAGTCCTGTCTCTTATTCTATAACTAGTCCTGTACTTTATTATGTAACTAGTCCTGTCCCTTATTCTGTAACTAGTCCTGTCTCTTATTCTATAACTAGTCCTGTCTCTTATTCTATAACTAGTCCCTTATTCTATAACTAGTCCCTTATTCTATAACTAGTCATGTCCCTTATTCTATAACTAGTCCTGTCTCTTATTCTATAACTAGTCCTGCCTCTTATTCTATAACTAGTCCTGTCTCTTATTCTATAACTAGTCCCTTATTCTATAACTAGTCCTGTCCCTTATTCTATAACTAGTCCTGTCCCTTATTCTATAACTAGTCCTGTCTCTTATTCTATAACTAGTCCCTTATTCTATAACTAGTCCCTTATTCTATAACTAGTCCCTTATTCTATAACTAGTCCTGTCCCTTATTCTATAACTAGTCCTGTCCCTTATTCTATAACTAGTCCTGTCTCTTATTCTATAACTAGTCCTGTCCCTTATTCTATAACTAGTCCTGTCCCTTATTCTATAACTAGTCCTGTCTCTTATTCTATAACTAGTCCCTTATTCTATAACTAGTCCTGTCCCTTATTCTATAACTAGTCCTGTCCCTTATTCTATAACTAGTCCTGTCCCTTATTCTATAACTAGTCCTGTCTCTTATTCTATAACTAGTCCTGTACTTTATTCTATAACTAGTCCTGTCCCTTATTCTATAACTAGTCCTGTCCCTTATTCTATAACTAGTCCTGTCCCTTATTCTATAACTAGTATTGTCCCTTATTCTATAACTAGTCTTGTCCCTTATTCTATAACTAGTCTTGTCCCTTATTCTATAACTACTCCTGTCCCTTATTCTATAACTAGTCCTGTCTCTTATTCTATAACTAGTCTCTTATTCTATAACTAGTTCTGTCCCTTATTCTATAAATAGTCCTGTCCCTTATTCTATAACTACTCCTGTCCCTTATTCTATAACTAGTCCTGTCCCTTATTCTATAACTAGTCCTGCCTCTTATTCTATAACTAGTCCCTTATTCTATAACTAGTCCTGTCCCTTATTCTATAACTAGTCCTGTCTCTTATTCTATAACTAGTCCTGTACTTTATTCTATAACTAGTCCTGTCCCTTATTCTATAACTAGTCCTTATTCTATAACTAGTCCTGTCTCTTATTCTATAACTGTAGTCCTGTTCCACCTGCAGACTTATCAACTAGTCTGTAACTAGTCCTGTTCCACCCGCATTAGTCAACTAGTCTGTAACTGTACTGTCCTGTTCCATCCGCAGACTCGAACCCAGTCAACTAGTCTGTAACGGTACTGTCCTGTTCCACCTGCAGACTCGTACCCAGTCAACTAGTCTGTAACTGTACTATCCTGTTCCCCCCCTACAGCCTTTCCCAGACCCCAGCAGTAACTATAATGTCTTGTTCCCCCCTACAGCCTTTCCCAGACCCCAGCAGTAACTATACTGTCTTGTTCCCCCTACAGCCTTTCCCAGACCCCAGCAGTAACTATACTGTCTTGTTCCCCCTACAGCCTTTCCCAGACCCCAGCAGTAACTATACTGTCTTGTTCCCCCTACAGCCTTTCCCAGACCCCAGCAGTAACTATACTGTCTTGTTCCCCCCTACAGCCTTTCCCAGACCCCAGCAGTAACCACTACAGAACCCCTAAAAGAGGCGGAACTAAATGACAACATCACCATCTTTACCCGAATACTGGACAGACTGCTGGACGGCTATGACAACAGGCTACGTCCTGGTCTGGGAGGTAGGGACCCATCCAGACCCTCAAACGGCACCCTATTTCAGCCATAAACGGGCCGTAACTGGTCTATAGTAGTGCACTATATAGGGAATAGGGCTCTGGTCTATAGTAGTGCACTATATAGGGAATAGGGCTGTGGTCTATAGTAGTGCACTATATAGGGAATAGGGCTGTGGTCTATAGTAGTGCACTATATAGGGAATAGGGCTGTGGTCTATAGTAGTGCACTATATAGGGAATAGGGCTCTGGTCTATAGTAGTGCACTATATAGGGAATAGGGCTCTGGTCTATAGTGGTGCACTATATAGGGAATAGGGCTCTGGTCTATAGTGGTGCACTATATAGGGAATAGGGCTCTGGTCTAATAGGGGGAATAGGGCTCTGGTCTATAGTAGTGCACTATATAGGGAATAGGGCTCTGGTCTATAGTAGTGCACTATATAGGGAATAGGGCTCTGGTCTATAGTAGTGCACTATATAGGGAATAGGGCTCTGGTCTATAGTAGTGCACTATATAGGGAATAGGGCTCTGGTTTATAGTAGGCAATAGGGCTCTGGTCTATAGTAGTGCACTATGTAGGGAACAGGGCTCTGGTCTATAGTAGTGCACTATATAGGGAATAGGGCTCTGGTCTATAGTAGTGCACTATATAGGGAATAGGGCTCTGGTCTATAGTAGTGCACTATGTAGGGAATAGGGGCCATTTAGGACACACCCTTAAAACCTTTACCATGTTGCATACCATATGGACATGTACACTGATTGCATACATAACACATGTAAACGGACTCTCTGTCCATATTGTTTCCTGGCCTCGTTAAGTTAAGAATCATGAGTTGTTTTATGATATAATGAAGTAGACATATCTTCCCTCCAGTACAACCTCTGTATCTATTGTACCATTAGTAAGAGACCATAGAGAGGTGATAATGTCTTTGTCAGTATGCTAGCCCTCTATTATAGAGGGGGATGGGCCTATATTCATAGACTCTGGTAAACACAGGTCTCTGACGAAGAGATATGTTCATTGCAATGGTTAGGGGAGATTGTGTGTGTGTGTGTGTGTGTGTCAGTCGCCCACTGAGAGAGAGAGAGAGGCAGAGAGAGGCAGAGAGATCGAGACAGAGAGGGAGACAGAGCGAGGCAGAGAGAGACAGAAGTAGTGAGAGACAGAGAGAGAGAAGTAGTGAGAGACAGAGAGAGAGACAGAGAAAGAAGTAGTGAGAGACAGAGAGACAGAGAGACAGAGAGAGAGAGAGAGAGAGACAGACAGACAGAGACAGAGAGAGAGAGAGAGACAGAGAGAGAGAGTGACAGAGAGAGAGAGAGAAACTCATTTCATAAATACCAGGGTCTTTGTTCTCAAAGGACCGAGGCCAACTTTTCAGATCCTCTTACTGAAAATAAATTTAATTATTGAAGGTTCAATGTAGAATTATGTGTCAATCCATGTTGTTTGAATAGAAAAAGGTCAGTGAAATAAAGGAACATGTCTTCCTGCCTCTCTGAGCATCTCCCACCCTCTCTGGATGGGATTCCTTTTCTACAGAGAAGGTGACCGAGATCAAGACCAACATATTTGTGACCAGCTTCGGTCCCGTTTCTGATACTGAAATGGTAAGCACTTCTTGACTCATTCTCATCCTAATAGAAACAGCTTCCATATTCCCGTGCTACTTTTATGTAGAATTGAATGAAAGTATTTTTTTGTAAAAAATAAATAATAATTCAATCAAAATTTTGCAAAACATTTACTTATTTCATCTATTTTTTAAATTACGATTCGTTTTTTAGTTTTAAAATTACGATTAGTCTGTATTAATGTCTTGGGGCCGGTTTACCAGCAACAGATTAAGTCTAGGCCAGGACTAAGAAGCAAACTAAATCGAGAATCTCAAATTGAACATGCATTTTAGGATTAGGCTTAATCTGTTTTCTGAGAAACTGTCCCTTAATGTCATGCTGTACATTCAATGATGCCCTCGTAGCTTTCATATACCAACTCTGAACCCCTGTCTTGTCTCGTCTTTGACCTCTTGACCTCCAGGAGTACACCATAGATGTGTTCTTCAGACAGAGCTGGAAGGACGAACGTCTGCGTTTCCAAGGCCCCATGAAGATGTTACCATTAAACAACCTCCTGGCGTCTAACATCTGGACCCCAGACACCTTCTTCCTCAACGGGAAGAAATCTATCGCCCACAACATGACCACGCCCAACAAACTTCTCCGACTCAAAGACGACGGGACACTGCTCTACACTATGAGGTCAGTGAGGACCCTCAACAAACAGTGTGTTGTGAGAAAAAACATTGTTGACTTGTTTTGTTGTTGTTGATCTCCCACTGTTGGTTTCAGGTCAATGCGCCCACTGTCCTCTTAAAGACAAACAAACACAGTCCAAAGACCGGTACAAACAAACAAACAGTCCAAAGACCGGTACAAACAAACAAACAAACACAGTCCAAAGACCGGTACAAACAAACAAACAAACAGTCTAAAGACCGGTACAAACAAACAAACAGTCTAAAGACCGGTACAAACAAACAGTCTAAAGACCTGTACAAACAAACAAACAGTCTAAAGACCGGTACAAACAAACAAACAGTCTAAAGACCGGTACAAACAAACAGTCTAAAGACCGGTACAAACAAACAAACAAAGTCTAAAGACTGGTACAGGTGTACAGGGTTGTGTCCTTGTTTAATTAGAATACGTGAATCAACAATCATAAGATAACTTCTCATTACAACTCTCATGAACATAGACGTATGCTCATTCAAATCTATATCTATATCTGAGTCCTGTTGTATGTTTGAGACCCTGCTCACTATGAGATGATCCCTGTATCAACAATAAACAAAACAAACCAAACAATACAAAATAGTAAACAATAAACATGAGATTCCTGGTCAGTCGACGCTAGAAGGTCAGCACATGAATGTTTCTGCTCATTCTACTATGGAACTAAATGTCGTAGCGTAGCACGCCGTAGTATCGGCATATTCAACAGCGTTTAAGAAATATGACCTTTAACAGTATTATCTTGTGATCAAGCCATCAATGTTTTGTGATAATTGGTGTCTGGTATAAAATTATTGGTAAAAAAAAAAAAAAAAAAGTTAGCTAACCGGTTAGCTATTAGCATGTTTGACATTTCAGTGGAAATACTATCAGCTTTTGATAAGCGGCTTAGCAACGAAAATACGTCCCGTATTTTCGTATTTCCGGTCACCCAGTTATCGGCCACCTTACTATTTTGTTCAATTACAAGATATATCCGTTTAATTTAGTTTAAAAAAAATGAGACACCAACCTCGTATCCAAAATGTTTACTAGATAGTTGGCTTACCTTCCGTTGAAAAAAATGGACTTGCCTGTCAACTTTTCATTGGTGCGTCCTCACGTGGAGTCCTAAAAGAGGGCTCTTCACCAACATATTCAGTGTTAATGTCTCATCAACTTTTCATTGGTGCGTCCTCACGTGGAGTCCTAAAAGAGGGCTCTTCACCAACATATTCAGTGTTAATGTCTCATCAACTTTTCATTGGTGCGTCATCACGTGGAGTCCTAAAAGAGGGCTCTTCACCAACATATTCAGTGTTAATGTCTCATCAACTTTTCATTGGTGCGTCCTCACGTGGAGTCCTAAAAGAGGGCTCTTCACCAACATATTCAGTGTTAATGTCTCATCAACTTTTCATTGGTGCGTCATCACGTGGAGTCCTAAAAGAGGGCTCTTCACCAACATATTCAGTGTTAATGTCTCATTGTTTTAAAGATTCATTTTATGGTTTGAGAAAGTAGATAACAGTTGAACATTAAAATATAAATGAGTATGAATCATTGACATAAAATGAAACTGATTTCATGTGCATTGACATAAACAATGAAAACAGAGTTGTGTTGCAGAGATGCACTTAGAAAGTGAAGGAATAAATACACAAGATGTTTTAAATAAATATATATAATATTTTAGACGTATTTTTTTTTTGCAAATAAATTATTTCATATGAAAACAAACAAAACAATCTCGATATCAGATCACAAAAACCTCAATAACAATCCAGCTGTTGTAAGAACGGGGCGCAGCGGATGGCTATCCTCCAGGCCGGGCGCAGCGGATGGCTATCCTCCAGGCCGGGCGCAGCGGATGGCTATCCTCCAGGCTGGGCGCAGCGGATGGCTATCCTCCAGGCCGGGCGCAGCGGATGGCTATCCTCCAGGCTGGGCGCAGCGGATGTAGAGTTCCACATGTTTAATTCAAAGAGAAACTTAAACAAAACAAATAAAATAAACAAACAACTAACTAACTAAACGTGACTACGTGTGGCACAAACACAAAACAATATCCCACAAATGCAGGTGGGGAAAAAGCCTACCTAAATATGAACCCCAATTAGAGGCAACGATTACCAGCTGCCTCTAATTGGGAACCACGCAAACCACCAACCTAGAAATCTATAAACTAGATAACTCGCCCCAGTCACCAGCTCCACCTCTGGATCCCACAGCACACCCCTATAGTGCTGGCAGAAGTCACAGCACACCCATGGCACCTAGGACCTACACTCCTGCGGGGGAGCTTGCAGGTGGATCACACTCCCACTCTTTTATTTGAAAACATGGTTTTGCAAAATGTAGAAGTGCTACAGCAACGAGAGAGAGAGAGAGAGAGAGAGAGAGAGAGAGAGAGAGAGAGAGAGAGAGAGAGAGAGAGAGAGAGAGAGAGAGAGAGAGAGAGAGAGAGAGAGACAGAGAGAGAGAGAGACAGAGAGAGAGAGAGAGGTTATGAAATAGAGAGATACCTGAGAGTGCTGACAGAGGTGGAGCTTTTCTCTTTCTTTTCTGTGATGCAGTTGTGTTAGATGGAGACATGTTTCATGAAAACCCTTTTCAACTTTTTTACATCAATACCTCTGCAGGAATCTGCAGACGTTTTGGAGGAGGTGCCCTGAGGGCTGGTGCTATGGACTGTAGATATGTAAAGAGACAGAAAGGGGGCTGAGGGCTGGTGCTATGGACTGTAGATATGTAAAGAGACAGAAAGGGGGCTGAGGGCTGGTGCTGTGGACTGTAGATATGTAAAGAGACAGAAAGGGGGCTGAGGGCTGGTGCTATGGACTGTAGATATGTAAAGAGACAGAAAGGGGGCTGAGGGCTGGTGCTATGGACTGTAGATATGTAAAGAGACAGAAAGGGGGCTGAGGGCTGGTGCTATGGACTGTAGATATGTAAAGAGACAGAAGGGGGCTGAGGGCTGGTGCTATGGACTGTAGATATGTAAAGAGACAGAAGGGGGCTGAGGGCTGGTGCTATGGACTGTAGATATGTAAAGAGACAGAAAGGGGGCTGAGGGCTGGTGCTATGGACTGTAGATATGTAAAGAGACAGAAAGGGGGCTGAGGGCTGGTGCTATGGACTGTAGATATGTAAAGAGACAGAAAGGGGGCTGAGGGCTGGTGTTGTGGACTGTAGATATGTAAAGAGACAGAAAGGGGGCTGAGGGCTGGTGCTGTGGACTGTAGATATGTAAAGAGACAGAAGGGGGCTGAGGGCTGGTGCTATGGACTGTAGATATGTAAAGAGACAGAAAGGGGGCTGAGGGCTGGTGCTATGGACTGTAGATATGTAAAGAGACAGAAAGGGGGCTGAGGGCTGGTGCTGTGGACTGTAGATATGTAAAGAGACAGAAAGGGGGCTGAGGGCTGGTGCTGTGGACTGTAGATATGTAAAGAGACAGAAAGGGGCTGAGGGCTGGTGCTGTAGATATGTAAAGAGACAGAAAGGGGGCTGAGGGCTGGTGCTGTAGATATGTAAAGAGACAGAAAGGGGGCTGAGGGCTGGTGCTGTGGACTGTAGATATGTAAAGAGACAGAAAGGGGGCTGAGGGCTGGTGCTGTAGATATGTAAAGAGACAGAAAGGGGGGGGGCTGAGGGCTGGTGCTGTGGACTGTAGATATGTAAAGAGACAGAAAGGGGGCTGAGGGCTGGTGCTATGGACTGTAGATATGTAAAGAGACAGAAAGGGGGCTGAGGGCTGGTGCTATGGACTGTAGATATGTAAAGAGAAAGAAGGGGGCTGAGGGCTGGTGCTGTGGACTGTAGATATGTAAAGAGACAGAAAGGGGGCTGAGGGCTGGTGTTGTGGACTGTAGATATGTAAAGAGACAGAAAGGGGGCTGAGGGCTGGTGCTGTGGACTGTAGATATGTAAAGAGACAGAAAGGGGGCTGAGGGCTGGTGTTGTGGACTGTAGATATGTAAAGAGACAGAAAGGGGGCTGAGGGCTGGTGCTGTAGATATGTAAAGAGACAGAAGGGGGCTGAGGGCTGGTGCTGTGGACTGTAGATATGTAAAGAGACAGAAAGGGGGCTGAGGGCTGGTGCTATGGACTGTAGATATGTAAAGAGACAGAAAGGGGGCTGAGGGCTGGTGCTGTAGATATGTAAAGAGACAGAAAGGGGGCTGAGGGCTGGTGCTGTGGACTGTAGATATGTAAAGAGACAGAAGGGGGCTGAGGGCTGGTGCTGTGGACTGTAGATATGTAAAGAGACAGAAAGGGGGCTGAGGGCTGGTGCTATGGACTGTAGATATGTAAAGAGGAAAACAAGTTACGACATTGCTGTTTTATGGAACACAAAACAAACAGTATTTGTTTGTCTAATTTACCTGTGGATGTGGCTGTATTGCAGGGGGCAGGGACACCAGACGATGCTGGTATAGTGGTGTGACCAGGGGAGACGGAGGAGGCAGTTGGTGGTGACAGACAAGGGGGTGGTGTGCATCGTGGTGGTGGTGGACGAAACCAGCTGACGATGGTTTGGAGGAGCTGGTGTTTGTAATGGTGGGGTTGACTGGCTGACGATGGTTTGGAGGAGCTGGTGTTTGTAATGGTGGGGTTGACGGACTGACGATGGTTTGGAGGAGCTGGTGTTTGTAATGGTGGGGTTGACGGACTGACGATGGTTTGGAGGAGCTGGTGTTTGTAATGGTGGGGTTGACGGACTGACGATGGTTTGGAGGAGCTGGTGTTTGTAATGGTGGGGTTGACTGGCTGACGATGGTTTTGGCCGGCAGAGTAGGCACCTGGCCTTCTTCTGCAACTGGGGACTCTGGCGGTTTCTCCCCCAACCCACTCTCCTTCAAGTGCTTCTCATAAGAAGTGAAGGAAAGTGTCCATCGTTGGAAGTGTGACACACTCAGATCTCCCCGTGTCCAGGGTGTCTGGCCTCCTCATGCTCAGGTTCCTGTGCCTCCTCCTGAACATTTCCCACCACCTCTTCCCCAGTGGTGGGATTGTATACCCTGGGTGCCGAAACCTACAATAGAATAGAATGTAAAATTGTCCATCCAGGATAAACTGTTTGTTTTGGCATCACCATACACATCCACATTTACATCACACACATTGAGAACAGTCAGTCCTGCGTTCTACATACAGGAACACATATACCTGCGTATTTTGTCGGCGTATTTCATCAGCCTCGGCCTGGTGAAGGGCGCAGTAGATACAGTACTACACCAGAGAATTTGCCTCCTGTGGTGCAAGCCACTGTGCTTCTACCCCTGCATTGTTGTATGGAGTTTCAGGCTGGGTGTCTGTTTACAGCACGTTGTGACATCAGCTGATGTAAGAAGGGCTTTATGAATACATTTGAATTGATTTGGATTTGTGGGTGGTCCACTGCGACAACCATGGGGTCACCGAGCCAGTCCGTCAGAGGCTGCCGAGGTACACCATCCACCTGGGTAGATTAGAAAAGAAACTGTTACTAGCAGATCTAATTCACATACACGTGGTCATCTCCTAAAAACAAAAGATGCCTAACCTTGGCAGCCTGGAGGATAGCCATCCCTGCCCCACAGTTCTCCATGGCATGGAACAGGTCCACCTGACTAACCTTGGCAGCCTGGAGGATAGCCATCCCTGCCCCACAGTTCTCCGTGGCATGGAACAGGTCCACCTGACTAACCTTGGCAGCCTGGAGGATAGCCATCCCTGCCCCACAGTTCTCCGTGGCATGGAACAGGTCCACCTGACTAACCTTGGCAGCCTGGAGGATAGCCATCCCTGCCCCACAGTTCTCCGTGGCATGGAACATGTCCACCTGACTAACCTTGGCGGCCTGGAGGATAGCCATCCCTGCCCCACAGTTCTCCGTGGCATGGAACAGGTCCACCTGACTAACCTTGGCAGCCTGGAGGATAGCCATCCCTGCCCCACAGTTCTCCATGGCATGGAACAGGTCCACCTGACTAACCTTGGCAGCCTGGAGGATAGCCATCCCTGCCCCACAGTTCTCCGTGGCATGGAACAGGTCACGAATCCCGTTTCCTGAGTCTGTTTTTTGCCTGTGTTCTGTCCTGGAGTGTTTTTTTCCGGCGTCCTGGAACGCACCCTGTCTGGTTGTCGGGCAATGTAGCCAGTTGGGAGTTCTGATTACCCGCACCTGTATCCCATCAGCTATCTGCACACCTGGTCCTGATCATCATCTCTCCTCTTCATAAGCCCGGACCTGACATCCA
>NC_056433.1:88839154-88874154 GCF_018296145.1 Oncorhynchus tshawytscha
TGGTCAAATAATAATAAGGCAGAACAGTTGAAACTGGAGCAGCAGCACAGTCAGGTGGACTGGGGACAGCAAGGAGTCATCATGTCAGGTAGTCCTGGGGCACGGTCCTAGGGCTCAGGTCCTCCGAGAGAGAGAAAGAAAGAGAGAATTAGAGAGAGCATATGTGGGGTGGCCAGTCCTCTTCTGGCTGTGCCGGGTGGAGATTATAACAGAACATGGCCAAGATGTTCAAATGTTCATTAATGACCAGCATGGTCAAATAATAATAAGGCAGAACAGTTGAAACTGGAGCAGCAGCACGGCCAGGTGGACTGGGGACAGCAAGGAGTCATCATGTCAGGTAGTCCTGGGGCATGGTCCTAGGGCTCAGGTCCTCCTCCGAGAGAGAGAGAGAAAGAAAGAGAGGAGAGAATTAGAGAACGCACACAGGACACCGAATAGGACAGGAGAAGTACTCCAGATATAACAAACTGACCCTAGCCCCCCGACACATAAACTACTGCAGCATAAACCAGCACCACTATATAGGTCACAGTGGTGTGGAGACCAACACCACTATATAGATCACAGTGGTGTGGAGACCAACACCACTATATAGATCACAGTGGTGTGGAGACCAACACCACTATATAGATCACAGTGGTGTGAAGACCAGCACCACTATAGAGATCACAGTGGTGTGGAGACCAACACCACTATAGAGATCACAGTGGTGTGGAGACCAACACCACTATATAGATCACAGTGGTGTGGAGACCAACACCACTATATAGGTCACAGTGGTGTGGAGACCAACACCACTATATAGATCACAGTGGTGTGGAGACCAACACCACTATATAGATCACAGTGGTGTGGAGACCAACACCACTATATAGATCACACATCATCCCAACACACTTCAGTCTCTGCACCAAGACAGGCTGGTCAAGTCTATGAACACAGATACACAATTTCCAGTGAATATAATCCACAAATGTAAACAGTGCTGTGGCTAGAATGAAAACCTCAGTCCATACTTTTCCTGGAAGTAGACAAGGTCCTTCTAATTGACTAGCGACGCCAATACTTTTGCCCCCCCAAAAAATCCAACTTAGATATGGGCCAACAGTTATTCAGTAGAGTGGTACCAACTCAAAAGAGGGAGGAAAAATGGTGATTTCAACAACTTGGGGACTTCATGACATTCTAGGGAGAGATTGAACATGTTAAAGGGGGAGCAATGTGGTCTGCAGGTTAGGGCAAAATGGCACCCTATTCCCTATGTAGTGCACTACTTTATACCAGAGCCGTATAGAACCCTATTCCCTATATAGAGCACTACTTTACACCAGAGCCCTATGGCACCCTATTCCCTATATAGTGCACTACTTTAGACCAGAGCCCTATGGCACCCTATTCCCTATTTAGTGCACTACTTTAGACGAGGGTTAGGTTATAGTGTGTATAGTATATAATGAATCAGATTTGAAAAACATTCAGATTTTAAAAAATAAAAAAATAAAAGTAAAATACTGTATATACTTTTAAAAATTCATGAAAACAAAAAAAAATGTTTTTTTGGTCTTAATTTAAGGTTAGTGTGCAGTTTGGTTAAAGTTATGGTTAAGGTTAGGGTTAGGTTCAGAGCTGCCTCCAGAACTAGATTCATGATGACAAAACGCTAACCTGCTATTGTGTTGTGGCTCTGCATATACTTCCTGCTAATGACCAGAGAATCTTCTGTTGCCCCTCTTCTTACCCAGGCACGGATTGATCTCAGACAAACATCCATTTAAAAAACACTTTCTAACCCAGCCATGGTAAACACTGTCAATGTAATCAGCAAAAAAAATAATTGCAGAGAAGGTTGGTTTTGTAATGAGATAATTGAAAGTGGAAGAGCTGATGGAATGCTATTGACACTCCTTAAAGGAGATGAAATAGAAAATCCTTGATGTGTTTCAAAGCTGATTCAGGAACAGTCAATTTAGTGATCTGCTAACAGAGCACCAATGTTTTGTTGTGGTTGGCTATCATGCAGCTCTGCACCCACTGTTGGGATTTCAAATCACTTTGGGATAGCCACAGCCTAGTGGCTCTATTCACAGCCTAGTGGCTCTATTCACAGCCTAGTGGCTCTATGTACAGCCTAGGGGCTATATTCACAGCCTAGGGGCTCTATTCACAGCCTAGGGGCTCTATTCACAGCCTAGGGGCTCTATTCACAGCCTAGAGGCTCTATTCACAGCCTAGGGGCTCTATTCACAGCCTAGGGGCTCTATTCACAGCCTAGAGGCTCTATTCACAGCCTAGTGGCTATATTCACAGCCTAGGGGCTCTATTCACAGCCTAGTGGCTCTATTCACAGCCTAGGGGCTCTATTCACAGCCTAGGAGCTATATTCACAGCCTAGGGGCTCTATTCACAGCCTAGTGGCTCTATTCACAGCCTAGGGGCTCTATTCACAGCCTAGTGGCTCTATTCACAGCCTAGGGGCTCTATTCACAGCCTAGGGGCTCTATTCACAGCCTAGGGGCTCTATTCACAGCCTAGTGGCTCTATTCACAGCCTAGGGGCTCTATTCACAGCCTAGGGGCTATATTCACAGCCTAGGAGCCCTATGTACAGCCTAGGGGCTCTATTCACAGCCTAGGGGCTCTATTCACAGCCTAGGGGCTCTATTCACAGCGTAGGGGCTCTATTCACAGCCTGGTGGCTCTATTCACAGCCTAGTGGCTATATTCACAGCCTAGGGGCTCTATTCACAGCCTAGTGGCTATAATCACAGCCTATGGGCCCTATTCACAGCCTAGTGGCTATAATCACAGCCTAGGAGCCCTATTTACAGCCTAGGGGATCTCCACAGCCTAGTGGCTCTATTTATGTCCTAGGGACTCTATTTACAGACTAGGAGCCCTATTTACAGCCTAGGGGCTCTATTCACAGCCTAGGGGCTCTATTCACAGCCTAGGGGCTCTATTTACAGCCTAGGAGCCCTATGTACAGCCTAGGGGCTCTATTCACAGCCTAGGGGCTCTATTCACAGCCTAGTGGCTATAATCACAGCCTAGGAGCCCTATTTACAGCCTAGGGGATCTTCACAGCCTAGTGGCTCTATTTATGTCCTAGGGACTCTATTTACAGACTAGGAGCCCTATTTACAGCCTAGGGGCTCTATTCACAGCCTAGGGGCTCTATTCACAGCCTAGGGGCTCTATTCACAGCCTAGGAGCCCTATGTACAGCCTAGGGGCTCTATTCACAGCCTAGGGGCTCTATTCACAGCCTAGGGGCTCTATTCACAGCCTAGGGGCTCTATTCACAGCCTAGGGACTCTATTCACAGCCTAGGGGCTCTATTCACAGCCTAGGGGCTCTATTCACAGCCTAGGGGCTCTATTCACAGCCTAGGGGCTCTATTCACAGCTTAGGGGCTCTATTCACAGCCTAGGGGCTCTATTCACAGCCTAGGGGCTCTATTCACAGCCTAGGGGCTCTATTCACAGCCTAGTGGCTCTATTCACAGCCTAGGGGCTCTATTCACAGCTTAGGGGCTCTATTCACAGCCTAGGGACTCTATTCACAGCCTAGGGACTCTATTCACAGCCTAGGGGCTCTATTCACAGCCTAGGGGCTCTATTTTCGCCTGGCGCTACGGCGGCACAATTGCCAAACGCTCTTTAGTTTGTAAAAACTGACACTCTGGCGTTTTTCAGCCCATGTTTCAGTTGCAGAAATGTACCTGTCTAATATCAACTCGCTCGCACTGAAGTGGGAAGGGCTGTCAATATTTGAGGTGTGTCCTTCAAAACAGGTGTAAAAGTGATTTCATGCAGCGCGTATTGGAAGATGTAAGACCAATGAAAAGCAGGTCTTAGCGGTAATGGGTGTTTGTGAGTTGAAGCCTATCCAGCCGTGACACACCCTTACACTCATGGAACAGACCAATGAAAAGCAGGTCTTAGCGGTAACGTGGTTGTTGTTAATGGGTGTTTGTGAGCTGAAGCCTATCCAGCCGTGACACACCCTTACACTCATGGAACATGAAAGTAGGTTTGCTTTTTGTGCCGGGAACCCTCGAATTTAGAAACATGAAAACTCATGTTTTTCAACATTTGATTAAAAACATATTGCCTCTCTTCAATGAAGACTGTTTCGTTGTCCTGTCCAATGTGTTCATCGAGGAGCCTACCGATGAAGAGTTTGATTGGTGATAGTGCTTTGAAATACATCTTCATCACCATTTATTAAAAGATAAGGAGCAGCAGAAGTGTGAGTGGACATCCCCTTTATATTGTATCCTATGTATTGTGTAGGTCTACATTATTTTAGTCAGGTCCCGTTTTGGACATACTTAAAACCCCTCCATGTAGGCTACATGTCCATATGTCCATCATGAACTATAAAACCCCTCCATGTACAGTAGGCTACATGTCCATATGTCCATCATGAACTATAAACCCCTCCATGTACAGTAGGCTACATGTCCATATGTCCATCATGAACTATAAAACCCCTCCATGTACAGTAGGCTACATGTCCATATGTCCATCATGAACTATAAAACCCCTCCATGTACAGTAGGCTACATGTCCATATGTCCATCATGAACTATAAAACCCCATGTAGGCCATGTAGGCTACATGTCCATATGTCCATCATGAACTATAAAACCCCTCCATGTACAGTAGGCTACATGTCCATATGTCCATCATGAACTATAAAACCCCTCCATGTAGGCTACATGTCCATATGTCCATCATGAACTATAAAACCCCTCCATGTACAGTAGGCTACATGTCCATATGTCCATCATGAACTATAAAACCCCTCCATGTACAGTAGGCTACATGTCCATATGTCCATCATGAACTATAAAACCCCTCCATGTACAGTAGGCTACATGTCCATATGTCCATCATGAACTATAAAACCCCTCCATGTAGGCTACATGTCCATATGTCCATCATGAACTATAAAACCCCTCCATGTAGGCTACATGTCCATATGTCCATCATGAACTATAAAACCCCTCCATGTACAGTAGGCTACCGTTACCCGGACTAGATCAAAAGGCTATAACGAAGGCAATCCCTTTTTTTTTTTTTTTTTAATTCTGTGGATTTTATGATATCCTGCTTCTGACCCCCAAAGCTATTTCAAAATATTATTGGTAAAAAAATAAATAAATAAAAAACACACACAGATCTTGTTTTTCATTTAATTTGATTAAAAAAAAAACTTTGAATAATTCACATCCTGTCTTGGATGGCGAATGTCCATAATGCAATTTAGGAGCCATCTGCTATTTCTGGAGAAGTGGATGTGACACGTAAGATGGTCCCATTATAAAACATATAGCAGTATAGCACTGAGTGGATATTCTCTTTTTATATTGGATCTTTGTTTCTGTGAAAAGTTTTAGATGTGCGTAAAATCCTCCATTGTCTGCGTTGCGCCTTGGTGTCATCTGCCCACGGGCAGCAATTATGGTGGCTGTACTTAGACATAGCCTGTTCAAAACAAGTTGTTGTTGTATTTTTGATTAGAATGAATCGCCCTATTTTAAAGCCTTATTTAATAGGGAATTTAATTTTGCTTATTGACAATGGTTGGCAGGGTAGCCTAGTGGTTGGACTAGTAACCGTATCTAGTAACCGTAACTAGTAACCGTATCTAGTAACCGTAACTAGTAACCGTAACTAGTAACCGTATCTAGTAACCGTATCTAGTAACCGTAACTAGTAACCGTAACTAGTAACCGTAACTAGTAACCGTAACTAGTAACCGTAACTAGTAACCGTAACTAGTAACCGTATCCTTAGCCTAGTGGTTGGACTAGTAACCGTATCTAGTAACCGTAGCTAGTAACCGTAACTAGTAACTGTAACTAGTAACCGTAACTAGTAACCGTAACTAGTAACCGTATCTAGTAACCGTATCTAGTAACCGTAGCTAGTAACCGTAACTAGTAACCGTATCTAGTAACCGTAACTAGTAACCGTAACTAGTAACCGTATCTAGTAACCGTATCTAGTAACCGTAACTAGTAACCGTAACTAGTAACCGTAACTAGTAACCGTAACTAGTAACCGTAACTAGTAACCGTAACTAGTAACCGTATCTAGTAACCGTAACTAGTAACCATATCTAGTAACCGTAACTAGTAACCATATCTAGTAACCGTAACTAGTAACCGTAAAGTTTACAAGTTCTAATCCCCGAGCTGACAAGGTACAAATCTGTCGTTCTGCCCCTGAACAAGGCAGTTAACCCACTGTTCCCCTGAACAAGGCAGTTAACCCACTGTTCCCCTGAACAAGGCAGTTAACCCACTGGTCCCCTGAACAAGGCAGTTAACCCACTGGTCCCCTGAACAAGGCAGTTAACCCACTGGTCCCCTGAACAAGGCAGTTAACCCACTGGTTCCCTGAACAAGGCAGTTAACCCACTGTTCCCCTGAACAAGGCAGTTAACCCACTGTTCCCCTGAACAAGACAGTTAACCCACTGTTCCCCTGAACAAGGCAGTTATCCCACTGGTCCCCTGAACAAGGCAGTTAACCCACTGTTCCCCTGAACAAGGCAGTTAACCCACTGTTCCCCTGAACAAGGCAGTTATCCCACTGTTCCCCTGAACAAGGCAGTTAACCCACTGTTCCCCTGAACAAGGCAGTTATCCCACTGTTCCCCTGAACAAGGCAGTTAACCCACTGTTCCCCTGAACAAGGCAGTTAACCCACTGTTCCTAGGCTGTGATTGTAAATAAGAATGTGTTCTTAACGGACTTGCCTAGTTAAATTAAGGTAAAATAAATAATGTTTTAAAAAAAGGTACAGTGGATTCAGAAACTATTCAGCTCTCTTGAGTTTTTCCATATTTTGTTACGTTACAGCCTTTTTCTAGAATATATTAAATCGTTTTTTTTTTCACTCATCAATCTACACACAATACCCCATAATGACGAAGCAAAAATAGATTTTTTGAATTTTTGAATTTATTTTTTAAACTGAAATATCACATTTCCATAAGTATTCAGACCCTTTACTCAGTACTTTGTTGTTGCACCTTTGGCAGTGATTACAGCCTTGAGTCTTCTTGGATATGACGCTACAAGCTTGGCACACCTGTATTGGGGGAGTTTCTCCCATTCGTCTCTGCAGATCCTCTAAAGCTCTGTCAGGTTGGATGGGGAGCGTTACTGCACAGCTATTTTCAGGTCTCTCCAGAGATGTTAGATCGGGTTCAAATCTGGTCTCTGGCTGGGCCACTCAAGGACATTCAAAGACTTGTCCCGAAGCCACTCCTCCTTGGCTGTGTGCTTGGGGTCGGTGTCCTGTTAGAAGGTGAACCTTCACCCAGTCTAAGGTCCTGTGCGCTCTGGAGCAGGTTTTCATCAAGTATCTCTCTGTACTTTGCGCCATTCATCTTTCCCCGTAAAGATCTTTCCTGACTAGTCTTCCAGTCCCTGCCTCTGAAAAACATCCCCACAGCATGATGCTGCCACCACCATGGTTCACCGTAGGGATGGTGACAGGTTTCCTCCAGACGTGACACTTGGCATTCAGGCCAAAGAGTTCAATCTTGGTTTCATCAGACCAGAGAGTCTGGTTTGTCATGGTCTGAGAGTTTTTAGATGGCTTTTAGCAAACTCCAAGCTGGCTGTCGTGTGCCTTTTACTGAAGAGTGGCTTCTGTCTGGCCACTACAATAAAGACCAGATTGGTTTAGTGCTGCAGAGATGGTTGTTCTTCTGGAAGTTTCTCCCATATCCACAGAAGAACTTTGGAGCTCTGTCCAAATGACCACCAGGTTCATCTTCCTCACCAAGGCCCTTCACCCCCGATTGCTCCGTTTGCCCGGGCGGCCAGCTCTAGGAAGAGTCTTGGTGGTTCCAAACTATTTCCATTTAATAATGATGGAGGCCACTGTGTCCTTGGGGACCTTCAATGCTGCAGAAATGTTTTGATACCCTTCCCCAGATCTGTGCCTCGACACAATCCTGTATCAGAGATCTACCGGACAATTCCTTCGACCTCATGGTTTGATTTTTGCTCTGACATGCACTGTCAAATGTGGGACCTTATAAACAGGTGAATTTGAATTTACCACCAGGTGGACTCCAATCAAGTTGTAAAAACATCTCAAGGATGATCAATGGAAACAAGATGCACCTGAGCTCAATTTCGAGTCTCATAGCAAAGGGTCTGAATACTTATTTAAATAAGGTATTTAATTGTTTTATTTTTTAAATAAATATGTATATATATATATATTTGCAAACATTTCTATAACCTGTTTTTACTTTGTGTGTTTAGATTGACGAGGAAACACATTAACTGAATCCATTTTAGAAAATTGCTGTAAATTTACAAAATGTGGAAAAAGTCAAGAGGTCTGAATACTTTCTGAATAAACATGGCTCAGACATATAGGCCTACAGTAGGCCTAGCCCCTATAGCAGTGTGAATGTTACACAATATATTCCCTTATTGAAGCCATGCTTTTAATTAATACAATGTGGACTGCAAATATGTTCAACATGTTTAGCAAAGATGGGCCTACATTTTATTATTTTGTTTTCTGCAGGCTATTTAACAAACTAGGCTTTAACTGACTAACAATCAATTGGAGTTGGAGTTTGATCAACAATTGGAGTTTGATGACAATGAAATACATAAAAGACGGTAAATACACAACTTGAAACGACCACATATTTAGCCATGGAGCACATTCTGATTGGCCTGTGAGATGTCTAGCCTTGACACACCTCCAACTTGTTTATTCATCAAACCCCAGCCCTTTCACTCCACTTCCAGCTACTGCGCCCATAATTCTGGTTGTGAAAATAGTAAAAATATTTCTGACACATCCCTGAACCTATAGCACCCATTGCGTTAGGTTTGTTAAAATAGAGCCCTAAGTTTTGCTTCAGAGACATTCCTAAGAAGGAATCATTGACGTGTTTAATTATTGAAAGACTAATCAGTGAGTTACAATGCCTATTTTCTGAAAACAGCAATATTTCTGTGGTTGGGTATCATGCAACTCTGCACCCACTCAAATCACTTGGAATAGCCTGTCCATTGTTTTGCCTTACCAATGTTCTGTGTCTTTTTACATCACTAGATACATTCTTCCAGTTGTTATGTTCCTGTGTAGTCCACCAGAGGGAGGTGTAGTTCCTGTGTAGGCCACGAGAAGGAGGTGTAGTTCCTGTGTAGCCCACCAGAGGGAGGTGTAGTTCCTGTGTAGTCCACCAGAGGGAGGTGTAGTTCCTGTGTAGACCACCAGAGGGAGGTGTAGTTCCTGTGTAGACCTCCAGAGGGAGGTGTAGTTCCTGTGTAGACCACCAGAGAGTCTGGCAAACACCTAGATTCTGGAAAGAATGTTTTGATGTGTATTGATAATGAAGGGTACTGTGCTTTTACTGGTTGTTTCTCCTCTATGCCTTTCTCACTCAAACACCCAGCGGACACACACACCCTGAGCACCCGCCCCCTCCGAGCCCTTGTCACTCAAACTCAAACACCCACAAGCACAGCCTCACACCTCCTGAGCCCCCGCTTCCTCACACCTCCTGAGCGCCGCTCCGTTTTCAACTGTTTTCAAAAGGAAAAAAAAAAATGTTTGAAAGAAACAATCAATGCGTTGGCTCAATACCTGAGCAAATACTTCATTTACCAGACATGTGTCCTCTCCTCTACTGCACATTTCCTGTGGGGATTCTTACTCCAATATTTTACAAAAGGAACTTAGATTAAAACCACAAATGTTCAATGTCCGATTACATTTTAAGATTTATTGGAAGAAAATGTTCATATATGGGCTGGGGAACATTGTTGTATTTGATTGGACCACATTATGAACATACCTGTATATGCCATCGGATGTAGGAGCTGGTAGACTGAATAATGATGATGCTGATCTTATTGGACCGCTTTTGGAAAGCCAGGTGATGATGATGATGAACTATCTCCAGTAGATGGCAGTCTAGAATCACAGTTTTCAGATGGGATACTGTTACGCTGTTTTGATACAGCTGGACATACACATCACATTTGGAATGCCGTTCCCATGAGATCACATGGCATTCCAACTCAAATCCACCTCTCATTTATTGAGTGAGCAAATGACAGAGATAGACAGGGATAGAGAGGGAGAGAGAGAAATGAGAGAAGAGCTGTATTTTAGCTAAAATGTGTTTTTTCCAGATTTCTGTTTTTCCCATTTCAAATCAAATTAAATCAAATTTATTTATATAGCCCTTCATACATCAGCTGATATCTAAAAGTCCTGTACAGAAACCCAGCCTAAAACCCCAAACAGCAAGCAATGCAGGTGTAGAAGCATGGTGGCTAGGAAAAACTCCCTAGAAAGGCCAAAACCTAGGAAGAAACCTAGAGAGCAACCAGGCTATGAGGGGTGGCCAGTCCACTTCTGGCTGTGCCATGTGGAGATTGTAACACAACATGGCCAAGATGTTCAAATGTTCATAAATGACCAGCACGGTCAAATAATAATAATCACAGGCAAAACAGTTGAAACTGGAGCAGCAGCACTGCCAGGTGGACTGGGGACAGCAAGGAGTCATCATGTCAGGTAGTCCTGAGGCATGGTCCTAGGGCTCAGGTCCTCCGAGAGAGAGAAAGAAAGAGAGAAAGAAAGAGATCATTGGAGATGGCATACTTAAATTCACACAGGACACCGGATAGGACAGGAGAAGTACTCCAGATATAACAAACTGACCCTAGCCTCCCGACACATAAACTACTGCAGCATAAATACTGGAGGCTGAGACAGGAGGGGTCAGGAGACACTGTGGCCCCATCCGAGGACACCCCCGGACAGGGCCAAACAGGAAGGATATAACCCCACCCACTTTGCCAAAGCACAGCCCCCACACCACTAGAGGGATATCTTCAACCACCAACTTACCATCCTGAGACAAGGCCGAGTATAGCCCACAAAGATCTCCGCCACGGCACAACCCAAGGGGGGGCGCCAACCCGCCAACCCATTTGTTTTCAAAAAAATAGAAACCAACTAATATTGGATGTTGTAAGTCCACAACAACACTTAAACTACATCAGGAGACTTGTGGAGTCTTTATAGTGTTAAAGGGCCCTATATTTGGTTTATAGTGTTAAAGGGCCTTAAACTACACAAACTTCTCGGGCAATGAACGTCTCTTTGTTATCTCTAAATATTCTTATTAACAGAAGACGCAAGAAGTCTCCATGATGTAAATGTTTTGACCTCTTGTTATAGCAAATAATGCAGGATTTTGTTCCTGTTTCTATATAATATCACACATTGTGATCTAAATGGATGAATGTTATCATAAAAAATGTAATAGTGATGACGATGATGATGATGATGTATTGTAAAATAATCATGATGTTGTCTCTAGGTTAATCATGTCAAAGCATAAATTGCTCTTCTGGTTTTGTAGTAACATGGTAATTTGTCTATTAACACCGTGCTCTGACATAGTAATGGAATCATTGGTGAAATGGAGTTGAGCAACTGATGCTATGACGATTAATTAGAACTTCTTAAAGGGCAGTATTCGGAAGTTTGGGTGACTGAGGTGCCCAAAGTAAACTGCCTGTTACTCAGGCCCGGAAGCTAGGATATGCATATGCATGGTAGTATTGGATAGAAAACCCTCTAAAGTTTCTGAAACTGTTAAAATAATATCTGTGAGTATAACAGACCTGATTTGGCAGGCGAAACCCCGAGGACAATCCATCCAGGATTTTTTTGTTGTTGAGGTCATTGGATTTTCCAATTCTTTTCTATGGAGAAGCGGAATTATTAGGACCCAGATTGCAGTTCCTATGGCTTCCACTAGATGTCAACAGTCTTTAGAAATGGTTCTATGTTTTTTTTGTTGAAAAATGAGTAGTCGTATTCTTTCTAAGTGTCACTCAGGTGGAGTCTAGTCTTTTGGTGAATGAGAGGTGGAGTCTAGTCTTTTGGTGAATGAGAGGTGGAGTCTAGTCTTTTGGTGCATGAGAGGTGGAGTCTAGTCTTTTGGTGAATGAGAGGTGGAGTCTAGTCTTTTGGTGAATGAGAGGTGGAGTCTAGTCTTTTGGTGAATGAGAGGTGGAGTCTAGTCTTTTGGTGAATGAGTGGTGGAGTCTAGTCTTTTGGTGAATGAGAGGTGGAGTCTAGTCTTTTGGTGAATGAGAGGTGGAGTCTAGTCTTTTGGTGAATGAGAGGTGGAGTCTAGTCTTTTGGTGAATGAGAGGTGGAGTCTAGTCTTTTGGTGAATGAGAGGTGGAGTCTAGTCTTTTGGTGAATGAGAGGTGGAGTCTAGTCTTTTGGTGAATGAGAGGTGGAGTCTAGTCTTTTGGTGAATGAGAGGTGGAGTCTAGTCTTTTGGTGAATGAGTGGTGGAGTCTAGTCTTTTGGTGAATGAGAGGTGGAGTCTAGTCTTTTGGTGAATGAGAGGTGGAGTCTAGTCTTTTGGTGAATGAGAGGTGGAGTCTAGTCTTTTGGTGAATGAGAGGTGGAGTCTAGTCTTTTGGTGAATGAGAGGTGGAGTCTAGTCTTTTGGTGAATGAGAGGTGGAGTCTAGTCTTTTGGTGAATGAGAGGTGGAGTCTAGTCTTTTGGTGAATGAGAGCACTCTCCGTGTTGTTTTCTCCGGTATTGGAAACAGTTTATTCCGTCTTAAATTTGATTGATTATTTACATTTTAGGGCACCTGAGGTTGGATTAGAAATGTTGTTTGAATTGTTTGGACCAAGTTTACAGATAACTTATTAGATCCTTTGTCAGCAAGTTGTGCGAGTTGGAACCCGTATGTTTCTGACTCAAATGCACCAAACAAAATGGACAATTTTGGGATATAAAGAAGGACTTTATCGAACAAAACAACCATTCATTGTGTAACTGAGACCTTCGGGATTTCGGAAAGATGAAGATCTTCAAAGGTAAGCGATTTATTTTATTGCTATTTCTGACTTTCGTGATGCATCTGTTTGGTTGGAAAATGTTTTTCATGGTTTTGAATGCGGGACGCTGTCCTCAGATAATCACATACATGGTATGCTTTCGCCGTAAAGCATTTTTGAAATCTGACAAACCGGCTGGATTAACAAGAAGTTAATCTTTAAACCGATGTATAACACGTGTATTTTTTATGAATGTTTATTATGACTATTTCTGTATTTTGAATCTGGCGCTCTGCAATTTCACCGGATGTTGTCGTGGTGGGTCGCTAGCAGAAACCCTGCGCCAGAAAGGTTAATAATTGTAATGAATCACGATCACAATATAATTTGTAATCTCTGATGTCTCTACAGGTTAACCATCTCAGCAGAATGCCCCATGCAGTTAGAGGACTTCCCCATGGATGCCCACGCCTGTCCTCTTAAGTTTGGAAGCTGTAAGTTAATAAGACTCCTCAGTAAACACATCTGGTATTACGGATCTGCTATTATCACACACACACACACACACACACACACACACACACACACACACACACACACACACACACACACACACACACACACACACACCACACACCACACACCACACACGTGATGCTTCTCCTGTGAGTCTGTACCTCTGTCCCAATGCTGTGAAGGTCAGGTTCTGTGGAAGGTCCTTAGTAAAAAAAAAAGCAATAATGGTCCAAGCCGGCTTCCCTGCAGTACGCCACATTCAACACAATTTGCATTAGAGAGGCTTCCATTAAAGAAAACGCTCTGTGTTCTATTAGAAAGGTAACTCTCATGCCTCCCGGGTGGCGCAGTGGTCTAAGGCACTACATCGCAGTGCTAGCTGTGCCACCAGAGACTCTGGGTTCGAGCCCAGGCTCTGTCGCAGCCGGCCACGACTGGGAGGTCCATGGGGCGATGCACAATTGGCCTAGTGTCGTCCAGGTTAGGGAGGGTTTGGCCGGTAGGGATATCCTTGTCTCATCGTGCACTAGCGACTCCTGTGGCAGGCCGGGCGCAGTGCATGCTGAGTGCACGGTGTTTCCTCCGACACATTGCTGCGGCTGTGTTAAGAAGCAGTGCGGCTTGGTTGGGTTGTGTTTCGGAGGACGCATGGCTCTCGACCTTCATCCCTCCCAAGCTGTACGGGAGTTGTAGTGATGAGACAAGATAGTAAATACTAACAATTGGATACCACAAAATTGGGGGGTAAAATTCAAAAAGAAAAAAAGATAGGTAACTCTCACTCCATGTGAGAGTTATGAAATGGCCCCGTATGGCGGGAGACAAATAAGGCAGAGGTCTATTTTTGTTCAGCAATAGGTTTTAATCAATGACATCATCACTACAACTCCCGTACGGCTTGGGAGAGACGAAGGTCGAGAGCCATGCGTCCTCCGAAACACAATCCAACCAAGCTCCCACAATCTTCTTACTATCAATTTCTTTCAGCCAATCATTAGGCTTTTGTGTCAGTGCCGAGCATGTTGAGTGCCCTTCCCTATAAGCATGCAGAAATTCTGTTGTTAATATGTTTTCTGTAAAATAACACTATTTTTTTTTGTACCATTAAAGGGGTGCTCTGATTGGTCGGATGTTTGAACCATTAAAGGGGTGCTCTGATTGGTCGGCTGTTTGAACCATTAAAGGGGTGCTCTGCTATTTTTGGACAGCAGAATGACCTTTGTCACCCTCCAGGCCTGAGGGCACACTCCATCTTCTAGGCTTAAAGATGTGGTAAACAGGAGTCACAATGAAGGATGGATCTGAATGATCTGTTCTGCCCAAAACATAATTTAATGTGCTCCAAAGAGTTTAACATCATTCTTTATATCATTGATCTTTACTTCATAATACAGTTTCTTCTCTGCTTTTTCTTCAGTTTAGTCACATGATTTATCAATTTGCAGTATGTTTGCAGGTCTACTGTGTTGTCAGACTTATTTGCTATTCCCTTTGCCTCATCCCTCTCAGTCATACAATCTTTCAATTCATCATCTCTCCATGGGGAATTTGTCAGTTCTAACAGTGAGTTTCTTGGTGGGTGCCAGTCCATAACTGGAAGCATAGGCTTTAGGTGAGGTAGATGAAACCTCTAGCTGTTATACTGCTACAGCATCTAACATGAGGACCTCTCTCAGCCTAACAGGAATACAGTACATGGCAACACCTCCTCCATTTGCATGTCTATCTTTCCTATATATTCTGTAACCATCTACTACTACTGAATCATCAAAAGGAAAATGTGTTTCAGAGATGGGAAGAATATGAAGGTGATGTTATGAAACCTTTGTTTCTCAGGCTACATATGTTAATATGGGCTATTTTAAGTTATTTTCTGGGTTTTGTGCTATTCTGAGAGGCTGATCACAGGTAGACATGTCAGGGACATTTACATTTGAGTCAATGGTACTGAGTGGGCTGTCCACAGTGGGCTTCTTCCTAAGGCAGACAGTTTTAGTAGAAACAGTGGAATTCAATTCTATGTGCATATGATTATTGCTGACAACACCCTCGGAGCTAACAGTTACAGGAACATAGATTGGGTTACTTACATTCACTGCACTTCTATTTCTCTGGGATGTAGTACTGTTACAACCTTGGACAACATTTTCCCCAACGAACCACTGGCCAAATCCCCTCATATTGATCTCAAACTGTGTTTTTAACACAGAATTAAATTAAACAAAGACTAGCTAATCAGGAAACTCTCAGGTATGTTGTGGTGCACTGCCATTGAAATGGCTTCACGTGAAGCTGGTAAACTTATGTTTGTAGTGTGGTTAGCCACTGGATGGCTTTGAATGCACTGTCAGCATGCAGTCAGAGCTACTAACCACTTTTGGAGCTAACTAGTGCTCTCAAATTGTGTCCTGATGTTTACAGCAGATGGGGGTTGTATTATAAAGTGGCTAACTTAACTAGCTAACATACATTTCGAGAAAGCAAGTTGTCTTAAGTGGCTAGCTAGCATTAGCAACATTTGGTGGTCGATGAGACTGAGAGCTAGCTAACCAGCTAGGCTAGCGAACAATGTAACAAAAGTATAATTTCAGATTTAAAAAATACTCCATCAAAAGACTCTGCATTTCAGGAATCACAGTAGCAAAGTACCTCTGATGCACTGTTCAATTATTTAACCATTTAAAAAAATTACACTGGCTTTCATGTGTCTCAAATGTTCAAGCAATTCTCGTCGTGTCTTCAGAAAGTCATATACGCTGTTGGCCAGCAGTCTAATGAATGAAGCAGCTAACAGACAGGATGATGTTGAACTGGTGGCATGTAGAGATTCACGTAGTGCATTTGGAGTTCCCGATCCTTCTGGCATCAACTAGGGCTGTGCCCAAAATGGCTTTTTTTCCCTATTTAGTGCACTACTCTGTGAATAGTGAATAGGATGCTATTTTGGGACAAAGACATGGTGGTTGAGCTTGGTCTGGAGGTGAACGCGGTGATGTGTTTGTGTGTCTGTGTGTGTGTGTTCTTCAAATCGAATGTTATTTTTCACATGCGCCGACTTACTTACAAGCCCTTAACCAACAATGCAGTTCAAGAAATAGAGTTAAGAAAATATTAACTAAATAAACTGAAGTAAAATATAAAAACTAACACAATAAAATGACATAACAATAACAAAGCTATATACACAGGGTACCGGAACCGAGTCAATGTGCGGGGGTACAGGTTAGTCGAGGTAATTTGTACACGTAGGTTGGGGTAAAGTGACTATGCATAGATAATTAACAGCAAGTAACAGCAGTGTACAAAACACATGGAGGGGGGTCAATGTAATAGCCCGGTGGCCATTTGATTAATTATTCAGCAGTCTTATGGCTTGGGGGTACTAGCTGTTAAGGAGCCTCTTGGACCTAGACTTGGCACTCTGGTACCGCTTGACCTGCGGAAGCAGAGAAAACAGTCTATGACTTGGGTGATTGGAGTCTCTGACAATTTTATGGGCTCTCTTTTGACACCGCCTATTATATAGGTACTGGATTGCAGGAAGCTTGGCCCCAGTGATGTACTGGGCCGTACACATTACCCTCTGTAACGCCTTATGGTTAGATGTTGAACAGTTGCCATACCAGGCGGTGACTGGTCAGGATGCTCTCGATGGTGCAGCTGTAGAACATTTTGAGGATATGGGGACCCATGCCAAATCTTTTCTCCAAAGGGGGAAAGGTTTTGTTGTGCCCTCTTCACGACTGTCTTGGTGTGTTTGGACCATGATAGTTTGTTGGTGATGTGGACGCCAAGGAACTTGAAACTCTCGACCCGCTCCACTACAGCTCCATTGATGTTAATGGAGGCCTGTTCGGCCCGCCTTTTCATGTAGTCCACGATCAGCTCCTTTGTCTTGCTCACATTAAGGGAGAGGTTGTTGTCCTGGCACCACACTGCCAGTTCTCTGACCTTCTAGGCTGTCTCGTCATTGTTGGTGATCAGATTAAATATGAATATTTTCTTGACTCTTGAACTGCACTGTTGGTAAAGGGCTTGTAAGTAAGCATTTCACGGTAAGGTCTTCACTTGTTGTATTCGGCGCATTTGACAAAAAACATTTGATATGTCATGTGACTTTGTAAATTAACCAATCACTTGCTCCAAGCATTCTCTCTGCTCTCTATAAGCCAATTAGTCCTAAAGTGCCTTGCAAAAAACCTTTTTTTCTAAGAGTGTATATAGTGCACTAGAGTGGCTTGCAAAAGTATTCATCTGCCTGGGTGTTTTTCCTATTTTGTTGCATTACAACCTGTCATTTTAATAGATTTTTATTTGAATTTCATGTAATGGACAAACAAAAATAGTCTATATTGGTTAAGTGAAATGAAAAAATAAATAAAAGTGCATATGTATTCACCCCCTTTGCTATGAAGCCCCTAAATAAGATCAGGTGCAACCAAGTACCTTCAGAAGTCACATAATTAGTTAAATAAAATCCACCTGTGTGCAATCTAAGTGTCACATGATCTCAGTATATATACACCTGTTCTGAAAGGCCCCAGAGTCTGCAACACCACTAAGCAAGGGGCACCACCAAGCAAGCAGCACCATGAAGACCAAGGAGCTCTCCAAACAGGTCAGGGACAAAGTTGTGGAGAAGTACAGATCAGGGTGAGTTATAAAAAAATATCTGAAACTTTGAACATCCCATGGAGCACCATTAAATCCATTGTTAAAAAATGTAAAGAATGCCAAAAGGCATGTGGGAGACTCCCCAAAAATATGGAAGAAGGTACTCTGGTCAGATGAGACTAAAATTGAGCTTTTTGGCCATCAAGGAAAATGCTATGTCTAGCGCAAACCCAACACCGCTCATCACCCCGAGAACACCATCCCCACAGTGAAGCATGGTGGTGGCAGCATCATGCTGTGGGGATGTTTTTCATAGGCAGGTACTGGGAAACTGGTCAGAATTTAAGGAATGATAGATGGCGCTAAATACAGGGAAATTCTTGAGGGAAACCTGTGTCAGTCTTCCAGAGATTTGAGCCTGGGACGGAGGTTCACCTTCCAGCAGGACAATGATCCTAAGCATGCTGCTAAAGCAACACTCGAGTGGTTTAACAGAAAACATTTAAATCTCTTGAAATGGCCTTCTCAATGCCCAGACCTCAATCCAATTGAGAATCTGTGGTATGACTTAAAGATTGCTGTACACCAGCGGAACCCATCCAACTTGAAGGAGCTGGAGCAGTTTTGCCTTGAAGAATGTGCAAAAATCCTAGTGGCTAGATGTGCCAAGCTTATAGAGACATACCCCAAGAGACTTGCGGCTGTAATTGCTGCAAAAGGTGGCTCTACAAAATATAGACTTTGGGGGGGTGAATAATTATGCACGCTCAAGTTTTCTTTTTTTTGGTCTTATTTCTTGTTTGTTTCACAATAAAAATATATTGCATCTTCAAAGTGGTAGGCGTGTTAGGCACTATCCCTATATTGTGCCCTATGGGCCCTGGTCAAAAGTCATGCACTATAAAGGGAATAGAGTGCCATTTGGGACGTAAACCAAGACTATACCTGGGTATCCTGTCTTGTCAAGGGATAATAAGATAAGAGTCCCAGGGCCCGTAGGGTTGTCAGATGATGCTTGGATAGACTGGCTGAAGAAACTTGCTTGGCTAGAGGTAGTCAGAAGAGACTAGCGCTTGGCTAGAGGCTGTCAGAAGAGCCTAGCGCTTGGCTAGAGGCTGTCAGAGGAGACTAGCGCTTGGCTAGAGCCTGTCAGAAGAGACTAGCGCTTGGCTAGAGGCTGTCAGAAGAGACTAGCTGTCACGCCCTGGGGGTTCTCCATGGTGTAATAGGTCAGAGCGTGACTAGGTTTTTTTTCTAGTTATTATAGTTCTATGTTGGTGTGTGGGTATGGTTCCCAATTGGAGGCAGCTGACGATCGTTGCCTCTAATTGGGGATCATACTTAGTGTGTCCCTTTTCCCACCTGCGATGTGGGATATTGTTTGTATGAGTGCCTATGTGCGCTACGTACTGCACTTTTGTTAATTCTTTGTTGTTTTGAAGTTTCACTGTAATAAATATGTGGAACTCTACTCACGCTGCGCCTTGGTCCGATTATTTAAACGACGGTGGTGACACTAGCACTTGGCCAAGTAAGCTTTATTTGTCAGACTAAAAGTAGTGGTGTGACTAATGAATAAATTAATTTACTGCAGCCTCCAGTGATCTGTCCTCTGGTTTTAACTTGGTATTCAGTCCACAATCCCTTTGCAGTTCTAGCTACAACTGTAATTTACTGTGATTAATTGATTGATTTAATTCATGAGATAATTAACACTTGTAGGCCAGAGACAACAGAGAGAGAGAGAGAGAGGATCCTCGGCTTCATTATGTCTCGATCTGGTCTCTCAGCATGGGACTTAAATGGCACCCTATTCCCTATGCCCCCCACGTGCCCCGTCCAAAGGTAGTTCGCTAAATAGAGAATAGAGTGCCATTTGGCACTTAGCCTCCGTCTCCGACTCCATTAACCCTTAATTATTCCCTGTAACCTAATGAGCATGGCCCACCTAATAAACATGACCCAGCTAATAAACATGACCCACCTAATAAACATGACCCAGCTAATAAACATGACCCAACTCAGCACTGAAGCTCACTCATTCATGATGTGAAGGTCTCTCTGAGCTGTCTTCACCTCCTCCTCTACCTAGTATAGAGACCGTGTTAATCACCTCCTCCTCCTCTAACTGGTATAGAGACAGTGTAAATCACCTCCTCCTCTAACTGGTAGAGAGACAGTGTTAATCACCTCCTCCTCTAACTGGTATAGAGACAGTGTTAATCACCACCTCCTCCTCTAACTGGTATAGAGACAGTGTTAATCACCACCTCCTCCTCTAACTGGTATAGAGACAGTGTTAATCAACTCCTCCTATAACTGGTATAGAGACAGTGTTAATCACCTCCTCCTCTAACTGGTATAGAGACAGTGTTAATCACCACCTCCTCCTCTAACTGGTATAGAGACAGTGTTAATCACCTCCTCCTCCTCTACCTAGTATAGAGACAGTGTTAATCACCACCTCCTCCTCTAACTGGTATAGAGACAGTGTTAATCACCTCCTCCTCTAACTGGTATAGAGACAGTGTTAATCACCTCCTCCTCTAACTGGTATAGAGACAGTGTTAATCACCTCCTCCTCTAACTGGTATAGAGACAGTGTTAATCACCTCCTCCTCCTCTAACTGGTATAGAGACAGTGTTAATCATCACCTCCTCCTCTAACTGGTATAGAGACAGTGTTAATCACCTCCTCCTCTAACTGGTATAGAGACAGTGTTAATCACCACCTCCTCCTCTAACTGGTATAGAGACAGTGTTAATCACCTCCTCCTCTAACTGGTATAGAGACAGTGTTAATCATCACCTCCTCCTCTAACTGGTATAGAGACAGTGTAAATCACCTCCTCCTCTAACTGGTATAGAGACAGTGTTAATCACCTCCTCCTCTAACTGGTATAGAGACAGTGTTAATCACCACCTCCTCCTCTAACTGGTATAGAGACAGTGTTAATCACCTCCTCCTCCTCCTCTAACTGGTATAGAGACAGTGTTAATCAACTCCTCCTATAACTGGTATAGAGACCGTGTTAATCACCTCCTCCTCTAACTGGTATAGAGACAGTGTTAATCACCACCTCCTCCTCTAACTGGTATAGAGACAGTGTTAATCACCTCCTCCTCCTCCTCTAACGGGTATAGAGACAGTGTTAATCACCACCGCCTCCTCTAACTGGTATAGAGACAGTGTTAATCAACTCCTCCTATAACTGGTATAGAGACAGTGTTAATCACCTCCTCCTCTAACTGGTATAGAGACAGTGTTAATCACCTCCTCCTCCTCCTCTAACTGGTATAGAGACAGTGTTAATCACCACCTCCTCCTCTAACTGGTATAGAGACAGTGTTAATCACCTCCTCCTCCTCATCTAACTGGTATAGAGACAGTGTTAATCACCACCTCCTCCTCTAACTGGTATAGAGACAGTGTTAATCACCTCCTCCTCCTCCTCTAACTGGTATAGAGACAGTGTTAATCTCCACCTCCTCCTCTAACTGGTATAGAGACAGTGTTAATCACCTCCTCCTCTAACTGGTATAGAGACAGTGTTAATCACCTCCTCCTCTAACTGGTATAGAGACAGTGTTAATCACCTCCTCCTCTAACTGGTATAGAGACAGTGTTAATCACCTCCTCCTCCTCTACCTAGTATAGAGACAGTGTTAATCACCACCTCCTCCTCTAACTGGTATAGAGACAGTGTTAATCACCTCCTCCTCTAACTGGTATAGAGACCGTGTTAATCACCTCCTCCTCTAACTGGTATAGAGACAGTGTTAATCACCTCCTCCTCTAACTGGTATAGAGACAGTGTTAATCACCTCCTCCTCCTCTAACTGGTATAGAGACAGTGTTAATCATCACCTCCTCCTCTAACTGGTATAGAGACAGTGTTAAACCCCACCTCCTCCTCTAACTGGTATAGAGACAGTGTTAATCACCTCCTCCTCTACCTGGTATAGAGAGAGTGTTAATCACCTCATCCTCTAACTGGTATAGAGACAGTGTTAATCACCACCTCCTCCTCTAACTGGTATAGAGACAATGTTAATCACCTCCTCCTCTAACTGGTATAGAGACAGTGTTAATCCCCACCTCCTCCTCTAACTGGTATAGAGACAGTGTTAATCACCTCCTCCTCTAACTGGTATAGAGACAGTGTTAATCACGTCCTCCTCTACCTGGTATAGAGAGAGTGTTAATCACCTCATCCTCTAACTGGTATAGAGACAGTGTTAATCACCACCTCCTCCTCTAACTGGTATAGAGACAGTGTTAATCACCTCCTCCTCCTCTAACTGGTATGGAGACAGTGTTAATCACCACCTCCTCCTCTAACTGGTATAGAGACAGTGTTAATCACCACCTCCTCCTCTAACTGGTATAGAGACAGTGTTAATCACCTCCTCCTCTAACTGGTATAGAGACAGTGTTAATCACCACCTCCTCCTCTAACTGGTATAGAGACAGTGTTAATCACCTCCTCCTCTAACTGGTATAGAGACAGTGTTAATCACCTCCTCCTCTAACTGGTATAGAGACAGTGTTAATCACCTCCTCCTCCTCCTCTAACTGGTATAGAGACAGCGTTAATCACCACCTCCTCCTCTAACTGGTATAGAGACAGTGTTAATCACCTCCTCCTCCTCATCTAACTGGTATAGAGACAGTGTTAATCACCACCTCCTCCTCTAACTGGTATAGAGACAGTGTTAATCACCTCCTCCTCCTCTAACTGGTATAGAGACAGTGTTAATCACCACCTCCTCTACCTGGTATAGAGACAGTGTTAATCACCACCTCCTCCTCTAACTGGTATAGAGACAGTGTTAATCACCACCTCCTCTAACTGGTATTGAGACAGTGTCAATCACCACCTCCTCTAACTGGTATAGAGACAGTGTTAATCACCTCCTCCTCCTCTAACTGGTGTAGAGACAGTGTTAATCAACTCATCCTCCTCTAACTGGTATAGAGACAGTGTTAATCACCTCCTCCTCCTCTAACTGGTATAGAGACAGTGTTAATCACCTCCATCTCCTCTAACTGGTATAGAGACAGTGTTAATCACCTCCTCCTCCTCTAACTGGTGTAGAGACAGTGTTAATCACCTCCTCCTCCTCTAACTGGTATAGAGACAGTGTTAATCACCTCCTCCTCCTCTAACTGGTAGAGAAGAATGGGAGAAACTCCCCATATACCTGTGTGCTAAGCTTGTAGCGTCATACCCAAGAAGGCTAGAGGCTGTAATCTCTGCCAAAGGTGCTTCAACAAATTACTGAGTAAAGGGTCTGAATACTTATGTAAATGTTATATTTCAGTTTTAAAAAATGATATATGTTTTCTTTTGGATTAATAAAGGAGTATTGTTTAGACATTAGATCGGTGAAACAAATTCGGCTTCCCAGACCTGGATCCATTGTTTGGACTATATGAAGCAGCTCCATTCATCCCGGTCGCTCTACCAAAAAGATGTCGCCGAAGGAGAGGAAGGAGAGCTTGCATTCTAGTCATACTCCCTAGGATGGCAAACCACCCACCGCTTATATAACTTGCTAATGTACTCTGGACAATAATGTAGACAAGCTTAGGGCACGGATCTTCTCCCAGAGAGACATGAGAGATTGTAAGATAATTTGTCTTTAAAAAAACAACAATACATGGCTGAATATGGTGAATATTCTACCCGTTGGTCTCCGTCCATACAGCCTGTTCGCTTCCCCGTAACTTTAGTGGACAGGAAGAATGAACTCTCCAAGAAAAGAATCCCACCGTACGTTCTCTTCTGTGCAATCCGGTTTCCGAGCTGGTCATGTGTGCAGCTCAGTCACGCTCAAGGTACTAAACGATATCATAACTGCCATTGATAAAAGACAGCACTATGCAGCCGTCTTCATCGACCTGGCCAAGGCTTTCGGCTCTGTCAATCACCGTATTCTTATCGGAAGACTCAATAGCCTTGGTTTCTCAAATTGGTTTCTCGCCTGGCTCACCAACTACTTCACAGACAGAGTTCAGTGTGTCAAATCGGAGGGCCTGTTGTCCGGACCTCTGGCAGTCTCTATGGGGGTACCACAGGGTTCAATTCTCAGGCCGATTCTTTTCTCTGTATACATCAACAATGTCGCTCTTACTGCGGGTGATTCCCTGATCCACCTCTACGCAGACGACACCATTCTTTATACATCTTGGCCTTCTTTGGACACTGTGTTAACTAACCTCCAAACGAGGTTCAATGACATACAACACTCCTTCCGTGGCCTCCAACTACTCTTAAACGCTAGTAAAACCAAATGCATACTTTTCAACCGTTCTCTGCCTGCACCCGCCCGCCCGACTAGCATCACTACTCTGGACGGTTCTAAACTAGAATACGTGGACAACTATAAATACCTAGGTGTCTTGCTAGACTGAAAACTCTCCTTCCAGACTCATATCAAACTCCATCTCCATTCTTTTTTATTTATTTCACCTTTATTTAACCAGGTAGGCCAGTTGAGAACAAGTTCTCATTTACAACTGTGACCTGGCCAAGATAAAGCAAAGCAGTGCCGCAAAAACAACAGAGTTACACATGTGATAAACAAACGTACAGTCAATAACACAAAAGAAAAATCTGTATACAGTGTGTGCAAATGAAGTAAGGAGGTAAGGCAATAAATAGGCCAATAGTGGAGAAGTAATTACAATTTAGCAATTTACACTGGAGTTATATATGTGCAGATGAGGATGTTCAAGTATAAATACTGGTGTGAAAAAGAACAGAAAAACAAAAACAAATATGGGATGAGGTAGGTAGTTGGTTCGATGGGCTGTGTACAGCTGCAGCGATCGGTTAGCTGCTCTGACAGCTGACGCTTAAAGCTAGTGAGTGAGATATGAGTCTCCAACTTCAGTGATTTTTGCAATTTGTTCCAGTCATTGGCAGCAGACAACTGGAAGCAAAGGCAGCCAAAGAGGTGTTGGCTTTGGGGATGACCAGTGAAATATACCTGCTGGAGAGCGTGCTACGTGTGGGTGCTGCTATGGTGACCAGTGAGCTGAGATAAGGCGGAGCTTTAACTAGCAAAGACTTATAGATGACCTGGAGCCAGTGGATTTGGCAACGAATACCTAACGAGGATCAGCCAACGAGAGCATACAGGTCGCAGTGGTGGGTAGTATATGGGGCGTTGGTGACAAAACAGATGACGCTGTGGTAGACTGCATCCAATTTGCTGAGTAGAGTGTTGGAGGCTATTTTGTAAATTACATTGCGAAGTCAAGGATCGGTAGTATAGTCAGATTTACAAGGGTATGTTTGGCAGCATGAGTGGAGGAGGCTTTGTTGCGAAATAGGAAGATATTCTTGAGTTAACTTCGGATTGGAGATGTTTGATATGGGTCTGGAAGGAGAGTTTACAGTCTAGCCAGACACCTAGGTATTTGTAGTTGTCCAAAGTCAAAACCGTCCTGAGTAGTGATGTTAGTCGGGCCGCTGGTGCGGGCAGCGATCAATTGAAGAGCATGCATTTAGTTTTACTAGCGTTTGAGAGCAGTTGGAGGCCACAGAAGGTGTGTTTTATGGCATTGACGCTCATTTGGAGGTTTGTTAACACAGTGTCCAAAGAAGGGCCAGATGTGTACAGAATGGTGTCGTCTGCGTAGAGGTGGATCAGAGAATCACCAGCAGCAAGAGTGACGTCACTGATGTATACAGAGAAAACAGAGAAAATGTAGTAGGTGCCAGGTGCACCAGTTTCGACACCCTGTAGAGTCCATGTAGTAGGTGTTAGGTGCACCAGTTTCGACACCCTGTAGAGTCCATGTAGTAGGTGCCAGGTGCACCAGTTTCAACACCCTGTAGAGTCCATGTAGTAGGTGCCAGGTGCACCACTTTCGACACCCTGTAGAGTCCATGTAGTAGGTGCCAGGTTCACCACTTTCGACACCCTGTAGAGTCCATGTAGTAGGTGCCAGGTGCACCACTTTCGATACCCTGTAGAGTCCATGTAGTAGGTGCCAGGTGCACCACTTTCGACACCCTGTAGAGTCCATGTAGTAGGTGCCAGGTGCACCACTTTCGACACCCCGTAGAGTCCATGTAGTAGGTACTCTGGTCAGATGAGTCTAAAATTGAACTTTTTGGCCATCAAGGAAAACACTATGTCTGGCGCAGACCAAACACCTCTCATCCCCCCGATAACACCATCTGTGGGGATGTTTTTCATCGGCAAATACTGGGAAACTGGTCAGAATTTAAGGAAGGATGGATGGTGCTAAATACAGGGAAATTCTGGAGGGAAACCTGTTTCAGTGTTCCAGAGATTTGAGACTGGGACAGAGGTTCACCTTCCAGCAGGACAATGACACTAAACATACCGCTAAAGCAACACTCGAGTGGTTTAAGGGGAAACATTTACATGTCTTGGAATGGCCTAGTCAAAGCCCAGACCTCAATCCAATTGAGAATCTGTGGTATGACTTGAAGATTGCTGTACACCAGCGGAACCCATCCAACTTGAAGGAGCTGGAGCAGTTTTGCCTTGAAGAATGGGCAGAAATCCCAGTGGCTAGATGTGCCAAGATACTTGCAGCTGTAATCAAATCAAATCAAATCAAATCAAATTGATTTATATAGCCCTTCGTACATCAGCTGATATCTCAAAGTGCTGTACAGAAACCCAGCCTAAAACCCCAAACAGCAAGCAATGCAGGTGTAGAAGCACGGTGGCTAGGAAAAACTCCCTAGAAAGGCCAAAACCTAGGAAGAAACCTAGAGAGGAACCAGGCTATGTGGGGTGGCCAGTCCTCTTCTGGCTGTGCCGGGTGGAGATTATAACAGAACATGGCCAAGATGTTCAAATGTTCATAAATGACCAGCATGGTCGAATAATAATAAGGCAGAACAGTTGAAACTGGAGCAGCAGCACAGTCAGGTGGAAGTTGAAACTGGAGCAGCAGCATGGCCAGGTGGACTGGGGACAGCAAGGAGTCATCATGTCAGGTAGTCCTGGGGCATGGTCCTAGGGCTCAGGTCAGTTGAAACTGGAACAGCAGCATGGCCAGGTGGACTGGGGACAGCAAGGAGTCATCATGTCAGGTAGTCCTGGGGCATGGTCCTAGGGCTCAGGTCCTCCGAGAGAGAGAAAGAAAGAGAGGAGATAATTAGAGAACGCACACTTAGATTCACACAGGACACCGAATAGGACAGGAGAAGTACTCCAGATATAACAAACTGACCCCAGCCCCCCAACACATAAACTACTGCAGCATAAATACTGGAGGCTGAGACAGGAGGGGTCAGGAGACACTGTGGCCCCATCCGAGGACACCCCCGGACAGGGCCAAACAGGAAGGATATAACCCCACCCACTTTGCCAAAGCACAGCCCCCACACCACTAATAATTGCTGCAAAATATGGCTCTACAAAGTATTGACTTTGGGGGGTGTGAATAATTATGCACGCTCAAGATTTATTTTTTTGATGTCTTATTTCTTGTTTGTTTCACAATAAAATATCTTTTGCATCTTCAAAGTGGTAGGCATGTTGTGTAAATCAAATTATACAAACCCCCCCAAAAATCAATTTTAATTCCAGGTTATAAGGCAACAAAATAGGAAAAATGCCAAAGGGGTGAATACTTTCGCAAGCCACTATATATGGCACAGTACTATAAGGGTAAATAGAATAAAGATGCTCTTCCCCTCTGCTCCTCTCTGCTCCTCTCTTCATAATGGAGGAATATGGTGCCTCTAGGTTTTGGGGAAGCTATTTACCTCCTGTCCCTGCAGTTGTGAAGCGGAAAGATACCTTGCACCAGAGGCTAACAAGGGGGCTAATCCTTGTGGGCTAATCCTAGGGGACTAATCCTTTAGGACACACAATTGTCAAGAGTGTTGAATATGAAAACAAGTCCCAGTCCTCAGGGTGGCTCTCTGCTCTGCCCCTTCAGGAGATAATGTAGGAAGACTGGCAGAGGGCTCTGTCCAGTAGAGGGAGACTGGCAACGTGTTCTATCCAGTAGAGGGAGACTGGCAACGGGCCAGCATGAGCTACTGACTGTTTTGATGGCACTGAGGCATTTCCTTCTGATGTTGTAGGGCCAGCATGAGCTACTGACTGTTTTGATGGCACTGAGGCATTTCCTTGTGATGTTGTAGGGCCAGCATGAGCTACTGACTGTTTTGCTGGCGCTAATGCATTTCCTTGTGATGTTGTAGGGCCAGCATGAGCTACTGACTGTTTTGATGGCACTGAGGCATTTCTTTCTGATGTTGTAGGGCCAGTATGAGCTACTGACTGTTTTGATGGCACTGAGGCATTTCCTTGTGATGTTGTAGGGCCAGCATGAGCTACTGACTGTTTTGATGGCACTGAGGCATTTCCTTCTGATGTTGTAGGGCCAGCAAGTGTTGGTAAGGGTCTGTTGTTGATGCTGGTTCCAGGAGATCATCCCCCTGTTGGGTGGGGACACATGGCGGGTATCCTGTATCCTGTCTTCTGTTGTAGATGCGTATCCTGTTTCCTGTCTTCTGTTGTAGATGCGTATCCTGTTTCCTGTCTTCTGTTGTAGATGCGTATCCTGTTTCCTGTCTTCTGCTGTAGATGACTATCCTGTGTCCTGTCTCCTGTTGTAGAGGAGTATCCTGTGTCCTGTCTCCTGTTGTAGATGCGTATCCTGTTTCCTGTCTCCTGTTGGAGATGCGTATCCTGTTTCCTGTCTCCTGTTGGAGATGCGTATCCTGTTTCCTGTCTCCTGTTGTAGATGCGTATCCTGTTTCCTGTCTCTTGTTGGAGATGCGTATCCTGTTTCCTGTCTCCTGTTGTAGATGCGTATCCTGTTTCCTGTCTCCTTTTGTAGATGCGTATCCTGTGTCCGAGGTGGTGTATTCGTGGACCCAGGGAGCAGCCAAGTCAGTGGTGGTGGCAGAGGAGGGGTCACGACTCAACCAGTATCATCTGATAGGACAGACCGCTGGCACTGAGGACATCTATACTAGCAGAGGTACACACACACGAAATCACACATAGCATCACAACTCAGGATGTGACCCAGATGCAGACATGGGAGGCGGATAGTACAGTTCTCAGATGATTTATTAGAAACACGGGGCAAAAGGCAGGTCGAGGGCAGGCAGAGGATCGTGATCAGGTCAGAGTCAGGCAGGCACAGAATGGCAGATAGGCTCGGGGTCAGGGCAGGCAGAATGGTCCGAACCCGGGAAAAACTAGGAAACAGAACTAGTGAAACGGGAAGGCAGGAAAGAACACTGTCAAGACCTGACAAGACAAGACGAACTGGCAACAGACAAACAGAGAACGCAGGTATAAATACACAGGGGATAATGGAGAAGATGGGCACCACCTGGACGGGGGGGTGGAGACAAGCACAAAGACAGGTGAAACAGATCAGGGTGTGACACATAGGCTGCAGCTCAGACAGCAAGTTATCATTCTAATCTCTTATTACTCACCTATTCATCCTCCTACCAATCACCCATTCACTGCTATACCGATCCTAACAACTACTGTCATGGACATACCGATCCTAACAACTACTGTCATGGACATACCGATCCTAACAACTACTGTCATGGACATACCGATCCTAACAACTACAGTCATGGACATACCGATCCTAACAACTACTGTCATGGACATACCGATCCTAACAACTACTGTCATGGACATACCGATCCTAACAACTACTGTCATGGACATACCGATCCTAACAACTACTGTCATGGACATACCGATCCTAACAACTACTGTCATGGATGCATCACTTTGATGTGGAACTTTACATTAGGGCCGTAACTTTTAACTTTACGTCTGCCATGCATGATGCCTGTTTAAACGTTTAACCTTGTCTGCCATGCATGATGCCTGTTTAAATGTTTAACCTTGTCTGCCATGCATGATGCCTGTTTAAATGTTTAACCTTGTCTGCCATGCATGATGCCTGTTTAAATGTTTAACCTTGTCTGCCATGCATGATGCCTGTTTAAATGTTTAACCTTGTCTGCCATGCATGGTGCCTGTTTAAACGTTTAACCTTGTCTGCCATGCATGGTGCCTGTTTAAATGTTTAACCTTGTCTGCCATGCATGGTGCCTGTTTAAATGTTTAACCTTGTCTGCCATGCATGATGCCTGTTTAAATGTTTAACCTTGTCTGCCATGCATGATGCCTGTTTAAATGTTTAACCTTGTCTGCCATGCATGATGCCTGTTTAAACGTTTAACCTTGTCTGCCATGCATGATGCCTGTTTAAATGTTTAACCTTGTCTGCCATGCATGATGCCTGTTTAAACGTTTAACCTTGTCTGCCATGCATGATGCCTGTTTAAACGTTTAACCTTGTCTGCCATGCATGGTGCCTGTTTAAACGTTTAACCTTGTCTGCCATGCATGGTGCCTGTTTAAATGTTTAACCTTGTCTGCCATGCATGGTGCCTGTTTAAACGTTTAACCTTGTCTGCCATGCATGGTGCCTGTTTAAATGTTTAACCTTGTCTGCCATGCATGATGCCTGTTTAAATGTTTAACCTTGTCTGCCATGCATGGTGCCTGTTTAAATGTTTAACCTTGTCTGCCATGCATGGTGCCTGTTTAAACGTTTAACCTTGTCTGCCATGCATGGTGCCTGTTTAAACACAATCATCTAGAAAGCCCATACAGAGTTCATATCTCCTACCATAGAATACTGTATGCTGCCGCTGCAGGTGAGGATGTGGTTGTCTCTGGCTTCAGGTTATTAAGACGAACATATCTAGATTGAGACACAAGCTGTCAGATACATGTCACAAATATCGGCTTGAAATCCTCTTTACTGAGTCAAGAATAGCTCAGCGAAGTGCTCACAGCCAGAGCCGGCACTCATCAAGCCATGGACGCCAAAATGACAAGCACAAGTGATCATAGAACATTTTTTACAAATCCTAAAATTAAAAAGGGAACACAACTTAGACAGGAAATGATCAATTGTGGAAAATGTCAAAGACAGTCAGTGCTTCTTCTGTGTAAAGACAGACACTCCAACATCCAGACAGACACTCCAACATCCAGACAGACACTTCAACATCCAGACAGAAACTCCAACATCCAGACAGACACTCCAACATTCAGACAGACACTCCAACATCCAGACAGACACTCCAACATCCAGACAGACACTCCAACATTCAGACAGACACTCCAACATCCAGACAGACACTCCAACATCCAGACACACTCCAACATCCAGACAGACAGTATAACATCCAGACAGACACTCCAACATCCAGACAGACACTCCAACATCCAGACAGACACTCCAACATCCAGACAGACACTCCAACATCCAGACAGACACTCAAACATCCAGACAGACACTCCAACATTCAGACAGACACTCCAACATCCAGACAGACACTCCAACATCCAGACACACTCCAAGATCCAGACAGACAGTATAACATCCAGACAGACACTCCAACATCCAGACAGACACTCCAACATCCAGACAGACACTCAAACATCCAGACAGACACTCCAACATCCAGACAGACACTTCAACATCCAGACAGACACTTCAACATCCAGACAGACACTCCAACATCCAGACAGACACTCCAACATCCAGACAGACACTCCAACATCCAGACAGACACTCCAACATCCAGACAGACACTCCAACATCCAGACAGACACTCCAACATCCAGACAGACACTCCAACATCCAGACAGACACTCCAACATCCAGACAGACACTCCAACATCCAGACAGACACTCCAACATCCAGACAGACACTCCGACATCCAGACAGACACTCCAACATCCAGACAGACACTCCGACATCCAGACAAACTGTTCGATTTCTCCAATAAAGTAAACTCCTTAATATACTTCCTGCTCAGTGTTGACAGTTACTTTGTTTCAAAAGCCTGATAACTATAAAACTTCATTGCTGTCATTGTCATGGCAATGAGTGACAAAGAGTTGGCATGATAGCACAGACAGATTGGCCCTCAGGCTATATAAATGACAATGCCATATTGTAGGACTGTAAATGACATGACAAATAGCACCATACTGTAGTGGTACTCAAGATATTGTAGTGGTACTCACCAAACTAAAGTGGAACACACCATACAGTGCTCACCTTACTATAGTGGTACTCACCATATTGTAGTGGTACTCACCATACCGTAGTGGTACTCACCTTACTATAGTGGTACTCACCATACCGTAGTGGTACTCACCATACTGTAATGGTACTGACCAGTTGACCAGCATGACAGCATTATTATCAGCTTTGAAGGGCAGTTCCCCGTAGACACCCCAGTTCCCCGTAGACACCCCAGTTCCCGTAGACACCCCAGTTCCCCGTAGACACCCCAGTTCCCCGTAGACACCCCAGTTCCCCGTAGACACCCCAGTTCCCCGTAGACACCCCAGTTCCCGTAGGTACCCCAGTTCCCCGTAGGTACCCCAGTTCCCGTAGACACCCCAGTTTCCCGTAGACACCCCAGTTTCCCGTAGACACCCCAGTTCCCCGTAGACACTCCAGTTCCCATAGACACCCCAGTTCCCGTAGACACCCCATTTCCCCGTAGACACCCCATTTCCCCGTAGACACCCCAGTTCCCCGTAGACACCCCAGAAGCACTGGAGTAAAATCCACCAGCACCTCATCTTCACTTCTCTATCTCAGATTTCCTCTCTCATCCAGCTCCTCCTCAGCGGTGTCCCTCCTTAATCTTAACTCCTTAGTCAATCTGAGCGGAGTCCTCTCTGGGCGGGTATCCTCTCAGTTCTCCTGAGTGGGGTCTAACCTAGTCCTGGGCTGGCCATCTCTCTTCAGAGCAGGGCTGCTGAGCACCAGTCATAGAGCCCTGGTCAGGAGATACACTACATGACCAAAAGTATGTGGACACCTGGTCGTCGAACATCAAACATGCTCGTAGTCACAGCTGATCTCTGGGTCAATCCATCTGGGCTACTGCTGCCAGTAATGCCAGCTGATCTCTGGGTCAATCCATCTAGGCTCCTGCTGCTCTTGGTGACCCGAGATTCTTTTGTTGCTGTCGGAAACAGCACTAGTAAAAATGCATGAAATGAGCTTTAACATTTTTGAGGGAGTATCCCCTGCAAGGTTATTTCATTTCCATTTCATTTCAATGGTTCTTCTCCCTTTGAGTTCTGTTGGAGCTTGTCTCCCGGTGGGTAGCTTCTGTTACTGTATTAGCATCTTCTCCGACACATAACACTTTGTCCACAGACAATCCTGCGTTTTAAACCTGGTCCACATCTGTTAGATATTGTACAAAAATGATATCGGCCTTGGCTTCTAAAAGTGTCTCTATTTTTCTCCTTCCTATTTCTGCTCAATTTAAAAAGCCTCGTAGATTATACTTCAGAATGTTAATTTGTTGTGGCATTGTCAACAAGAGGCATACTGTGTAGGGCTAGGTTTCACATCTTCTCTTGCTGCATTGCCTGGTTCTAACCAAGCCCAGCCCTGCATAGCTGTAGATGGTGAGGAGTGACAGGTTGAAGGTGGGGGGGGCATTCTGGGTCCACGTTAGAGGTACATTAACTTATGTTAAACTTCCTGTCAGGGAAAACGATTTGATGATTGATGATTGATGATCATTGATGATTGATGATGATCAGTTGATGATCATGTCTTCTTCTTCTTCAATGCTGGATGACTGACTGCTCTCTCTAGGATGACTTATTTTCTGACTTCTGTTGCTCGTGTTCATGTTCTTCTGGTTCTTGTCTAGGAGCTTCCTGTTTTCTCTTGGTTGGGGTGGGGGGTCTATGGGGTTTTCTGCCTTACATACATTGGAGTCTGTGCAGTCGCAGGCGGGTGGCCGTAGTGCTCTCCCCTCCCTCTCTCTCCCCCTCTCTCTCTCCCCCTCTCCCCCTCTCTCTCTCTCCCCTCTCTCTCTCTCCCCCTCTCTCTCTCCCCCCCTCTCTCTCTCTCTCCACCCTCTCTCTCTCCCCCCTCTCTCTCTCTCTCCCCCTCTTCCCCCTCTCTCTCTCTCTATGTTGCTCTCTCTCTCTGTCTCTCTCTCTCTCCCCCTCTCTCTCTCTCTCCCCTCTCTCTCTCTCCCCCTCTCTCTCTCCCTTCTATCTCCCCCTCTCTCTCTCCCCCCTCTCTCTCTCTCTCCCCCTCTCTCCCCCCTCTCTCTCTCTCTGTTGCTCTCTCTCTCTGTCTCTCTCTCTCTCTCCCCCCTCTCTCTCTCCCCCTCTCTCTCTCTATGTTGCTCTCTCTCCCCCCTCTCTCTCTCCCCCTCTCTCTCTCCCTCCTCTCTCTCTCTCTCTCTCTCTCTCTCTCCCCCCTCTCTCTCTGTCTCTCTGTCTCGCTCTCTCTCTCTTTCTCTCCCCCGTCTCTCTCTCTCTCCCCGTCTCTCTCTCTCTCTCTCTCTCTCTCCCCTCTCTCTCTCCCCCTCTCTCTCTCTCTCTCTCTCTCTCTCCCCCTCTCTCTCTCTGTCTCTCTGTCTCGCTCTCTCTCTCTTTCTCTCCCCCGTCTCTCTCTCTCTCCCCGTCTCTCTCTCTCTCTCTCCCCTCTCTCTCTCTCTCTTTATGTTGCTCTAAACTCTCTCTGTCTCTGTCTTTCTCTCCTCCCCCCTCTCTCTCTCTCTCTCTCTCTCTCTCTCTCTCAATTCAATTCAATTAAATTCAAGGGCTTTATTGGCATGGGAAACATGTGTTAACATTGCAAGTGAAGCAAGTGAGGTAGACAACATACAAAGTGAATATATAAAGTGAAAAACAACAAAAATTAACAGTAAACATTACACATACAGAAGTTTCAAAACAGTAAAGACATTACAAATGTCATATTATATATATACAGTGTTTTAGCAATGTACAAATGGTTAAAGGACACAAGATAAAATAAATAAGCATAAATATGGGTTGTATTTACAATGGTGTTTGTTCTTCACTGGTTGCCCTTTTCTCGTGGCAACAGGTCACAAATCTTGCTGCTGTGATGGCACACTGT
>NC_056433.1:88877485-88959985 GCF_018296145.1 Oncorhynchus tshawytscha
AGGATGGAGAAGCTGTCTTCATTAAAATATGGGGATTCTAGTGGGGGATATAGGTAGCACACAGGAGGACATTTTTCTCTGTTAGGATAATTTCTTTTTGAATTTCTAGCCAAATGTAGAATGTTCCTGTTTTGATTAATTTAATGGAGTGAGTTAGGTCTGCTCTATACCAAATTAGCATACCCCCTGAGTCCCTTCCCTGTTTCACACCTGGTAGTTTGGTGGATGGGACTACCAGCTCTCTGTAACCTAGAGGGCAACCAGTGGGTCCATCTCCTCTATACCAGGTTTCTTGCAGGATGACAATGTCTGTATTACCGATTTCTTTGGTGAAGTCCGGGTTTCTGCTCTTTAGGCCAAAGGCAGATGACCTCAGGCCTTGGATATTCCAGGATAATATAGTGAAGGCTTTTTGTTCCATAGAGTGTCCAATGTTGTTGGTCGTGGTTTAGCCTCAGGCCAGTAAGTGTGAGCAGAGCCTGCTGAGCATCTGGTACATGCCATTGGCTTGGGCGAGTGTGAGAGTGGGGGTTGGGACTGTTTGCCCGCTCACTACCTGGGCGTATGTGTGGCTTCCATGTTGAGGCCCTCTTTGCGGGGGTGGGGTGCATGGGGTGGGCAGGAGTGGCATAGGTCTGATCTGAGGGGGCCTAAATGGAGTGTGGGCATGGTTGACGTGGGGGGGTGTTGATTGGTTGGGGTGGGGGTGTGGATGTGTCTGGGTGTACTGTGGTCTGGATGTAATTCCTCTTGGTGTGGGTCCTCTATGTGTAGGTCCAGGGGAGGTCCTGCAGATCTGGGAGGGTGTCTCGCTGGTCTGGGTGGGGTGTCTATTGATCTGTTGCTCCTGTGTAGAGTGTTGGGGATACGTTTGAGAGCGATGTCCTTTAGAGTCCGGGCAAAGGTGGGCACTGCTGCCTTGTAGAGGTGGACCTGGTCATAGAGGCTGTTCAAGTCCAGGGTGGAGTGGTGGGCCAGGAAAACGTTTGGTTTTGAGGCACAGTCACGGGAGATACTTGCATTTACCCGCTGTATTGTGGCGGGGTGGAAGTCTTTTCGTGGTAGCAGGGTGGAGATAACCACTTGTGCGTTGGGGAAAGTAGAAGAAGCCTTTTCAATCACTCCCTTCAGTGCTGTGGCCACTCTTTCCTGCTGTGCTCTCAGGTCTCTCCCTCTCTCTCTCACTCTCTGTCTCTCTCCCTCTTCTCTCTCTCTCTCTCTCTCTCTCTCTCTCTCTCTCTCTCTCTGTCTCTCTCTCTGTCTCTCTCTCTGTCTCTCTCTCTCTCTCTCTCTCTGTCTCTCTCTCTCTCTCTCTCACATGACCTGGTAGGTCTGGTAGACACCTGGTAGACACATGACCTGGTAGTAGACCAGTGTCAACATGACTGAGAAGACACATGACCTGGTAGTGGACCAGTGTCAACATGACTGAGAAGACACATGACCTGGTAGTAGACCAGTGTCATGACTGAGAAGACACATGACCTGGTAGTGGACCAGTGTCAACATGACTGAGAAGACACATGACCTGGTAGTGGACCAGTGTCAACATGACTGAGAAGACACATGACCTGGTAGTAGACCAGTGTCAACATGACTGAGAAGACACATGATGTGGTAGTGGACCAGTGTCAACATGACTGAGAAGACACATGATGTGGTATGAAAGACAAAACAAAACAAGATGGGAAATATAGTTGACATTCTTTTGCACTTTTCACTGGCTGTCCCTCAGGTTGTGGCAGGAGGACACATATTTGGCTGCCAAAACTGCACATTTGGACTTTTCACCCAATAAATATTTGATATTTTCTTCATTTTTTATAGTTTCAAATTCTTTGTATTGAATTCAAGCTGTAAATTCCAAAATGCAACGTAAAAAGATTTCATAACTTTTTTAAATTCTTTACCTTCAAAATGAGACAAACAATCCAACAACAACATCTATTAAAATACGATTTTTCAATTGAAGTAAACTCTTATTTAGCAAATGTAATTTGTTTATTATTTAAGATAGAATTTGTGTCATGCCACTTGGGTGGGTGTAGTGTGAGGGTGGTGGAGTTCTTGTGCTCATCTTACCATGACCCTCGGCCTATCACATGTGAGCATCCATGACCCTTGGCCTATCACATGTGAGCATAGTAGACTCAGCATTTGTTTAATGTCACTCATTTGGTTGGTGGGGGCCAGTTGCTCCTCTCACTGCGTAGCTCTGCCTGCTGGGCTGTGGCTCCTCCAAGTGTGGGTCTGCGGTGGGGGGCAGGGGGTGGGAGGCCTCGTCTGGGTGGAGAGGTCGGACTGCGGTTTAAAGCGACGTCCTTGAGAGTCTTGGCAAGAATGGGGACTGTCTCCCTGTACAGGTGAACATGGTCATAGAGCCGGTCCAGATCGAGGATGGGGACTGTCTCCCTGTACAGGTGAACATGGTCATAGAGACGGTCCAGATCGAGGGTGGGATGGTGGGGACTGTCTCCTGTACAGGTGAACATGGTCATAGAGACGGTCCAGATCGAGGATGGGATGGTGGGGACTGTCTCCCTGTACAGGTGAACATGGTCATAGAGACGGTCCAGATCGAGGATGGGATGGTGGGGACTGTCTCCCTGTACAGGTGAACATGGTCATAGAGACAGTCCAGATCGTGGGTGGGATGGTGGGGACTGTCTCCCTGTACAGGTGAACATGGTCATAGAGACGGTCCAGATCGAGGGTGGGATGGTGGGGACTGTCTCCCTGTACAGGTGAACATGGTCATAGAGACGGTCCAGATCGAGGGTGGGATGGTGGGGACTGTCTCCCTGTACAGGTGAACATGGTCATAGAGACGGTCCAGATCGAGGGTGGGATGGTGGGCCAGGTGTACATTGGGTCGCAGGGCACAGTCCCGGGAGAGGCTGGCGTTTATTCTTTGGATTGTGGCAGGGTGGAAGTCCTTCCTCTGTAGAAGGGTTGACACCACGATCCTTGAGTTGGGGAAGATTGCGGAGGCCTTCTCGATCACTCCCCGTAGTGAAGTCGCCACCCTCTCCTGCTGAGCACGCAGGTCGTTGCTTCCGGTGTGTATGATTATGTGGCTTGGCGACCCGAGATGGGCCTGATCAAGCAGCTCCATGGCACTCTGCGTTGTTGGGCACCACACCTTTCTCCTTTTGTGTTGAGGGGAAAAGTTTATTCTCCTGAACAAACTTCCCATTCAACAGGACGATGTCAGCCAGTGTTTCTTCTGGACTGGAGGGGAAAGGGGAGGTCTGGTGGGTGTTGGAGCTGGGGCGTGGCTGGTCTGTGCCGGTGTCAGTGGGAGGTTGTTCTGTTGGTTGGGGAGGATGGGTGGGGCAGGCAGGGCTGGGGAAGCCTGGCTGGTTGATCTGGGTTCCTCTGCTGTGTGAGGGCAGGTCATAGAGTGGTGATCTAGCTGCTCCTGCAGCCTGTCCTCTGTCCTCTGTCTCTCCTGCAGCCTGTCCTCTGTTCTCTGTCTCTCCTGCAGCCTGTCCTCTGTCCTCTGTCTCTCTTGCAGCCTGTCCTCTGTTCTCTTTCTCTCCTGCAGCCTGTCCTCTGTCCTCTTTCTCTCCTGCAGCCTGTCCTCTGTCCTCTTTCTCTCCTGCAGCCTGTCCTCTGTCCTCTGTCTCTTTCTCTCCTGCAGCCTGTCCTCTGTCCTCTGTCTCTCCTGCAGCCTGTCCTCTGTCCTCTTTCTCTCCTGCAGCCTGTCCTCTGTCCTCTTTCTCTCAAGCAGCCTGTCCTCTGTCTTCTTTCTCTCAAGCAGCCTGTCCTCTGTTCTCTTTCTCTCCTGCAGCCTGTCATCTGTCCTCTGTTCTCTTTCTCTCCTGCAGCCTGTCCTCTGTCCTCTGTCTCTCCTGCAGCCTGTCCTCTGTCCTCTGTCTCTCCTGCAGCCTGTCCTCTGTCCTCTTTCTCTCCTGCAGCCTGTCCTCTGTCCTCTTTCACTCCTGCAGCCTGTCCTCTGTCCTCTTTCTCTCCTGCAGCCTGTCCTCTGTTCTCTTTCTCTCCTGCAGCCTGTCCTCTGTCCTCTGTTCTCTTTCTCTCCTGCAGCCTGTCCTCTGTCCTCTGTCTCTCCTGCAGCCTGTCCTCTGTCCTCTTTCTCTCCTGCAGCCTGTCCTCTGTCCTCTTTCTCTCCTGCAGCCTGTCCTCTGTCCTCTTTCTCTCTTGCAGCCTGTCCTCTGTTCTCTTTCTCTCCTGCAGCCTGTCCTCTGTCCTCTGTTCTCTTTCTCTCCTGCAGCCTGTCCTCTGTCCTCTGTCTCTCCTGCAGCCTGTCCTCTGTCTCTCCTGCAGCCTGTCCTCTGTCCTCTTTCTCTCCTGCAGCCTGTCCTCTGTTCTCTGTCTCTCCTGCAGCCTGTCCTCTGTTCTCTTTCTCTCCTGCAGCCTGTCCTCTGTCCTCTGTTCTCTTTCTCTCCTGCAGCCTGTCCTCTGTCCTCTGTCTCTCCTGCAGCCTGTCCTCTGTCCTCTTTCTCTCCTGCAGCCTGTCCTCTGTCCTCTTTCTCTCCTGCAGCCTGTCCTCTGTCCTCTTTCTCTCTTGCAGCCTGTCCTCTGTTCTCTTTCTCTCCTGCAGCCTGTCCTCTGTCCTCTGTTCTCTTTCTCTCCTGCAGCCTGTCCTCTGTCCTCTGTCTCTCCTGCAGCCTGTCCTCTGTCTCTCCTGCAGCCTGTCCTCTGTCCTCTTTCTCTCCTGCAGCCTGTCCTCTGTTCTCTGTCTCTCCTGCAGCCTGTCCTCTGTCCTCTGTCTCTCCTGCAGCCTGTCCTCTGTCCTCTGTCTCTCCTGCAGCCTGTCCTCTGTCCTCTTTCTCTCCTGCAGCCTGTCCTCTGTTCTCTGTCTCTCCTGCAGCCTGTCCTCTGTTCTCTTTTTCTCCTGCAGCCTGTCCTCTGTCCTCTGTTCTCTTTTTCTCCTGCAGCCTGTCCTCTGTCCTCTGTCCTCTTTCTCTCCTGCAGCCTGTCCTCTGTCCTCTGTCTCTCCTGCAGCCTGCCCTCTGTCCTCTGTCTCTCCTGCAGCCTGTCCTCTGTCCTCTTTCTCTCCTGCAGCCTGCCCTCTGTCCTCTGTCTCTCCTGCAGCCTGTCCTCTGTCCTCTTTCTCTCCTGCAGCCTGCCCTCTGTCCTCTGTCTCTCCTGCAGCCTGTCCTCTGTCCTCTGTCTCTCCTGCAGCCTGTTCTCTGTTCTCTTTCTCTCCTGCAGCCTGTCCTCTGTCCTCTGTCTCTCCTGCAGCCTGTCCTCTGTCCTCTTTCTCTCCTGCAGCCTGCCCTCTGTCCTCTGTCTCTCCTGCAGCCTGTCCTCTGTCCTCTTTCTCTCCTGCAGCCTGCCCTCTGTCCTCTGTCTCTCCTGCAGCCTGTCCTCTGTCCTCTGTCTCTCCTGCAGCCTGTTCTCTGTTCTCTTTCTCTCCTGCAGCCTGCCCTCTGTCCTCTGTCTCTCCTGCAGCCTGTCCTCTGTTCTCTTTCTCTCCTGCAGCCTGTCCTCTGTCTTCTGTCTCTCCTGCAGCCTGTCCTCTGTTCTCTGTCTCTCCTGCAGCCTGTCCTCTGTTCTCTTTCTCTCCTGCAGCCTGCCCTCTGTCCTCTGTCTCTCCTGCAGCCTGTCCTCTGTCCTCTGTCTCTCCTGCAGCCTGTTCTCTGTCTCTCCTGCAGCCTGTCCTCTGTTCTCTTTCTCTCCTGCAGCTCCTCTCTTAGTGTGGTCAGATCGTTATTACTGTTCAGCCTGTCTTTTTGGAGCTCTCTCACCTCCTTTGTTTGATCAGCCAGCTCTCTCTTGAGTCCGTCTCTCTCTTGCTGAACCTCTTTCAGCTGTGTTGCAAGGCTGCTGTCCTGCTCTGTCCTCACCTTGGTTAGGAACTCCTCTAAGGTGTGGATGTCTGGTTGATGTTTACACCTTGGTTAGGAGCTCCGCTCAGGATGTCTGGTTGCTGTTTGCTCACGCTCTCCCTGAGCAGGACCGCCTCCCCCTCCAGTCTGGTGAACTCATCCCTCATGGCAGCCATGGTGGTGAGGAGGACCACCTCCCCCTCCAGTTTGGTGAACTCATCCCTCATGGCAGCCATGGTGGTGAGGAGGACCACCTCCCCTCCAGTTTGGTGAACTCATCCCTCATGGCAGCCATGGTGGTGAGGAGGACCGCCTCCCCCTCCAGTTTGGTGAATTCATCCCTCATGTCAGCCATGGTGGTGAGGAGGACCACCTCCAGTCTGGTGAACTCATCCCTCATGGCAGCCATGGTGGTGAGGAGGACCACCTCCCCCTCCAGTTTGGTGAACTCATCCCTCATGGCAGCCATGGTGGTGAGGAGGACCACCTCCCCCTCCAGTTTGGTGAATTCATCCCTCATGGCAGCCATGGTGGTGAGGAGGACCAACTCCCCCTCCAGTCTGGTGAACTCATCCCTCATGTCAGCCATGGTGGTGAGGAGGACCACCTCCAGTCTGGTGAACTCATCCCTCATGGCAGCCATGGTGGTGAGGAGGGCCTGAGTCTGCTCTGCACTGAGGGGGTCGCTCTCCTCCTGGGGCGTGTCCTCCACTATGGTCGGAAGAGAGGTGCAGGATGTGCCTTTTTGGGTGGGGAGAGTAGGGGTGAGGGGGGTGCTGGTGGAGTTTGTCTTGTGGGAGGGCATGTCACTGGTGGTGTCCTGCTCTCTCTCTGCTCTCTCCTTATTGGTCTGAAAGTCTGTTTCAAACAGCCTAATGTTACCTTGCACCATGACAGTCCCAGTCTTGTAGAGGTTGATTGTTATCATGGTGCTGTCAGGGTCGTCTGTCTCTGACTTTCAGCTTCCACCCATTACAGATTCCCTCTTTCTTTATGGATGGGTAGTGAGAGCAGACTGCTGAGCGCCAGGCATTTGGCTGGTCAGTGAGGAAGATGAGATTACTCACGTCACCGTTTTTGTAGAGGTCTGTGAAAAGGGTTTCTGGCCTCCCCTTTAGTAGTTTCTGTTTCAAAGCTTTCCTCGTGGTGTCATTTTTGGCCTCTTTAGGGTAGAGAACGGATTCAGTGCTGAGGAGGAGTGGGGACATGGTGCCTGTGGGCTCTGTTCTGCTGCCCTGTTGCCATGGCAACCGGTTTGTCTGTCTGCTGCTGTTGCTAGCAAGCACTAATTTAGTTCAAAAACCAGCAAAAAGAGTGACAAATCCTCACACAAAAAAACAGAAGATATGTTTAAAGTTAGAGTCCGTGCTCCTTTTTGGTTTACTCACTCAGTTTGGTCATTTGATGTAGTTGTATTAACTCCCCTTGCTAGGTTTGTTATAGCTCTCTCTCTCTCTCTCTCTCCTCTCTTGCTCTCTCTCTCTGTCTCTCTCTCTCCCCCTCTCTCTCTCTCTCTCTGTCTCTCTCTCTCTCTCCCCCTCTCTCTTCTCTTTTAACATTACCTCATGCTGTCACTATCATTGATGATTTCATGTCACTTTTTTTTCTCAGTAATCTCTCTTTACAATCAGTACGCATGTTTACTTAATGACCTGCTCTTCTATCATTGCCAAACCGTTTTGAAAATCCCTGTTCCAGTGTATACTGTATTCCTGTGTAGTTTTGGGTGCCAATGTAAAGGAGTTAGCTTCGTAATCTCATTCCCCAACTCATTCTTTCAAATTGATACCTTTTCTATATAATTGGATAAGACATTGTCAAGCGAGTGGTCATGTGTGTTTCCGAGGCAGAGGATCCCTGGTTTGAGCCCAGTAAGGGACTTGGACTGGGATGGATGCGCTTAAGCAAGCACCAGGTTCCACTCACGAAAAGGTTTCTAATTTAAAGGATCTTTTTCTGGTTAAATCTAAATGCTATTACACCTAACTTTCTCCATTCTCCCTCCATAATCCCTCCATTCTCCCTCCATAATCCCTCCATTCTCCCTCCATAATCCCTCCATAATCCCTCCATAATCCCTTCATAATCCCTCCATTCTCCCTCCATAATTCCTCCATAATCCCTACATTCTCCCTCCATAATCCATCCATAATTCCTCCATTCTCCCTACATTATCTCTCTCATTCTCTCTCCACAATCCCTCCATTCTCCCTCCATTCTCTCTCTCATTCTCTCTCCACAATCCCTCCATTCTCTCTCCATTGTCTCTCCATTGTCTCTCCATAATCCCTCTATTCTCTCTCCATTCACTTTCCATAATCCCTCCATTCTCTCTCCATTCACTCTCCATAATCCCTCCATTCTCTCTCCATTCTCTCTCCGTAATCCCTCCATTCGCCCGCTATTGTCCTTCCATTCCGCCTCTATTCTCCCTCCATTCTCCATCCATTCTCTGTCCATTCGCACTCAACTGTCTCTCCATTCTCCCTCCATTCTCTCTCATTCTCCCTCCATTCTACCTCCATTCACCCTCCATTATCCCCCATTGTCCCTCAATTCTCTCTCCGTAATCTCTCCATTCTCCCTCCATTCTCTCTCTCCATTCTCCCTCCATTCTCTCTCTCCATTCTCCCTCCATTCTCTCTCTCCCTCCATTCTCCCTCAATTCTCTCTCTGTAATCTCTCCATTCTCCCTCCATTCTCTCTCTCCCTCCATTCTCCCTCCATTCTCTCTCCATAATCTATCTCCATTCTCTCTCCATTCTCTCTCTATTCTCTCTCCATTCTCCCTCCATTCTCTCTCCATTCTCTCTCCATTCTCCCTCCATTCTCTCTCTCCCTCCATTCTCCCTCCATTCTCTCTCCATAATCTATCTCCATTCTCTCTCCATTCTCTCTCCATTCTCCCTCCATTCTCCCTCCATTCTCTCTCCATAATCTCTCTCCATTCTCCCTCCATTCTCCCTCCATTCTCCCTCCATTCTCTCTCCATTCTCCCTCCATTCTCCCTCCATTCTCTCTCCATTCTCCTCCATTCTCTCTCCATTCTCCCTCCATTCTCTCTCCATTCTCTCTCCATTCTCTCTCCATTCTCTCTCCATAATCTATCTCCATTCTCCCTCCATTCTCTCTCCATTCTCCCTCCATTCTCCCTCCATTCTCTCTCCATTCTCTCTCCATTCTCTCTCCATTCTCCCTCCTCCATTCTCTCTCCATTCTCTCTCCATTCTCTCTCCATTCTCTCTCCATAATCTATCTCCATTCTCCCTTCTCTCTCCATTCTCCCTCCATTCTCCCTCCATTCTCTCTCCATTCTCTCTCCATTCTCCCTCCATTCTCTCTCTCCCTCCATTCTCCCTCCATTTCTCTCTCCATAATCTATCTCCATTCTCTCTCCATTCTCTCTCCATTCTCCCTCCATTCTCTCTCCATTCTCTCTCCATTCTCCCTCCATTCTCTCTCTCCCTCCATTCTCCCTCCATTTCTCTCTCCATAATCTATCTCCATTCTCTCTCCATTCTCTCTCCATTCTCCCTCCATTCTCCCTCCATTCTCTCTCCATAATCTATCTCCATTCTCTCTCCATTCTCCCTCCATTCTCCCTCCATTCTCTCTCCATAATCTATCTCCATTCTCTCTCCATTCTCTCTCCATTCTCCCTCCATTCTCTCTCCATTCTCTCTCCATTCTCCCTCCATTCTCTCTCCATTCTCTCTCCATTCTCTCTCCATTCTCTCTCCATTTCTCCATTCTCTCTCCATTCTCTCTCCATTCTCTCTCCATTCTCTCCATTCTCCTCCATTCTCTCTCTCCATTCTCCCTCCATTCTCTCTCTCCCTCCATTCTCCCTCCATTCTCTCTCCATAATCTATCTCCATTCTCTCTCCATTCTCCCTCCATTCTCCCTCCATTCTCCCTCCATTCTCTCTCCATTCTCCCTCCATTCTCCCTCCATTCTCCCTCCATTCTCCCTCCATTCTCCCTCCATTCTCCCTCCATTCTCTCTCCATTCTCTCTCCATTCTCCCTCCATTCTCCCTCCATTCTCCCTCCATTCTCCCTCCATTCTCTCTCCATTCTCTCTCCATTCTCCCTCCATTCTCCCTCCATTCTCCCTCCATTCTCCCTCCATTCTCCCTCCATTCTCCCTCCATTCTCCCTCCATTCTCTCTCCATTCTCCCTCCATTCTCTCTCTCATTCTCCCTCCATTCTCTCTCTCCCTCCATTCTCCCTCCATTCTCTCTCCATAATCTATCTCCATTCTCTCTCCATTCTCCCTCCATTCTCCTCCATTCTCCCTCCATTCTCCTCCATTCTCCTCCATTCTCCCTCCATTCTCCCTCCATTCTCCCTCCATTCTCTCTCCATTCTCCTCCATTCTCCCTCCATTCTCCCTCCATTCTCCTCCTCCCTCCATTCTCCCTCCATTCTCTCTCCATTCTCTCTCCATTCTCTCTCCATTCTCCCTCCATTCTCCCTCCATTCTCTCTCCATTCTCCCTCCATTCTCTCTCCATTCTCTCTCCATTCTCTCTCCATTCTCTCTCCATTCTCTCTCCATTCTCTCTCCATTCTCCTCCATTCTCTCTCCATTCTCTCTCCATTCTCTCTCCATTCTCCCTCCATTCTCCCTCCATTCTCCCTCCATTCTCTCTCCATTCTCCCTCCATTCTCTCTCCATTCTCTCTCCATTCTCCCTCCATTCTCCCTCCATTCTCTCTCCATTCTCCCTCCATTCTCTCTCATTCTCCCTCCATTCTACCTCCATTCACCCTCCATTATCCCCCATTGTCCCTCAATTCTCTCTCCGTAATCTCTCCATTCTCCCTCCATTCTCTCTCTCCATTCTCCCTCCATTCTCTCTCCATTCTCTCTCCATTCTCTCTCCATTCTCCTCCATTCTCTCTCATTCTCCCTCCATTCTACCTCCATTCACCCTCCATTATCCCCCATTGTCCCTCAATTCTCTCTCCGTAATCTCTCCATTCTCCCTCCATTCTCTCTCTCCATTCTCCCTCCATTCTCTCTCTCCCTCCATTCTCCCTCAATTCTCTCTCTGTAATCTCTCCATTCTCCCTCCATTCTCTCTCTCCCTCCATTCTCCCTCCATTCTCTCTCTCCATTCTCCCTCCATTCTCTCTCTCCCTCCATTCTCCCTCAATTCTCTCTCTGTAATCTCTCCATTCTCCCTCCATTCTCTCTCTCCCTCCATTCTCCCTCCATTCTCTCTCCATTCTCCCTCCATTTCTCTCATCTCCATTCCCTCCATTCTCCCTCCATTCTCTCTCCATTCTCTCTCCATTCTCTCTCCATTCTCCCTCCATTCTCCCTCCTCCATTTCTCCCTCCATTCTCTCTCCATTCTCCCTCCATTCTCTCTCCATTCTATCTCCATTCTCTCTCCATTCTCCCTCCATTCTCCCTCCATTCTCTCTCCATTCTCCCTCCATTCTCTCTCCATTCTCCCTCCATTCTCTCTCCATTCTCCCTCCATTCTCTCTCCATTCTCTCTCCATTCTCCCTCCATTCTCTCTCCATTCTCCCTCCATTCTCCCTCCATTCTCTCTCCATTCTCCCTCCATTCTCTCTCCATTCTCTCTCCATTCTCCCTCCATTCTCTCTCCATTCTCCCTCCATTCTCCCTCCATTCTCTCTCCATTCTCCCTCCATTCTCTCTCCATTCTCTCTCCATTCTCTCTCCATTCTCCCTCCATTCTCTCTCCATTCTCTTCCTCTCTCCATTCTCTCTCCATTCTCTCTCCATTCTCTCTCCATTCTCCCTCCATTCTCTCTCCATTCTCTCTCCATTCTCTCTCCATTCTCCCTCCATTCTCTCTCCATTCTCCCTCCATTCTCTCTCCATTGTCTCTCCATTCTCTCTCCATTCTCTCTCCATAATCTATCTCCATTCTCCCTCCATTCTCTCTCCATTGTCTCTCCATTCTCTCTCCATTCTCTCTCCATTCTCTCTCCATTCTCTCTCCATTCTCCCTCCATTGTCTCTCCATTCTCTCTCCATTCTCTCTCCATTCTCTCTCTCCCTCCATTCTCCCTCCATTCTCTCTCCATAATCTATCTCCATTCTCTCCATTCTCTCTCCATTCTCCCTCCATTCTCTCTCCATTGTCTCTCCATTCTCTCTCCATTCTCTCTCCATTCTCCCTCCATTCTCCCTCCATTCTCCCTCCATTCTCCCTCCATTCTCCCTCCATTCTCTCTCCATTCTCTCTCCATAATCTCCCTCCATTCTCTCTCCATTCTCTCTCCATTCTCTCTCCATAATCTCCCTCCATTCTCCCTCCATTCTCTCTCCATTCTCTCTCCATTGTCTCTCCATTCTCTCTCCATTCTCTGTCTCCATTGTCTCTCCATTCTCCCTCCATTCTCTCTCCATTCTCCCTCCATTCTCCCTCCATTCTCTCTCCATTCTCCCTCCATTCTCCTCCATTCTCCCTCCATTCTCCCTCCATAATCTCCTCCATTCTCTCTCCATTTCTCCCTCCATTCTCTCTCCATTCTCTCTCCATTCTCTCTCCATTCTCTCTCCATTCTCCCTCCATTCTCTCTCCATTCTCTCTCCATTCTCTCTCCATTCTCCCTCCATTCTCTCTCCATTCTCCCTCCATTCTCTCTCCATTCTCTCTCTCCATTCTCTCTCCATTCTCCTCCATTCTCCCTCCATTCTCCCTCCATCCCTCTCTCTCCATTCTCCCTCCATTCTCTCTCCATTCTCCCTCCATTCTCCCTCCATTCTCTCTCCATTCTCTCTCCATTCTCTCTCCATTCTCTCTCCATTCTCTCTCCATTCTCTCTCCATTGTCTCTCCATTCTCTCTCCATTCTCTCTCCATTCTCTCTCCATTCTCTCTCCATTCTCTCTCCATTCTCCCTCCATTCTCTCTCCATTCTCCTCCATTCTCTCTCCATTCTCTCTCCATTCTCCCTCCATTCTCCCTCCATTCTCTCTCCATTCTCTCTCCATTCTCCTCCATTCTCCCTCCATTCTCTCTCCATTGTCTCTCCATTCTCCCTCCATTCTCCCTCCATTCTACCTCCATTCTCTCTCCATTCTCTCTCCATTCTCCCTCCATTCTCTCTCCATTCTCTCTCCATTGTCTCTCCATTCTCCCTCCATTCTCCCTCCATTCTCCCTCCATTCTCTCTCCATTCTCCTCCATTCTCTCTCCATTCTCCCTCCATTCTCCCTCCATTCTCCCTCCATTCTCTCTCCATTCTCCCTCCATAATCTCCCTCCATTCTCTCTCCATTCTCTCTCCATTCTCTCTCCATTCTCTCTCCATTCTCCCTCCATTTCTCTCTCCATTCTCTCTCCATTCTCTCTCCATTCTCCCTCCATTCTCCCTCCATTCTCCCTCCATTCTCTCTCCATTCTCCCTCCATTCTCTCTCCATTCTCCCTCCATTCTCTCTCCATTCTCTCTCCATTGTCTCTCCATTCTCTCTCCATTCTCCCTCCATTCTCTCTCCATTCTCCCTCCATTCTCCCTCCATTCTCTCTCCATTCTCCCTCCATTCTCCCTCCATTCTCTCTCCATTCTCTCTCCATTCTCTCTCCATTCTCCCTCCATTCTCCCTCCATTCTCTCTCCATTCTCTCTCCATTCTCACTCCATTCTCCCTCCATTCTCCCTCCATTCTCTCTCCATTCTCTCTCCATTCTCCCTCCATTCTCTCTCCATTCTCTCTCCATTCTCTCTCCATTCTCTCTCCATTCTCCCTCCATTCTCTCTCCATTCTCCCTCCATTCTCCCTCCATTCTCCCTCCATTCTCTCTCCATTCTCTCTCCATTCTCTCTCCATTCTCCCTCCATTCTCCCTCCATTCTCTCTCCATTCTCTCTCCATTCTCTCTCCATTCTCCCTCCATTCTCCCTCCATTCTCTCTCCATTCTCTCTCCATTCTCCCTCCATTCTCTCTCCATTCTCTCTCCATTCTCTCTCCATTCTCTCTCCATAATCTATCTCCATTCTCTCTCCATTCTCTCTCCATTCTCCCTCCATTCTCTCTCCATTCTCTCTCCATTCTCTCTCCATTCTCCCTCCATTCTCTCTCCATTCTCCCTCCATTCTCTCTCCATTCTCTCTCCATTCTCCCTCCATTCTCTCTCCATTCTCTCTCTATTCTCCCTCTATTCTCTCTCATTCTCTCTCCATTTTCCCTCTCCCTCCATTTTCCCTCCATAATCCCCACATTCTTCCTCCCTCTATCCGTCTGTCCGTCTGCCCCTGCAGGTCAGTACACAGTGATGATGTGTCACTTCTATCTGAAGAGGAAGATCGGCTATTTCGTCATTCAGACCTACATGCCCTGCTTCATGACCGTCATCCTCTCCCAGGTGTCCTTCTGGCTCAACCGCGAGTCTGTCCCCGCCAGGACTGTCTTCGGTCAGTAATGTGACAACAGAATTGCATCTCTATGAGTCTGTACATGCCAGGACTGTCTTTAGTCAGTAGTGTGACAGTTTTCTGAAGGCAAAATGAAAGGAAATTCCCATGAGCACCACAATGCATTTCCCACCCAATGCGTTCTTCACCAAATGCTCTACTGAGGTTTTGTAGCATACAGCTTTGACCTACTGCAATAGCTATGTTGGTCTGTTGTACTTCAAACAATGTGTTGGCAGGTTGCTTACGATTCAAACCTTCTCAAACAGCCTAATTCATAGTCTTAGTAGAGGTGCCCCAACACTAATGTGAGCTGTACCACATACAAGGTTTTTTAATTGCATTCTTCCCACCCCACACTAAGACATTACCCCATTCCACTTTTCAATCTTGTATTTATCATATGCTTTGCTTTTGTACTGACAGCACTATCAGGCTTGATTGATTGAGCTGTGTTGTGTTATAGTAATGTGGTGTATTTCCTTAACCCATTATTTTAATAAGGCATGTCCGGGCTGCATCACAACCGGCCGTGATGTGGAGTCCCACAGGGCGGCGCACAAATGGTCCAGCTTCGTCCGGGTTCGGCCGGTGTAGGCCGTCATTGTAAATAAGAATTTGTTCTGATTTGCCTAGTTAAATAAAGGTTAAATAGAAATGAAATAATAATAAAAAATAAAATAAATCTAATTATATTTTTTAAATATTATTTTTTACATTTTTTCCTAACATCTTTTCTTGGTCAGTAGGTACCCAACATATCTGTTTCTATTTGTCTGTTTCTTCCTGTTTCTCTCTGTTTTTCTAAGTGTCTCCATCTCTCTGCGTTGCATACGCCACCTTGGGCCAGAGAGTTACGGAAACAATGGGAAAAGATCTCCTCGTGGACAGAGAAAATGCCTGAAACCAGCCTTGGTTTGTCCTTCTCTCCATTATGTTTCTCCTTCCTCATCTCTCTTCATAGGTGTGACCACCGTGCTGACCATGACCACTCTTAGCATCAGTGCCCGTAACTCTCTGCCCAAGGTGGCGTATGCCACAGCCATGGACTGGTTCATAGCAGTCTGTTATGCCTTCGTCTTCTCTGCTCTTATCGAGTTCGCTACCGTCAACTACTTCACCAAGAGGAGCTGGGCCTGGGATGGGAAGAAAGCCATGGAGGATACGCGTAAGGTGTGTGTGTATTTGTAGGTGGGTGGATAGGTGTGTGTGTGTGTGTTGTGGGTGTGTTTATGTTTGTGTGTGTTGTGGGTGTGTTTATGTTTGTGTGTGTTGTGGGTGTGTTTATGTTTGTATGTGTTGTGGGTGTGTTTATGTTTGTGTGTGTTGTGGGTGTGTTTATGTTTGTGTGTTTGTGTGTGTGTGTGTGTGTGTGTGTGTGTGTGTGTGTGTGTGTGTGTGTGTGTGTGTGTGTGTGTGTGTGTGTGTGTGTGTGTGTGTGTGTGTGTGTGAGTCAATAGGTACACAGCTCAACCTGCCAGGGTCCAGGCTCTGCCAGGGTCTAGGCTCTGCCAGAGTCTAGGCTCTGCCAGTCTCAAGGCTCTGCCAGGGTCCAGACTCTGCCAATCCCCAGGCTCTGCAAGGGTCCAGGCTCTGCCAGGGTCTAGGCTCTGCCAGTCTCCAGGCTCTGCCAGGGTCTAGGCTCTGCCAGTCTCAAGGCTCTGCCAGGATCCAGGCTCTGCCAATCTCCAGGCTGAGGCAGTCCACTATCTCCTGCTAGCATTTATCCTCCCCTAGCTACTGGCTTTGTCTGTGGGTTGGGCATGCATCAATTGTGTGTGGACTGGGCATGCATCGATTGTGTGTGGGTTGGGCATGCATCGATTGTGTGTGGACTGGGCATGCATCGATTGTGTGTGGGTTGGGCATGCATCGATTGTGTGTGGGTTGGGCATGCATCGATTGTGTGTGGGTTGGGCATGCATCGATTGTGTGTGGGTTGGGCATGCATCGATTGTGTGTGGGTTGGGCATGCATCGATTGTGTGTGGGTTGATTTCGTCTGTGAAATAAAAAATTGTAGATCTTTGGATAGCTGGATTGTTTATTCATGTATGATCAGAAGACTATTGATACCTTTACTAGTTACACTGTTATATTGATACCTTTACTAGTTACATTGTACTATTGATACCTTTACTAGTTACACTGTTATATTGATACCTTTACTAGTTACACTGTTATATTGATACCTTTACTAGTTACACTGTTATATTGATACCTTTACTAGTTACACTGTTATATTAATACCTTTACTAGTTACACTGTTATATTAATACCTTTACTAGTTACACTGTTATATTGATACCTTTACTAGTTACACTGTTATATTAATACCTTTACTAGTTACACTGTTATATTGATATCTTTACTAGTTACACTCTACTATTGATATCTTTACTAGTTACACTCTACTATTGATACCTTTACTAGTTACACTGTTATATTGATACACTCTACTTTTGATACCTTAACTAGTTAAACTGTACTATTGATACCATAACTAGTTAAACTGTACTATTGATACCTTAACTAGTTAAACTGTACCTTTGATACCTCAACTAGTTAAACTGTACTATTGATACATTAACTAGTTCAACTGTACTATTGATACACTGTACTATTGATACCTTAACTAGTTAAACTGTACCTTTGATACCTTAATAGTTAAACTGTACTATTGATACCTCAACTAGTTAAACTGTACTATTGATACCTTAACTAGTTAAACTGTACCTTTGATACCTTAATAGTTAAACTGTACTATTGATACCTTAACTAGTTAAACTGTACCTTTGATACCTTAACTAGTTAAACTGTACCTTTGATACCTTAATAGTTAAACTGTACTATTGATACCTTAACTAGTTAAACTGTACCTTTGATACCTTAATAGTTAAACTGTACTATTGATACCTTAACTAGTTAAACTGTACCTTTGATACCTTAATAGTTAAACTGTACTATTGATACCTTAACTAGTTAAACTGTACCTTTGATACCTTAATAGTTAAACTGTACTATTGATACCTTAACTAGTTAAACTGTACCTTTGATACCTTAATAGTTAAACTGTACTATTGATACCTTAACTAGTTAAACTGTACCTTTGATACCTTAATAGTTAAACTGTACTATTGATACCTTAACTAGTTAAACTGTACCTTTGATACCTTAATAGTTAAACTGTACTATTGATACTTTAACTAGTTTTAAACTGTACCTTTGATACCTTAATAGTTAAACTGTACTATTGATATACTGTACTATTGATACCTTAACTAGTTCAACTGTACCTTTGATACCTTAACTAGTTAAACTGTACTATTGATACCTTAACTAGTTAAACTGTACCTTTGATACCTTAATAGTTAAACTGTACTATTGATACCTCAACTAGTTAAACTGTCCTATTGATACCTTAACTAGTTAAACTGTACCTTTGATACCTTAACTAGTTAAACTGTACTATTGATACCTCAACTAGTTAAACTGTCCTATTGATACCTTAACTAGTTAAACTGTACCTTTGATACCTTAACTAGTTAAACTGTACTATTGATACCTCAACTAGTTAAACTGTCCTATTGATACCTTAACTAGTTAAACTGTACCTTTGATACCTCAACTAGTTAAACTGTCCTATTGATACCTTAACTAGTTAAACTGTACCTTTGATACCTTAACTAGTTAAACTGTACCTTTGATACCTTAATAGTTAAACTGTACTATTGATACCTTAACTAGTTAAACTGTACCTTTGATACCTCAACTAGTTAAACTGTACCTTTGATACCTTAACTAGTTAAACTGTACCTTTGATACCTTAACTAGTTAAACTGTACCTTTGATACCTTAATAGTTAAACTGTACTATTGATATACTGTACTATTGATACCTTAACTAGTTAAACTGTTATATTGATACCTTAACTAGTTAAACTGTTATATTGATACCTTAACTAGTTCAACTGTTATATTGATACCTTAACTAGTTCAACTGTTATATTGATACCTCAACTAGTTAAACTGTTATATTGATACCTCAACTAGTTAAACTGTTATATTGATACCTCAACTAGTTAAACTGTACTATTGATACCTTAATAGTTAAACTGTCCTATTGATACCTTAATAGTTAAACTGTCCTATTGATACCTCAACTCAAGAATGTCTGAAAATATCGATGTCATAGCAGTCACTAATTAATTAATTCCTCGTCAGTCTCGTTCTGAACGTTGCATAATTCATAAATCTGCACAAACCCCGGTCTCAGTAATCATTCCATACCACACAAGTTGAGTTGATTATTTATTTACTAACAAGCTAAATGATAACATAAGATACACATACACACATAGTCTAGGACTAGGTTATTGGTTAGAACTTAATACAATGACAACAGGTCCATAGCGGACCAACACAATATGACACGTGTTACACAAGATGGAGATTTAAAGAGAGAGAGAAAAGCAACAATTTAATATATTTGTAAACTACGCTTAGTTTAGCCCTAACACCTTGCCCGAACTGCCGCTCTTATGGATAAGAAGTATTATAATGTATGTATTTACCTGTTGAAAGTCTCTGTTGGGAATCTCTGTTGGGTATCTCTGTTGGGAATCTCTGTTGGGTATCTCTGTTGGGAATCTCTGTTGGGAATCTCTGTTGGGAATCTCTGTTGGGAATCTCTGTTGGGAATCTCTGTTGGGAATCTCTGTTGGGTATCTCTGTTGGGTATCTCTGTTGGGAATCTCTGTTGGGAATCTCTGTTGGGAATCTCTGTTGGGAATCTCTGTTGGGAATCTCTGTTGGGTATCTCTGTTGGGAATCTCTGTTGGGTATCTCTGTTGGGAATCTCTGTTGGGTATCTCTGTTGGGTATCTCTGTTGGGTATCTCTGTTGGGTATCTCTGTTGGGAATCTCTGTTGGGTATCTCTGTTGGGTATCTCTGTTGGGAATCTCTGTTGGGAATCTCTGTTGGGAATCTCTGTTGGGAATCTCTGTTGGGTATCTCTGTTGGGAATCTCTGTTGGGTATCTCTGTTGGGAATCTCTGTTGGGAATCTCTGTTGGGTATCTCTGTTGGGAATCTCTGTTGGGAATCTCTGTTGGGAATCTCTGTTGGGAATCTCTGTTGGGTATCTCTGTTGGGTATCTCTGTTGGGTATCTCTGTTGGGTATCTCTGTTGGGTATCTCTGTTGGGTATCTTCGGATGATCTGGTCTTTCATCTTCAGGTGTAAGTCTCTGATTGTCCGCAAGATGTCACAATGTCGTTTCTCTTAGTTGTCTGTTTCCTTGCACTCGTTCCCCGGCTTGGGAATGGAAGCTGTGTAGATAACAGATGATTCACCTTGTTAGATACTCCAACATTGGGAATGGAAGCTGTGTAGATAACAGATGATTCACCTTGTTAGATACTCCAACTTTGGGAATGGAAGCTGTGTAGATAACAGATGATTCACCTTGTTAGATACTCCAACATTGGGAATGGAAGCTGTGTAGATAACAGATGATTCACCTTGTTAGATACTCCAACATTGGGAATGGAAGCTGTGTAGATAACAGATGATTCACCTTGTTAGATACTCCAACATTGGGAATGGAAGCTGTGTAGATAACAGATGATTCACCTTGTTAGATACTCCAACATTGGGAATGGAAGCTGTGTAGATAACAGATGATTCACCTTGTTAGATACTCCAACATAGCCTTAATTGTTCAGAGGTTTCATTTGTTTTCAACCTCGTGTTGCATTTGAGGGTTGTGACGACTCGTGGACCTCGGCTGCAGCGCTTTGTCCTCTAGTCTGATATGTCAATTCTTAACTCACATGTTTTATACCCCCGGGTAGAAAGGGGGCGTTTCTGTCTTCATGACACTCTTTCTGGGTTACCTGGAGCGTAGCTAGTTACGAGGCAAGGTATCACCGTTTACTACGATCTCATTAGACAACTAAAATCACAGGCTCATTGTCACAAGAAACATTCTCTTTGATCTGGACGTTTTCTACACAGCGTGTAGAATTATAACATCCTCATTTAACCTTTAGTAACGTCATAAAATAGACATACATTTTCATATTCCATCCATCATTATGCCCAACATTTGGCTGATCAAATCTATTGTCCGATCAAATCTATTGTCCCAAAGTCCATTTAATGCATGTCACAGTTCTAAGGTAGACTCTCCATACGGTACACACAGACCTTCCAGTCCCAAACACTAAAGGAAAAAGGATTAGTCTGCTGCCCTAAAATGTACGATGGGCGTGAGGTGTCATAACCCCCCTCCATACCTCTCCCACTCTGCAGGAGGTAGAGGTATCTCTGTAGAGCTGATCCTCACAGGCCCGTCATGACACTATTGATACCTTTACTAGTAATGCTGTACTACTATTGATACTATTGATGCTCTGATTTTGTTTACAGCCAATCATCCTTTAATAAATTGCTTCCATCGTTTTCACTGAAGCCCCAACGTCATTCTAGAATGTCTATTCTTTTCTTTATTTACCACTGTTGCTATAGTACTTAGCTTACTAAGGGAAAGTTGTGTTCAGAGCCAAGATGTTTCCTCATTTAAATAGGATTCAATGTTATCAATGTGAATTTAGAATGAAATACTGAAACAATGTTTTCCTTTTGTCCTTCTCCTGACCAGAAAAACCCTACGGCTCTGTCCAAGAAACCTAACAACACCTGTTCAGCTGGGGTCAGCTACACTCCCAACCTGACTAAGGACAATGCCATCGCCACCATCTCCAACAGCGCAGACATCCAGCTGAAACTGGCTGAGGTCAAGACCCCCGACCCCAAAAAGACTTACAACAGCGTCAGCAAGATCGACAAGATGTCCCGTATAGTGTTTCCTGTTCTGTTTGGGACATTCAACCTGGTTTACTGGGCTACGTACCTCAACAGGGAACCAGTGATCAAAGGAGCTGTGAACCCCTATACATAGAAGGAGAAGGCCAGGGAAGTGGCCTTAAACGTCCCCTGTTACCAATGGAGTGCATTACTTTTGATCAGGGCACATTAGGGTTAGGTTTAGAGTTAAGGTTAGGGTTAGGTAGAGTTAGAGTTAGGGGCTCTGGTCAAAAGTAGGGCATTTTATTATATTTCTGGAATTTGTGACAGAGGCTCCTGTTTCACCCCATTACACTACACAACTACACTACACCACTACACCACTACACTACACCACTACACCACTACACTACACCACTACACTACTACACTACACCACTACACTACACCACTACACCACTACACTACACCACTACACTACACCACTACACCACTACACTACACCACTACACTACACCATTACACTACACCACTACACGATACCACGACACTCTACCACTACACCACTATCCTACTCTACCACTACACCACTACACTACACCACTACACCACTACACTACACCACTATACTATACCACTACACTACACCACTACACGATACCACTACACTCTACCACTACACCACTATCCTACTCTACCACTACACCACTACACTACACCACTACACCACTACACTACACCACTACACTATACCACCACACTACACCACTACACGATACCACTACACTCTACCACTACACTATACCACTCCACTATACCACTATACCACTCCACTACACTACACCACTACACTACACCACTACACTACACCACTACACTACACCATTACACTACACCACTACACGATACCACTACACTCTACCACTACACCACTATCCTACTCTACCACTACACCACTACACTACACCACTACACTACACCACTACACCACTACACTACACCACTACACTGTACCACTACACTACACCACTACACGATACCACTACACTCTACCACTACACTATACCACTCCACTATACCACTATACCACTACACTACACCACTACACCACTACACTACACCACTACACTACACCACTACACCACTACATGATACCACACCACTCTACCACTACACCACTACACTACTCTACCACTACACCATTACACTACACCACTACACCATACCACTATACCACTACACTATACCACTACACCACTATACCAAAACACTACACCACTACACCATACCACTACACTAAACCATACCACTACACTACACCATACCACTGCACTATACCACTACACTATACCACTACACTATACCACTACACTACACTATACCACTACACTACACCACTACACTACACTATACCACTATACCACTACACTATACCACTACACTATACCACTACACTACACTATACCACTATACCACTACACTATACCACTACACTATACCACTACACCAGTACACTACACCACTACACTACACTATACCACTATACCACTACACTATACCACTACACTATACCACTATACCACTACACTATACCACTACACTATACCACTACACTACACCACTACACTATACCACTACACTATACCACTACACTATACCACTACACTACACCACTACACTACACTACTACACTATACCACTATACCACTACACTACACTACTACACTACACTATTACACTATACCAGTAAACCACTACACTACACTACCTCACAACACTACTATACTAAACCACTACACTGCACCACTATACTATACCACTACACTATACCACTACACTATACCACTACACCATACCACTACACTATACCACTACACTATACCACTATACCACTACACTTTACCACTACACTATACCACTACACTATACCACTACACTACTACACGACACTACTACACTACACCACTACACTACACCACTACACTCAACCACTACACTATACCACTATACCACTATACCACTACACTATTCCACTACACTAAACCACTACAGACATATTGTTGCATAAACTGGACCCACATACTGCTATCATATCGAACACCATGCCAAGCAATTAATAACTTATTCTAATCATCATGGTTTACTAGGAGAGTTATGATCTTAATCCCTTATTCTAATCATCATGGTTTACTAGGAGAGTTATGATCTTAATCCCTTATTCTAATCATCATGGTTTACTAGGAGAGTTATGCTCATAATCCCTTATTCTAATCATCATGGTTTACTAGGAGAGTTATGATCTTAATCCCTTATTCTAATCATCATGGTTTACTGGGAGAGTTATGATCTTAATCCCTTATTCTAATCATTATGGTTTACTGGGAGAGTTATGATCTTAATCCCTTATTCTAATCATCATGGTTTACTAGGAGAGTTATGATCTTAATCCCTTATTCTAATCATCATGGTTTACTAGGAGAGTTATGCTCTTAATCCCTTATTCTAATCATCATGGTTTACTAGGAGAGTTATGCTCTTAATCCCTTATTCTAATCATCATGGTTTACTAGGAGAGTTATGCTCTTATTGTTTTCATCTCAACACAAATTATAATATGAGAGCTATAATATGGATATAGTCATAGAAATAGATTTTCTAGAAAGGGCTTAGAGCCTCTAACCCTGGCAATTTGACAGGTAAACGTATGGGTACTTTCCGTATGTTTGACCTGGTATTGCGATGCAACCCCAATCTACAGATAGTATTTCTATGGGAATAGTATTGCCATGTTTGCCTTGACTCTTTCTACGGTATGATAATACAGCTTCTACTTTCTGAAAACGATCCTTTCTTTTGCTCCTCCGTGTTTCCAGAACTCCAGATAGTCATCACTGATGATTAGTTTCTGCCACCAACACTGCATCCCAAATTGCACCCTATTCCCTATAAAGTGCACTACTTTTGACCAGAACCCAAAGGGCTCTGGGCCCTATAGGGAACAGGGTACCATTTGGAACAGGTAAACTCGACTGGGAACATTTGGCATTTACATCATTTTCTCACACAGGTCCAGATGCTTTCTGTTGCTAAAAGGACAGCGAGGCCAAATGCTATGCAAAATAATGTCTCTACGCTATACCCACGGTATTAGTACTATATGAGTACTGTATTAGTACTATATGTCCACTGTAATACTACTATATGACTACTGTATTAGTACTATATGACTACTGTATTAGTACTATATGACTAATGTATTAGTACTATATGACTACTGTATTAGTACTATATGACTACTGTATTAATACTCTATGACTCCTGTATTAGTACTATATGACTCCTGTATTAGTACTATATGACCACTGTATTAGTACTATATGACCACTTTATTAATACTATATGACTACTGTATTAGTACTATATGACCACTGTATTAGTACTATATGACTACTGTAATACTACTCTGACTACTGTATTAGTACTATATGACTACTGTAATAATAATCTGACTACTGTATTAGTACTATATGACTACTGTATTAATACTATACGACTACTGTAATACTACTCTGACTACTGTATTAGTACTATATGACTACTGTATTAATACTCTATGACTACTGTAATACTATTCTGACTACTGTATTAGTACTATATGACTACTGTATTAGTACTCTATGACTACTGTAATACTACTCTGACTACTGTATTAGTACTATATGACTGCTGTATTAATACTCTATGACTACTGTAATACTACTCTGACTACTGTATTAGTACTATACGACTACTGTAATACTACTCTGACTACTGTATTAGTACTATACGACTACTGTAATACTACTCTGACTACTGTATTAGTACTATATGACTACTGTATTAATACTCTATGACTACTGTAATACTACTCTGACTACTGTATTAGTACTATATGACTACTGTATTAGTACTCTATGACTACTGGAATACTACTCTGACTACTGTATTAATACTATATGACTACTGTATTCATTTCTTACTACTACTATGATGCCTGATTTTATCTTTGAAAATCTTGGGTTGCGTCTCCAATGGCACTCTTATCTACATTGTGCACTACTATTGACCAGAGCCCTGTGAACCTTGGTCAAACACAGTGCACTGTATAGCCTAGGGAATAGGGTGCCATTTGGGAAGCACTTTGTACAAAATGGGCTGAAAGCTGTTTAAGCTGTGGCCCAAGCACATGGATCTCCACTTAGCTTGTTAGAAGAAGATAATAGCCATGATCAATGTGTTGCCTTCAGATTGGTAATTCCTCACGAATGCACTGACATTTCTTGCAATTCCTTTTTGAAAAGCTGTTACAATGTTCGTCCTCTATTGTTGTTTAACTACATAGCAAATTTTCTGTTGAAAGTTGAAAGAAGAACTGAATTTGAGCTGTGAAGTGATAATTGTCAGCTTTATGCTTGAAGATCAGTCCCTGCAGGATTCCGTACTTCTGCGATCTGAAATTGGAAAAAATCATCGCATATGCAAAATGTCAGAAATCAAAATCAAGAATTTTTGCCCACAAAATAACACAAAAAATCCCTGTGAAATTCTGAAGGGATTGGTAGATGCTCCGTGAAAGACATTTGTAGATGATATAGCCTGCTGCTTTTAGCCAGGTTCTATTCAATTACTGAGGTTAGCTTGGATTTGGATTTGCACTATAACTTTCACCAAATTCCCAGGTTTTCCAGAAATCCCGGTTTGGAGGATTCCTGATTCCCTGCTGATTCTAGGAATCTTCCAAATCAAATCAAAAGGTATTTGTCACATGCTCCGTAAACAACAGGTGTAGACTAACAGGTGTAGACTAACAGGTGTAGACTAACAGGTGTAGACTAACAGGTGTAGACTAACAGTGAAATGCTCCGTAAACAACAGGTGTAGACTAACAGGGGAATGCTCCGTAAACAACAGGTGTAGTAGACCTCACAGTGAAATGCTGAATACAACAGGTGTAGTAGACCTTACAGTGAAATGCTGAATACAACAGGTGTAGTAGACCTCACAGTGAAATGCTGAATACAACAGGTGTAGTAGACCTCACAGTGAAATGCTGAATACAACAGGTGTAGTAGACCGTACAGTGAAATGCTGAATACAACAGGTGTAGTAGACCTCACAGTGAAATGCTGAATACAACAGGTGTAGTAGACCTCACAGTGAAATGCTGAATACAACAGGTGTAGTAGACCTTACAGTGAAATGCTGAATACAACAGGTGTAGTAGACCTCACAGTGAAATGCTGAATACAACAGGTGTAGTAGACCTCACAGTGAAATGCTGAATACAACAGGTGTAGTAGACCGTACAGTGAAATGCTGACTGACGGGTCCTTTAGAACAATGTAGAGAAAAAATAGAAAAAAATAAAAAATAAATGAGTAACAACTTGTCAGTATACACTGGGTACCAGGTAATAACATGGTTATATACACAGGGTACCAGTACTGAGTAGATGTGCAGGGGTATGAGGTAATAACATGGTTATATACACTGGGTACCAGTATGGAGTCAATGTGCAGGGTATGAGGTAATAACATGGTTATATACACAGGGTACCAGTACTGAGTAGATGTAGAGGGGTATGAGGTAATAACATGGTTATATACACAGGGTACCAGTACTGAGTAGATGTAGAGGGGTATGAGGTAATAACATGGCTATATACACAGGGTACCAGTACTGAGTAGATATGCAGGGGTATGAGGTAATAACATGGTTATATACACTGGGTACCAGTACTGAGTAGATATGCAGGGGTATGAGGTAATAACATGGTTATATACACAGGGTACCAGTACTGAGTAGATGTAGAGGGGTATGAGGTAATAACATGGCTATATACACAGGGTACCAGTACTGAGTAGATATGCAAGGGTATGAGGTAATAACATGGTTATATACACTGGGTACCAGTACTGAGTAGATATGCAGGGGTATGAGGTAATAACATGGTTATATACACTGGGTACCAGTACTGAGTAGATATGCAGGGGTATGAGGTAATAACATGGTTATATACACTGGGTACCAGTACTGAGTAGATATGCAGGGGTATGAGGTAATAACATGGTTATATACACTGGGTACCAGTACTGAGTAGATATGCAAGGGTATGAGGTAATAACATGGTTATATACACACTATTTAGCAGTCAACCAGGATTTCTGGAAAATGTAGGAATTTGGTGAAAGCTGAATTTAGCAACCCTAGCTTGGATGAAATACTACATGCAGACACAGTAACATGGTTATATACACAGGGCACCAGTACTGATGAAATACTACATGCAGACACAGTAACATGGTTATATACACAGGGCACCAGTACTGATGAAATACTACATGCAGACACAGTAACATGGTTATATACACAGGGCACCAGTACTGATGAAATACTACATGCAGACACAGTAACATGGTTATATACACAGGGCACCAGTACTGATGAAATACTACATGCAGACACGGCTCTGGTCATCGCTCTGTATAAGGGTGTCCTGTGCCCATACGGCTCTGGTGGTATTGCTCTGTGCAGGGAATAGGATGTCCTGGGCCCACTGGTCAGTATTGCTCTGTGAAATACTACGGCTCTGGTCAATGGTATTGCTCTGTGTAGGGAGTAGGGTGTCCTGGGCCCATACGGCTCTGGTCAATGGTATTGCTCTGTGTGCAGTAGGATGTCCTGGGCCCATACGGCTCTGGTCAATGGTATTGCTCTGTGTAGGGAGTAGGATGTCCTGGGCCCATACGGCTCTGGTCAATGGTATTGCTCTGTGTAGGGAATAGGATGTCCTGGGCCCATACGGCTCTGGTCAAGGGTATTGCTCTGTGTAGGGAGTAGGGTGTCCTGGGCCCATTCGGCTCTGGTCAATGGTATTGCTCTGTGCAGGGAATAGAGTGCATTTGGGAATTACACAGAGAGATTAGTTGAATAGCTCAACGCCTTGCAGCTTTAACAGAATAGGATGCTTTTTTTTTTACATACTGTATTTATGCTCTTTCATGCTTCTGGAAATGTGTTTTGTTCCTTCCTATGTGCATTGATGATGATGATGATGATGATGATGAAGCAAATCTTCTTCATGAACAAATCGTTTTTATGCTTTTGGAGTAAAAATGTCTCAATCTTTTTCTCCTCGCAGTTTTTAGTTAAGTATCTGTTCTGGAGAAACAGAGTAGTTCTGTAGCTAAATAAAACGGATAAATCTTCTTTTTCAACCTTGTATTTATTTTAAATGAATAGGCTGCATTTAAAGGACACAAAGGTGATTTAAAATCATAATTGAATAACCAACATTTTAAAATCCAGTCTTTCATGTTAATACGAAACAACTCTTCATCGAAGTGCTTTTAAAGGGTCAAAGAGAGCATGGGAGTATGCTCTGTTTTCTACATCACAACGGCTTCTTACTTCGTTTTCAGAATATGTTCAATTTAAAGCAACAATTTCAATCAGTTTATTGTTGTCAATGGTCTCCACAGCTCTCTTGCCGAACCTCTAGCATTCAAAATAGAAAACACACCACAGTATGTGAATAGAGAGGATGGCTTTGGAAATGATCGAAATTCTACCTATAGTTCAAGAAGAAATCAAGGTTCTAGATGCTATGACCATAGTTCTATAGTTCTATAGTTCTATAGTTCTATAGTTCCATAGTTCTATAGTTCTATAGTTCTATACACAACACCGCAAGTCAAATCATTCTCTGTAGTTCTACTCTTTATACAGGACACCTCAAGTCAAATCATTCTCTATAGTTCTACTGTTTATACAGGACACCGCAAGTCAAATCATTCTCTGTAGTTCTACTGTTTATACAGGACACCTCAAGACAAATCATTCTCTATAGTTCTACTGTTTAGACAGGACACCTCAAGTCAAATCATTCTCTATAGTTCTACTGTTTATACAGGACACCTCAAGTCAAATCATTCTCTATAGTTCTACTGTTTAAACAGGACACCTCAAGTCAAATCATTCTCTGTAGTTCTACTGTTTATACAGGACACCTCAAGACAAATCATTCTCTATAGTTCTACTGTTTAGACAGGACACCTCAAGTCAAATCATTCTCTATAGTTCTACTGTTTATACAGGACACCTCAAGTCAAATCATTCTCTATAGTTCTACTGTTTAAACAGGACACCTCAAGTCAAATCATTCTCTATAGTTCTACTGTTTATACAGGACACCTCAAGACATCATTCTCTATAGTTCTACTGTTTATACAGGACACCTCAAGTCAAATCATTCTCTATAGTTCTACTGTTTATACAGGACACCTCAAGTCAAATCATTCTCTATAGTTCTACTGTTTATACAGGACACCTCAAGTCAAATCATTCTCTGTAGTTCTACTGTTTATACAGGACACCTCAAGTCAAATCATTCTCTATAGTTCTACTGTTTATACAGGACACCTCAAGTCAAATCATTCTCTATAGTTCTACTGTTTATACAGGACACCTCAAGACATCATTCTCTATAGTTCTACTGTTTATACAGGACACCTCAAGACAAATCATTCTCTATAGTTCTACTGTTTATACAGGACACCTCAAGACAAATCATTCTCTATAGTTCTACTGTTTATACAGGACACCTCAAGACAAATCATTCTCTATAGTTCTACTGTTTATACAGGACACCTCAAGACAAATCATTCTCTATAGTTCTACTGTTTATACAGGACACCTCAAGACAAATCATTCTCTATAGTTCTACTGTTTATACAGGACACCTCAAGACAAATCATTCTCTATAGTTCTACTGTTTATACAGGACACCTCAAGACAAATCATTCTCTATAGTTCTACTGTTTATACAGGACACCTCAAGACAAATCATTCTCTATAGTTCTACTGTTTATACAGGACACCTCAAGACATCATTCTCTATAGTTCTACTGTTTATACAGGACACCTCAAGACATCATTCTCTATAGTCCTACTGTTTATACAGGACACCTCAAGACAAATCATTCTCTATAGTTCTACTGTTTATACAGGACACCTCAAGACATCATTCTCTATAGTCCTACCGTTTATACAGGACACCTCAAGACATCATTCTCTATAGTTCTACTGTTTATACAGGACACCTCAAGACAAATCATTCTCTATAGTTCTACTGTTTATACAGGACACCTCAAGACATCATTCTCTATAGTTCTACTGTTTATACAGGACACCTCAAGTCAAATCATTCTCTGTAGTTCTACCGTTTATACAGGACACCTCAAGTCAAATCATTCTCTGTAGTTCTACTGTTTATACAGGACACCTCAAGTCAAATCATTCTCTATAGTTCTACTGTTTATACAGGACACCTCAAGACATCATTCTCTATAGTTCTACTGTTTATACAGGACACCTCAAGTCAAATCATTCTCCAAGAGTAAGAAGCACCTGAATGTAGCATTACGTTTCAAATTATTTCTGTAACAACAGCTGGACCTAAAAGCAGAACTACCCCACTGTGTCTGGACCTTAAAGCAGAACTACCTCACTGTGTCTGGACCTTAAAGCAGAACTACCCCACTGTGTCTGGACCTTAAAGCAGAACTACCCCACTGTGTCTGGACCTAAAAGCAGAACTACCCCACTGTGTCTGGACCTTAAAGCAGAACTACCCCACTGTGTCTGGACCTTAAAGCAGAACTACCCCACTGTGTCTGGACCTTAAAGCAGAACTACCCCACTGTGTCTGGACCTAAAAGCAGAACTACCCTACCGTGTCTGGACCTTAAAGCAGAACTACCCCACTGTGTCTGGACCTTAAAGCAGAACTACCCCACTGTGTCTGGACCTTAAAGCAGAACTACCCCACCATGTCTGGACCTTAAAGCAGAACTACCCCACCATGTCTAGACCTTAAAGCAGAACTACCCCACCATGTCTGGACCTTAAAGCAGAACTACCCCACTGTGTCTGGACCTTAAAGCAGAACTACCCCACTGTGTCTGGACCTTAAAGCAGAACTACCCCACCGTGTCTGGACCTTAAAGCAGAACTACCCCACTGTGTCTAGACCTTAAAGCAGAACTACCCCACTGTGTCTGGACCTTAAAGCAGAACTACCCCACTGTGTCTGGACCTTAAAGCAGAACTACCCCACTGTGTCTGGACCTTAAAGCAGAACTACCCCACCGTGTCTGGACCTTAAAGCAGAACTACCCCACTGTGTCTAGACCTTAAAGCAGAACTACCTCACTGTGTCTGGACCTTAAAGCAGAACTACCCCACCGTGTCTGGACCTTAAAGCAGAACTACCCCACTGTGTCTGGACCTTAAAGCAGAACTACCCCACCGTGTCTAGACCTTAAAGCAGAACTACCTCACTGTGTCTGGACCTTAAAGCAGAACTACCCCACCGTGTCTGGACCTTAAAGCAGAACTACCCCACCATGTCTAGACCTTAAAGCAGAACTACCCCACTGTGTCTGGACCTTAAAGCAGAACTACCCCACCGTGTCTGGACCTAAAAGCAGAACTACCCCACTGTGTCTAGACCTTAAAGCAGAACTACCTCACTGTGTCTGGACCTTAAAGCAGAACTACCCCACTGTGTCTAGACCTTAAAGCAGAACTACCTCACTGTGTCTGGACCTAAAAGCAGAACTACCCCACTGTGTCTGGACCTTAAAGCAGAACTACCCCACTGTGTCTGGACCTTAAAGCAGAACTACCCCACTGTGTCTGGACCTAAAAGCAGAACTACCCTACCGTGTCTAGACCTTAAAGCAGAACTACCCCACTGTGTCTGGACCTAAAAGCAGAACTACCCCACTGTGTCGGGACCTTAAAGCAGAACTACCCCACCGTGTCTGGACCTTAAAGCAGAACTACCCCACCGTGTCGGGACCTTAAAGCAGAACTACCCCACCGTGTCTGGACCTTAAAGCAGAACTACCCTACCGTGTCTAGACCTTAAAGCAGAACTACCCCACTGTGTCTGGACCTTAAAGCAGAACTACCCCACCGTGTCTGGACCTTAAAGCAGAACTACCCCACTGTGTCTGGACCTAAAAGCAGAACTACCCTACCGTGTCTAGACCTTAAAGCAGAACTACCCCACTGTGTCTGGACCTAAAAGCAGAACTACCCCACTGTGTCGGGACCTTAAAGCAGAACTACCCCACCGTGTCTGGACCTTAAAGCAGAACTACCCCACTGTGTCGGGACCTTAAAGCAGAACTACCCCACCGTGTCTGGACCTTAAAGCAGAACTACCCTACCGTGTCTAGACCTTAAAGCAGAACTACCCCACTGTGTCTGGACCTTAAAGCAGAACTACCCCACCGTGTCTGGACCTTAAAGCAGAACTACCCCACTGTGTCGGGACCTTAAAGCAGAACTACCCCACTGTGTCTGGACCTTAAAGCAGAACTACCCCACTGTGTCGGGACCTTAAAGCAGAACTACCCCACTGTGTCGGGACCTTAAAGCAGAACTACCCCACTGTGTCGGGACCTTAAAGCAGAACTACCCCACTGTGTCGGGACCTTAAAGCAGAACTACCCCACTGTGTCTGGACCTTAAAGCAGAACTACCCCACTGTGTCGGGACCTTAAAGCAGAACTACCCCACTGTGTCGGGACCTTAAAGCAGAACTACCCCACCGTGTCTGGACCTAAAAGCAGAACTACCCCACTGTGTCTGGACCTTAAAGCAGAACTACCCCACCATGTAAAATCATGCCTGATATCTCTTGACTTTATTAACCTACAACATTTATTAAGCAATTATTTCTTTCTTTCTGATAATACTTGTGGTATGGTGCTTGCAATGGCAAGATTGTAGGTTCAATTCCCATGACCACACATACATAAAATGTATGCACTCATGACTGTAAGTCTTTGTTCAAATGTAATATATTACAATAATGATTTTCTCTTCATCCTGATGTGATTTGTGTGTTTTTATTCTAGTCTAGCAGTTAACTGATCATTTCATGGTTTGACTGTAAACACTGATAAAGTATCATAGGCATTGTGTCGGTATAGCATGTAAACATCAGTCAAGGTAATATCCCCATGATGTAACGGCTCTCTTCTATCTCCTCCTCTGACGAAGAGGTAGAACAAGGATCGGACCAAAATGCAGTGTGATGATGATTCATGATATAATTTAATGAAGGAAAACCTATACATACAGAAACTACAAAACTAACGAAATGAAATAATGAAAACCAAAACAGCCTATCTGGTGAAAATACAAAACACTAAGACAGGAACAATCACCCAAAAACACACAGTGAAAACCAGGCTACCTAAATATGGTTCCCAATCAGAGACAACGAGAATCACCTGACTCTGATTGAGAACCTCAGGCAGCCATAGACTATGCTAGACACCCCTACTCAGCCACAATCCCAATACCTACTAAAACCCCCAATACCACAACACAACACAAAATAACCCCATGTCACACCCTGGCCTGACCAAATAAATATATAAACACAAAATACTAAGACCAGGGCGTGACACATGAACAACACATTGGTGTCTTTATACTGAAACTTGATGTGAGAACAGGGATCAAACTGTATTAAATCTGGGCTGAGAACAGGGATCAAACTGTATTAAATCTGGGATAAGAACATGGATCAAACTGTATTCAATCTGGGCTGAGAACACGGATCAAACTGTATTCAATCTGGGCTGAGAACACGGATCAAACTGTATTAAATCTGGGCTGAGAACAGGGATCAAACTGTATTAAATCTGGGATAAGAACATGGATCAAACTGTATTCAATCTGGGCTGAGAACACGGATCAAACTGTATTCAATCTGGGGGCTGAGAACACGGATCAAACTGTATTAAATCTGGGCTGAGAACACGGATCAAACTGTATTAAATCTGGGCTGAGAACACGGATCAAACTGTATTAAATCTGGGCTGAGAACACGGATCAAACTGTATTAAATCTGGGCTGAGAACACGGATCAAACTGTATTAAATCTGGGGGCTGAGAACACGGATCAAACTGTATTCAATCTGGGCTGAGAACATGGATCAAACTGTATTAAATCTGGGCTGAGAACACGGATCAAACTGTATTAAATCTGGGCTGAGAACAGGGATCAAACTGTATTAAATCTGGGATAAGAACATGGATCAAACTGTATTCAATCTGGGCTGAGAACACGGATCAAACTGTATTCAATCTGGGGGCTGAGAACACGGATCAAACTGTATTAAATCTGGGCTGAGAACACGGATCAAACTGTATTAAATCTGGGCTGAGAACACGGATCAAACTGTATTCAATCTGGGCTGAGAACATGGATCAAGTTACTAGGATGGGGGGCTGTGACTGAATCTACTAGGATGCGGGGGCTGTGACTGAATCTACTAGGATGGGGGGCTGTGACTGAATCTACTAGGATTGGGGGCTGTGACTGAATCTACTAGGATGGGGGCTGTGACTGAATCTACTAGGATGGGGGGCTGTGACTGAATCTACTAGGATGGGGGGCTGTGACTGAATCTACTAGGATGGGGGGCTGTGACTGAATCTACTAGGATGGGGGGCTGTGACTGAATCTACTAGGATGGGGGGCTGTGACTGAATCTACTAGGATGGGGGGCTGTGACTGAATCTACTAGGATGGGGGGGCTGTGTTTGAATCTACTAGGATGGGGGGATGTGACTGAATCTACTAGGATGGGGGGCTGTGTTTGAATCTACTAGGATGGGGGGCTGTGACTGAATCTACTAGGATGGGGGGCTGTGACTGAATCTACTAGGATGGGGGGCTGTGACTGAATCTACTAGGATGGGGGAGCTGTGACTGAATCTACTAGGATGGGGGGCTGTGACTGAATCTACTAGGATGGGGGGCTGTGACTGAATCTACTAGGATGGGGGATGTGACTTAATCTACTAGGATGGGGGCTGTGACTGAATCTACTAGGATTGGGGGCTGTGACTGAATCTACTAGGATGGGGGGCTGTGACTGAATCTACTACGCTGAGGGGGGCTATGACTGAATCTACTAGGATGGGGGGCTGTGAATTAATCTACTAGGAGGGGGGCTGTGACTGAATCTACTAGGATTGGGGGCTGTGACTGAATCTACTAGGATGGGGAGGCTGTGACTGAATCTACTATGCTGAGGGGGGCTGTGACTGAATCTACTAGGATGAGGGGGCTGTGAATTAATCTACTAGGGGGGCTGTTACTGAATCTACTAGGATTGGGGGGCTGTGACTGAATCTACTACGCTGAGGGGGGGCTGTGACTGAATCTACTAGGATGGGGGGCTGTGAATGAATCTACTAGGATGGGGGCTGTGACTGAATCTACTAGGATGGGGGGCTGTGACTGAATCTACTACGATGGGGGGGTGCTGTGACTGAATCTACTAGGATGGGGGGCTGTCTCAATCTACTAGGATGGGGTGGCTGTGACTGAATCTACTAGGATGGGGGGCTGTGACTGAATCTACTAGGATGGGGGGCTGTGACTGAATCTACTAGGATGGGGGGCTGTGACTGAATCTACTAGGATGGGGGGCTGTGTTTGAATCTACTAGGATGGGAGGGCTGTGACTGAATCTACTAGGATGGAGGGGGCTGTGACTGAATCTACTAGGATGGGGGCTGTGACTGAATCTACAAGGAATTGGGGGGCTGTGACTGAATCTACTAGGATGGGGGGCTGTGACTGAATCTACTAGGATGGGGGCTGGGTGTGTGACTGAATCTACTAGGATGGGGGCTGTGACTGAATCTACTAGTTTGGTGAATGTCACTGAATCTACTGCGGTTTCCCTAACGAAACCGTCAGGAGGCTGTCTGTCTGCCTGCGGTTGCCATGGAGAAGAAACGCATCTTCCTGATTATTACTTATGAACACATAACCCAGTTGGCCATTGGCCAGAGATTCAGTTAGTACAGTCACCCCCCTTTTCTCTCCCTCTCCCCCTTCTCTCTCCTCTCCCCCTTCTCTCTCCCTCTCCCCTTCTCTCTCCCTGTCCCCCTTCTCTCTCCCTCTCCCCCTTCTCTTTCCCTCTCCCCCTTCTCTCTCCCTGTCCCCCTTCTCTCTCCCTCTCCCCCTTCTCTTTCCCTCCCCCTTCTCTCTCCCTCTCGCCCCTTCTCTCTCCCTCTCGCCCCTTCTCTCTCCCTGTCCCCCCTTCTCTCCCCCTTCTCTCTCTCTCTCTCCCTCTACCCCCCTCTCTCTCCCTCTCCCTCTCCCTCCCTTCTCTCTCCCTCTCCCCCACTTCTCTCTCCCTCTCCCCCTCTCTCTCCCTCTCCCCCTTCTCTCCCTCTCCCTCCCTTCTCTCTCTCTCTCCCTCTCCCCCCTTCTCTCTCTCCCTCTCCCCCTTCTCTCTCCCTCTCCCCCTTCTCTCTCCCTCTCCCCCTTCTCTCTCTCTCTCTCCCCTCCCCCTTCTCTCTCCCTCTCCCCCCCTTCTGTCTTCCTCTCCCCCCTTCTCTCTCCCTCTCCCTCCCTTCTCCCTCTCCCCCCCTTCTCCCTCTCCCTCCCTTCATCCATCCATCTATCCTTTGTTTCTCTAGTACATCTGGCTCATCTTCGTAAAGGATTTATCTCCACTTAAGTTGCTTTACCCATTCAGCAGCTTAATGTCCGTACTCACTCTGCTAAAATTGAAGCTGTCGCTGATGGCACTGATTACAGCAATCACATTTTATAGTTACCGTACTATCCTGAAAAGCTGAGAGAGACAGGGAGAGTTAGAGAGAGTGTGTGTGTGTGTGAGAGAGAGAGAGAGAGAGAGACAGAGAGAGACTGAGAGAGAGACAGAGAGAGAGAGACAGAGAGACAGAGAGAGAGAGAGAGAGAGAGAGAGAGAGAGACAGAGAGAGACTGAGAGAGAGACAGAGAGAGAGAGACAGAGAGACAGAGGGAGAGAGAGAGAGAGAGAGAGAGAGAGAGAGAGACAGGGAGAGTTAGAGAGAGTGTGTGTGTGAGACAGAGACAGAGACAGAGACAGAGAGAGTTAGAGAGAGAGAGAGAGAGAGACTGCTTCTCTCATTTCTCCACCCACGTAATAATCACTCCTACCAGAGAATGTGTGTTCAGAATGTTCTCCAAACTTCCACTGGAAGTTTTTGTAATCGTCTGGTATCTTTACTGCCCTGTACCTCAGGTGTAGGCCTATGGGTCGGTTGTGGCCCACATTTTAATACATCGGGTTCTATTTACGGCTGAGCAAGTGTCAAATGCGAGTGAGTCTGCAATTTCGCTATGCGAAAACTGTCTCACTGACATTTTCCAGCCTTAATGCCAGGTGGGACAATTTGCCTGTCCATCATCTGCTCCCTTGTGCTGAGGTGGGAGGGGTGGCATTTGCCTGTGGTGCTAAAAGTTGCATGTTGAAATCCAGCGAGATGTTTTGTTTTAAGCCTCCAGCCTTTTAACCATTCAGAGTTAATGCCTTAAACGTTGATGTCTGAGAAACATATATGAACGTCTAATGTTGACGTGAGACTGTGAGACCTAGTTGGTCTATTACCCACAGCAGGTAGAGCGTGTGATATGCTGGCCCTGGTCAGCGGACTGAGTTCCCTGGTAAACTGGTCCCCAATCACATAGTTGTAAGGCACCCTATGCCACTGAACATTAGGGTCAGGCTGAGGCGGGGATGGTACACTACCTCATCAGTAAAACGCTACAGACTTTATATCTTTCCCAGGGCCAGAGAGTGGGTTAAGGAGAAGGTTTTTAACTTGAAAAAAAAAAAAATTCTGCATCTCAACGGTAGAAAAGGGTAAGCTACATTTCCTGATTGTAAGCTAACCTCATTATCCAGAGTTCATAGTGAGTTCAGGATGTGGAAGCCCGCCCCGTGGAGGTATATCCTATTGATGTGAAGAATATCAACAACTCTGTATTTGTAGCAGGCACTTTCAGTCAGAGAGGGACCCTGGTCATCTTTCTTTTGGTGTTTTTCAGAGTCAGTATAAAGGCCTCTTTAGTGTCCTAGGTTTTCATAACTGTGACCTTAATTGCCTACCGTCTGTAAGCTGTTAGTGTCTTTATGACCGTTCCACATGTGTATGTTCATTAATTGTTTATGGTTCATTGAACAAGCATGTGAAACAGTGTTTAAACCCTTTACAATGAAGATCTGTGAAGTTATTTGGATTTTTATGAATTATCTTTGAAAGACAGGGTCCTGAAACAGGGACATTTCTTGCTGAGTTTATTATGAAAACAAGCAACACCCAAACATGACGGAGAGTAAGACGGGAACCTATTTCTACATGATGAAGAGTAAGACGGGGGAACCCATCTCAACATGATGAAGAGTAAGACAGGGGAACCCATCTCAACATTATGAAGAGTAAGACAGGGGAACCCATCTCAACATAACAGAGAGTAAGACAGGGGAACCCATCTCAACATGACAGAGAGTAAGACAGGGAACCCATCTCAACATGACAGAGTAAGACAGGGGAACCCATCACAACATAACAGAGAGTAAGACAGGGAACCCATCTCAACATAACAGAGAGTAAGACAGGGGAACCCATCTCAACATGACAGAGAGTAAGACAGGGGAACCCATCTCAACATGACAGAGAGTAAGACAGGGGAACCCATCTCAACATGACAGAGAGTAAGACAGGGGAACCCATCTCAACATGATGAAGAGTAAGACAGGGGAACCGATTTCAAAACAAAAATGTTACTCTTCTACAGACACAGATGATTTAATATTTTCACCAGCGGGAATGGTAAAGGTCGAAACCCATCTGTTAAAATCAATAAATGACAAACTGGATATACTTGAATTAGTTAGCAAGGATAGAAAAGAGTTGAAGGCCTCAGGATGAGTGATGAAAAAGCTGCGACATTGGAGAAAGACACATACAAGCTAAAAGGGACAGTCAGTACGATAGAAACCGACGTTAATGAACTTAAAAATGAGAACATCGTTCTGAGAGAAGCCTTACTGGACTTACAGACTAGATCCATGAGAGAGAATCTGGTACCTACAGGTATCCAAGAGAAAGAAGGGGAAGTTCCTGAATCTGTAGTTAGAGAGTTCCTCCTTACAGCGCTTCAGATCCCACGCCAAGCTATCGACTGAATCCAACTCGAATGTGTACACCGCTTCGGACGGAGAGGACAGAGGTATAAAATGACCAATCGTTGCCAAATTTGCTTTCTTTAAAGATAAAATAATGGTTAAAAGCCTGGGTAAAAGACTTGCTGGCACGAAAATAGGCAGGAATGACCAGTTCCCGAAGGAAACTGCAGAATGGTGTAAAGGAAAATAGATTGAAAGGGAAACGAGCAGCTCTCGTCGTCGATAAACTATACGCTGATAGCCAGTTGTTCAGAGACACAAAGACTACTCCATGGCTATTCTAAACATTACAAAGTTCTCATAGACGAGGCAAATAACAAAACACACAATTCTAGCCCGGTTATGGTTGTAATAACACAACAAAAAATATAACTTTTCTATTCGATCTTCAAATATAACTAATTGGAACACAAAAAAATTCAACATGGTGAAGAGAAAAACTCAGTAAAAGAAGGCACAGTATGTGTGGATGGATGGATGGTGTGTGGTGTTTGGGAAAGTGTGGCGGTGAGTGAGAAAGGAAATGGTTGCATATCCCACAGCTGTACATTTCAATGAAACATGGTGAAGCCCCAAAATTGCCCTCGCTAGAAGCATGTGTTTCAGACATAAGGAGGTGGATGGCTGCAAACTTTCTACTTTTAAACTCGGACAAAACAGAGATGCTTGTTCTAGGTCCCAAGAAACAAAGAGATCTTCTGTTGAATCTGACAATTAATCTTAATGGTTGTACAGTCGTCTCAAATAAAACTGTGAAGGACCTCGGCGTTACTCTGGACCCTGATCTCTCTTTTGAAGAACATATCAAGACCATTTCAAGGACAGCTTATTTCCATCTACGTAACATTGCAAAAATCAGAAACTTTCTGTCCAAAAATGATGCAGAAAAATTAATCCATGCTTTTGTCACTTCTAGGTTAGACTACTGCAATGCTCTACTTTCCGGCTACCCGGATAAAGCACTAAATAAACTTCAGTTGGTGCTAAATACGGCTGCTAGAATCCTGACTAGAACAAAAAATTTTGAGCATATTACTCCAGTGCTAGCCTCTCTACACTGGCTTCCTGTCAAAGCAAGGGCTGATTTCAAGGTTTTACTGCTAACCTACAAAGCATTACATGGGCTTGCTCCTACCTATCTCTCTGATTTGGTCCTGCCGTACATACCTACACGTACGCTACGGTCACAAGACGCAGGCCTCCTAATTGTCCCTAGAATTTCTAAGCAAACAGCTGGAGGCTTTCACCTATAGAATTCCATTTTTATGGAACGGTCTGCCTACCCATGTCAGAGATGCAAACTCGGTCTCAACCTTTAAGTCTTTACTGAAGACTCATCTCTTCAGTGGGTCATATGATTGAGTGTAGTCTGGCCCAGGAGTGGGAAGGTGAACGGAAAGGCTCTGGAGCAACGAACCGCCCTTGCTGTCTCTGCCTGGCCGGTTCCCCTCTTCCCACTGGGATTCTCTGCCTCTAACCCTATTACAGGGGCTGAGTCACTGGCTTACTGGGGCTCTCTCATGCCGTCCCTGGAAGGGGTGCGTCACCTGAGTGGGTTGATTCACTGATGTGGTCATCCTGTCTGGGTTGGCGCCCCTCCTTGGGTTGTGCCATGACGGAGCTCTGTGTGGGCTATACTCAGCCTTGTCTCAGGATGGTAAGTTGGTGGTTGAAGATATCCCTCTAGTGGTGTGGGGGCTGTGCTTTGGCAAAGTGGGTGGGGTTATATCCTTCCTGTTTGGCCCTGTCTGGGGGGATGTCCTCGGATGGGGCCACAGTGTCTCCTGACTCCTCCTGTCTCAGCCTCCAGTATTTATGCTGCAGTAGTTAATGTGTCGGGGGGCTAGGGTCAGTTTGTTATATCTGGAGTACCTCTCCTGTCCTATTCGGTGTCCTGTGTGAATCTAAGTGTGCGTTCTCTAATTCTCTCTTTCTCTCTCTCTCGGAGGAGGACCTGAGCCCTAGGACCATGCCCCAGGACTACCTGACATGATGACTCCTTGCTGTCCCCAGTCCACCTGACTGTGCTGCTGCTCCAGTTTCAACTGTTCTGCCTTATTATTATATGACCATGCTGGTCATTTATGAACATTTGAACATCTTGGCCATGTTCTGTTATAATCTCCACCCGGCACAGCCAGAAGAGGACTGGCCACCCCACATATGCTCTCTCTAATTCTCTCTTTCTTTCTCTCTCTCGGAGGACCTGAGCCCTAGGACCATGCCCCAGGACTACCTGACATGATGACTCCTTGCTGTCCCCAGTCCACCTGACCGTGCTGCTGCTCCAGTTTCAACTGTTCTGCCTTATTATTATACGACCATGCTGGTCATTTATGAACATTTGAACATCTTGGCCATGTTCTGTTATAATCTCCACCCAGCACAGCCAGAAGAGGACTGGCCACCCCACATAGCCTGGTTCCTCTCTAGGTTTCTTCCTAGGTTCTGGCCTTTCTAGGGAGTTTTTCCTAGCCACCGTGCTTCTACACCTGCATTGCTTGCTGTTTGGGGTTTTAGGCTGGTTTTCTGTACAGCACTTTGAGATATCAGCTGATGTACGAAGGGCTATATAAATAAATTTGATTTGATTTGATTTGAGAACCAATGTATTTCTGTGAGCGGGGGTTGTGAGAGAGCTTTCAATGTTGTTCAGATGAGGGATATACTTTTATAATGAATTATACATCTAATTTATTTATTGTCCTCTCATGGTGGAACAGCATTTTAAAACAAATTATACATATCATTTATTTATTGTCCTATTATGGGGAACTACATTTCTGTAAATGGCAGTGTTCTCTTTTCCAAGGATTAATCAATCCCAGTCTCTTCAGGGCTATGGGATACGGGGGGTTGGGGGTGGTCTGCCGGGCATTAGGATGACAACCCAGCTCAGGATGAGGAGGGCTTTTAGCGGGTGGAATAGTGGGGACCAATTGGAGGTTTACTTAGTGGCAATGCAAAGATCATGGTACAGCTATATAGACACTCCATCATCATGTTACTTTTTAATGGTACGTTTACAAACATATATTATGATGAATAGAATTGAAACTTCTGTCTCATTATGGTAAGTGGTGATATAAGTATAGCCAGTTATAATTGTAATGGTTTATCAGATAATAAGAAAAAATGATCAGTATTTACCTGGCTAAAAGAAAAGGAATATAATATCTATTGTTTACATGAAACTCATTCAAGTTTTGTGGAAAAAGGTGTCACACCCTGACCATAGTTTACTTTGTATATTTCTATGTTTTGTTTGGTCAGGGTGTGATCTGAGTGGGCATTCTATGTTGTGTGTCTAGTTTGTCTGTTTCTGTGTTTGGCCTGATATGGTTCTCAATCAGAGGCAGGTGTTAGTCATTGTCTCTGATTGGGAACCATATTTAGGTAGCCTGTTTGGTGTTGGGTTTTGTGGGTGATTGTTCCTGTCTTTGTGTTTGTTGCACCAGATTGGGGTTGTTTCGATTTGTCACGTTTCTTATTTTGTATTATACATTGTTCAAGTTATCATCTTTATTAACGATGTATCACAATAACAACGCTGCGTTTTGGTCCGCCTCTCCTTCCCAGAAAGAATTCCGTGACAAAACGACTGGGGATAAAGACTTTCAAAAGGGGTCGATTGATTTTTTAAAATATGTTATTGGACAATAAACAGATATGGGTTATTAACCTATACGGTCAAAATAATGATGAGCTTCTTTGAAATTATATAGAAGAATTTATCAACCCTACAAGCAACACTAGACTCTATTATGATGGTGGGAGATTTTAATACGGTCTTAAATACCTCTATGGACCTGAAAGGAAATCACACTACAAACTATCACCCTCAGGCTCTTAAGGAAATTATGAATGTCATGGATATATTAGAATTAGTGGATATATGGAAGCTTAAATACCCTGACCTAGTGAGATATACATGGAGGAGGTTTAATACCATGACCTAGTGAGATATACATGGAGGAGGTTTAATACCCTGACCTAGTGAGATATACATGGAGGAGGTTTAATACCCTGACCTAGTGAGATATACATGGAGGAGGTTTAATACCCTGACCTAGTGAGATATACATGGAGGAGGTTTAATATCCTGACTAGTGAGATATACATGGAGGAGGTTTAATACCCTGACCTAGTGAGATATACATGGAGGTTTAATATCCTGACCTAGTGAGATATACATGGAGGTTTAATATCCTGACCTAGTGAGATATACATGGAGGAGGTTTAATACCATGACCTAGTGAGATATACATGGAGGTTTAATATCCTGACCTAGTGAGATATACATGGAGGTTTAATATCCTGACCTAGTGAGATATACATGGAGGTTTAATATCCTGACCTAGTGAGATATACATGGAGGAGGTTTACATGGAGGAGGTTTAATACCTGACCTAGTGAGATATACATGGAGGAGGTTTAATACCCTGACCTAGTGAGATATACATGGAGGAGGTTTAATACCCTGACCTAGTGAGATATACATGGAGGAGGTTTAATACCCTGACCTAGTGAGATATACATGGAGGAGGTTTAATACCCTGACCTAGTGAGATATACATGGAGGAGGTTTAATATCCTGACCTAGTGAGATATACATGGAGGAGGTTTAATATCCTGACCTAGTGAGATATACATGGAGGAGGTTTAATACCCTGACCTAGTGAGATATACATGGAGGAGGTTTAATATCCTGACCTAGTGAGATATACATGGAGGAGGTTTAATACCCTGACCTAGTGAGATATACATGGCAGAGGCTGAACTTCGGGATCGGTGTCCCTTCCACGGGAAGGTTGAGCTAAAGTAGGCTAATGTGATGAGCATGAGGTTGAGCTAACGTAGGCTAATGTGATTAGCATGAGGTTGAGGTAACGTAGGCTAATGTGATTAGCATGAGGTTGAGCTAACGTAGGCTAATGTGATTAGCATGAGGTTGAGCTAACGTAGGCTAATGTGATTAGCATGAGGTTGAGCTAACGTAGGCTAATGTGATTAGCATGAGGTTGTAAGAAACAAGAACATTTCCCAGGACATAGACATATCTGGTATTGGAAGAAAACTTAAATTCTTGTTAATCTAACTACAGTGAACGAATACCATGCTATTGTTTGAGGAGAGTGCATCATTTTGAACATAAAAAAATATTAATGAACAAATTAGGCACATTTGGGACAAAATTTTGAACAGAAGTCAAATGGTTCATTGGATCAGTCTGAAACTTTGCACATACACTGATGCCGTCTAGTGGCCAGAATCTAAATTGCACCTGGGCTGGTATAATACATTATAGCCTTTCTCTTGCATTTCAAAGATGATGTGACAAACAAAATACAAAGAACGGTTTGGATTTTTCTTTCTATGATCTTTTACCAGATCTACTGTGTTATATTCTACTACATTCCTTTCACATGTTATCTTTTACCATCTTCTGTGTTATATTCTACTACATTCCTTTCACATAAATTTCAAAGTGTTTCCTTTCAAATGGTACCAAGAAAATGCATATCCTTGCTTCAGGGCCTGAGCTACGGGCAGTTAGATTTGGATAAGTCTGTCACGCCCTGACCTTAGTTATCTTTGTTTTCTTTATTATTTTGGTTAGTTCAGGGTGTGACGAGGGTGGTATGTGTGTTTTTGTCTTCTCTGGCATTTTTGTATATCTATGTTTTTTTTTGTATGTCTAGGTAAATGTAGGTCTATGATGGCCTGAATTGGTTCCCAATCAAAGGCAGCTGTTTATCGTTGTCTCTGATTGGGGATCCTATTTAGGTTGCTGTATTTACCAAATCATGACAGGGGGCAGAATGTGGTCGGATCATCACATAATTGGCATATATATTACTCTTACAGAATTTCCACGTGGGCGAGGATATTTAATTTAATCAAAGTCTACCGGACGATAAGTTGTTTATAACTGATGTATAGAAATGTCTGCTTTACCCAACATTTCAACCAACTAATTGCAGCAAAAAACTAACAACTAATTACCACAAAAAGGGAAGAGGCAAGTAGAAGGGGGAAAAAGTAAGGAACTTGTATGTCATTTAAAACCATAAATGGTTAAAGAAACTTGTGATAAATAAAAACATATACCAGTTTCATTTAAGGACCATAAAATTGACAGCTGTGCCATATAAATTGCAAAGTAGTTGGGAAGAGATTTTCCATGTACCGATTCCATGGCACATAGTTAATGAATTGACATGCAAAACAACGCCGGATTCAAAACTTCACATTTTTCCATTTCAATTATTATACAAAATTCTTGCAACCAATAGAATCTTATATATATGGGATACAATCCTTCCCAGCTCTGCAGATTGTGCTGTGAGGAGGCAGAGGACCAATGAGGTCGCTCTTGCTGCTGGTGAGTCTCTGATCCACCTCTACGCAGACGACACCATTCTGTATACTTCCGGCCCTTCTTTGGACACTGTGTTAACAACCCTCCAGGCAAGCTTCAATGCCATACAATTCTCCTTCCGTGGCCTCCAATTGCTCTTAAATACAAGTAAAACTAAATGCATGCTCTTCAACCGATCGCTACCTGCACCTACCCGCCTGTCCAACATCACTACTCTGGACGGCTCTGAATACGTGGACAACTACAAATACTTAGGTGTCTGGTTAGACTGTAAACTCTCCTTCCAGACCCATATCAAACATCTCCAATCCAAAGTTAAATCTAGAATTGGCTTCCTATTTCGCAACAAAGCATCCTTCACTCATGCTGCCAAACATACCCTTGTAAAACTGACCATCCTACCAATCCTCGACTTTGGCGATGTCATTTACAAAATAGCCTCCAATACCCTACTCAACAAATTGGATGCAGTCTATCACAGTGCAATCCGTTTTGTCACCAAAGCCCCATATACTACCCACCATTGCGACCTGTACGCTCTCGTTGGCTGGCCCTCGCTTCATACTCGTCCCCAAACCCACTGGCTCCATGTCATCTACAAGACCCTGCTAGGTAAAGTCCCCCCTTATCTCAGCTCGCTGGTCACCATAGCATCTCCCACCTGTAGCACACGCTCCAGCAGGTATATCTCTCTAGTCACCCCCAAAACCGATTCTTTCTTTGGCCGCCTCTCCTTCCAGTTCTCTGCTGCCAATGACTGGAACGAACTACAAAAATCTCTGAAACTGGAAACACTTATCTCCCTCACTAGCTTTAAGCACCAACTGTCAGAGCAGCTCACAGATTACTGCACCTGTACATAGCCCACCTATAATTTAGCCCAAACAACTACCTCTTTCCCAACTGTATTTAATTTAAATTAATTAATTTATTTTGCTCCTTTGCACCCCATTATTTTTATTTCTACTTTGCACATTCTTCCATTGCAAAACTACCATTCCAGTGTTTTACTTGCTATATTGTATTTACTTTGCCACCATGGCCTTTTTTGCCTTTACCTCCCTTCTCACCTCATTTGCTCACATTGTATATAGACTTGTTTATACTGTATTATTGACTGTATGTTTGTTTTACTCCATGTGTAACTCTGTGTCGTTGTATCTGTCGAACTGCTTTGCTTTATCTTGGCCAGGTCGCAATTGTAAATGAGAACTTGTTCTCAACTAGCCTACCTGGTTAAATAAAGGTGTTCTCAACTAGCCTACCTGGTTAAATAAAGGTGTTCTCAACTTGCCTACCTGGTTAAATAAAGGTGTTCTCAACTTGCCTACCTGGTTAAATAAAGGTGAAATAAATAAATAAATAAATAAAAGAGTCATTAGATCAATTGATCCTGGACTTCCTGATGGGTAAGTTGTGTTAGTTAACCTGGTTACCCCCGGGTGGTAAGATTAGGCAACAACACATCTGCCACACTGATCCTCAACACTGGGGCCCTCAGGGATGTGTACTTAGTCCCCTCCTGTACTCCCTGTTCACCCAAGACTGCGTGGCCAAACGCAACTCCAACACCATCATTAAGTTTGCCAACGACACAACAGTGGTAGGCCTGATCACCGACAACGATAAGATGACCTATAGGGAGGAGGTCAGAGAACTGGCAGTGTGGTGCAAGGACAACAACATCTCCCTGTATGTATGTATGTATGTATGTGTGTGTGTGTGTGTGTGTGCACATATACAGTTGAAGTCAGAGGTTTACATAAACTTAGGTTGTAGTCATTAAAGCTCGTTTTTCAACCACTCCACAAATTTCTTGTTAACAAACTATAGTTTTGGCAAGTCGGTTAGGACATCTACTTTGTGCATGACACTATTCATTTTTTCCAACAATTGTTTACAGACAGATTATTTAACTTATAATTCACTGTATCACAATTCCAGTGGGTTAGAAGTTTACATACACTAAGTTGACTGTGCCTGTAAACAGCTTGGAAAATTCCAGAAAATGAATGTCATGGCTTTAGAAGCTTCTGATAGTGTAATTTACATAATTTGAGTCAATTGGAGGTGTACCTGTGGATATATTTCAAGGCCTACCTTCAAACTCAGTGCCTCTTTGCTTGACATCATGGGAATTTCAAAAGAAATCAGCCAAGACCTCAGAAAACAATTGTAGAACTCCACAAGCCTGGTTCATCCTTGGGAGCAATAGCCAAATGCCTGAAGGTACCACATTCATCTGTACAAACAATAATACTCAAGTATAAACACCATGGAACCACACAGCCGTCATACCGCTCAGGAAGGAGACGCTTTCTGTCTCCTAGAGATGAACGTACTTTGGTGCAAAAAGTGCAAATCAATCCCAGAACAACAGCAAAGGACCTTGTGAAGATACTGGAGGAAACAGGTACAAATGTATCTATGTCCACAGTAAAACGAGCCCTATATCGACATAACATGAAAGGCCGCTCAGCAAGGAAGAAACCACTGCTCCAAAACCTCCATAAAACCGCCAGACTACGGTTTGCAACTGCATATGGGGACAAAGATGGTACATTTTGGTCCTCTGGTCTGAGGAAAGAAAAATAGAACTGCTTGGCCATAATGACTATCGTTATGTTTGGAGGATAAAGGGTGAGGATTGCAAACTGAAGAACACCATCCCAACTGTGAAGCACGGGGTGGCAGCATCATGTTGTGGGGGTGCTTTGCTACAGGAGGGACTGGTGCACTTCACAAAATAGATGGCAACATGAGGAAAGGAAATTATGTGGATATATTGAAGCAACATCTCAAGATATCAGTCAGGAAGTTAAAGCTTGGTCGCAAATGGCCCCAAGCATACTTCCAAGGTTGTGGCAAAATGGCTTAAGGACAACAAAGTCAAGGTATTGGAGTGGCCATCACAAAGCCCTGACCTCAATCCAATAGAAAGTTCATAGGCAGAACTGAAAAAGCTTGTGTGAGCAAGGAGGCCTACAAACTTGACTCAGTTACACCAGCTCTGTCAGGAGAATTGGGCCAAAATTCACCCAACTTATTGTGGGAAGCTTGTGGAAGGCTACCTGAAGCATTTCACCCAAGTTAAACAGTTTAAAGGCAATGCTACCAAATACTAATTGAGTGTATGTAAACTTCTGACCCACTGGGAATGTGATGAAAGAAATAAAAGCTGAAATAAATCATTCTCTCTACTAATATTCTGACATTAAACATTCTTAAAATAAAGTGGTGATCCTAACTGACCTAAGAAAGGGATTTTTACTAGGATTAAATGTCAGAAATGGTGAAATAGAGAGTTTAATGTAGTCGGCTAAGGTGTATGTCACCTTCTGACTTCAACTGTATATGTCTTAACGAAAGACTCCTCTACTCAAATATGCATTTCAGTAGGTTGTCAATGCAACAACTGTTGATAGACAGCTGGTAAATCTGCTCTGACTCTATCTACTCCGAGCACGGGTATGATAGTCTAGCTAGCTACGTTTTCAGATACTGTATTATACGTTTGTAGTTATAGCTAACATTGAACCTGGTTGGTTAGCTACCTGTAGATTCATACAGGGTAGTAATGTCTTGAGTTGTGGTTATGGTTCATTGCTTACCTAGCTAACGGTAGCTAACACTGTTCTGTACACATTTTGCGTACCGCGGCATTCAAACAAGTCTGCAATGAAAACTAATTGGACTGTAGTGACTGTGTTGCCATCAAAATCCAGGCTGTAATGAAAGTTAACCTGTTGAGTGTAGGGGGCAGTATTTTGATGTTTGGATGAAAAATGTACCCAAATGAAACAGCCTATTTCTCAGGTCCCTAAACTAGAATATGTATATAATTGTCAGATTAGGACAGAAAACACTGTAAAGTTTCCAAAATGGTCAAAATTCTGTCTGTGAGTATAACAGAACTGATATTGCAGGCGAAAACCCAACTACGAAAATCCAACTATGAAGTGCCTCTTATTTTGAAGCCTCCCTATTCCATTGCATGCCTTCCCTCCATTTAAAGGGATATCAACCAGATTCCTTTCGCTATGGCTTCCACATGGTGTGAGCAGTCTTTAGACATAGTTTCAGCCTTTTATCCTGAAAAATGAGCAAGAACGATCACATCGCGTCATTGGATGGCTGGGTGCCAGCAGAGTTTTGCATGCGCTTGGAGCAGGTATTTTCTCTCTCCTATCGAAAAAGCTACGGTCAGGTTGAAATATTATTGATCATTTATTGTAAAAACAACCTGAGGATTGATTATATAAAACGATTGACATGTTTCTACGAACTTTAAGGATACTATTTGGAATTTGCCTCTGCCCTGTCGTGACCGCTCGAGCCTGTGGATTACTGAACAAAACGCGCTAACCACATGGAGGTATTTTGGATATAAAAATAATCTTTATGGAACAAAAGGAACATTTATTGTGTAACTGGGAGTCTCGTCAGTGCAAACATCTGAAGATCATCAAAGGTAAGCGATTCGTTTTATTGCTTTTCTGACTTTCGTGACCAATCTACTTTGCTGCTAGCTGTTTGTAATGTTTTGTCTGCTGAGAGAGATGTCCTTACATAAATGCTTGGTTTGCTTTCGCTGTAAAGCTTTTTTGAAATCTGACACGCTAGGTGGATTAACAACAAGCTAAACTGTGTTTTGCTCTATTGCACTTGTGATTTCATGAAAATAAAAATAAGTTAATGGGACTATAGCGACTGCGTTGCCATCAAAATCCAGGCTGTAATGCAAGTTAATGGGACTACAGTGACTGTGTTGCCATCAAAATCCAGGCTGTAATGAAAGTTAATGGGACTATAGTGACTGTGTTGCCATCAAAATCCAGGCTGTAATGAAGGGCTAGGCGTCCTGATAGCTGGCCAACTTCGGGTGAATCTGGAGGGCTCGCAATTCAAATAAATAATCAACAAAATGATGGATATTAAAAATGTAAGTACATACGAGTGTCTTATATCTGCTGAAAGCTTAAATTCTTGTTAATCTAACTGCACTGTCTGATTTACAGTAGCCATTACAGTGAAAGCATTTTTTTAACCTTTACTTAACTAGGCAAGTAAGTTACGAATAAATTCATATTTTCAATGACAGCTTAATGATGGCTTAATCCCTCTGATTTGTCATCCAAAGGGCCCCAGCTATAACATGTAGTGTCGTTGTGTTAGATACAATTCTTCTTTATATCCCAAAAAGTCTGTTTAGTTGGTATCGATTTGAGTAATCCACTCGTTTAATATGCAGAGAAAGGAATCCGAAAATCTACCCCTAAACTTTGTTTCCACAAGCCAAAACACGTTTTTATTTACTCCTCAGATACACTAAAAGGTAGTCAAACTATATTTCTTACGGAAAGAAGTGTGTTCAATAGGAAACCGATTTTAGCAGGTGCGTCCTTAGCAAGTTTGGTGGAGAAGGATGATCCAACAATTCACAGCTCAATGGTACTTCACTTTTCTATTGGTTTTCCCATTTCATTGTGGTTTTACTTAAGGCAGGAGCGGGGTATTGGAATAAGTGAGAGTTTAATATATTACTTTAGAGTTTACATTCTCTGTATTTAGGAGCATGACAGAGCACACACCAATTCTGTGTGTTGGTGTTTTTTGTTTTTGATTGGGTAGGTAGGTGGGGAGTCTCTCCCGTCTGCGTTTCTCTATTCAGCCAGTAGATGATGGTGTTCCGTACAGGACTCCACACTCATGCATCAGTAGCCTACAGATTCAGAAGAATCCCCAGAAACAGCTACATGAGGCTGCGCAGCCCGCCTGCCCGGATCTCACCTCTCTCTCTCTTTAGTTTATATGCTAGAACGTTACTGCGTGCTGGGGCAGCACGTTATCATTTGCTTTGTATAATTGCTAAGAGTGAAACTCCCTCCTATTCAAGGTTTCATTCAAAGAAAGTTCATTGTCAAGATTGTCTCCGTGGAAAGAGAAAGCGTGGGTGCCGCTAACTCAGCCGGTTACCGCTAGGCTGGCTCAACCCTGCAACGTGCGTCTCTAGAAGAGAGAGATAGTGGGTGTTAACTGTAAATGTGAACTTATTGTCCAAATATGATGACTCAACAATGGAAAGAGACAGCTTGACATCTGTCTGTCTGTCATTGTCATTTAAATTGGGCTCCCGAGCGGCGCAGTGGTCTAAGGCACTGCATCTCAGTTCTTGATGCGTCACTACAGACACCCTGGTTCGAATTCAGGCTGTATCACAACAAGCCGCGAGTTGGAGTCCCATAGGGCGGCACACAATTGGACCAGTGTCGTCGGGGTTTTGCAGGTGTAGGCGGTCATTGTAATTAAGAATTTGTCCTTAAATTACTTGCCTAGTTAAACAAACAAAAAAATGAATGCATGAGGACAGACCAGCAGCCGCTCTCCATTTTCACACAATTATTGCGTTCTGGCGGGAGGTGAGGGCGACAAGTGCCCTACATATTCCATCAATAATAGCAATGAAAAAGTCCCTTAAAAATACCCTTGATATAGAAACTATTTTTGATCCATATGATGAGGTAAGTTAGCCTGTAAGTTGTTGTTCCTATCCTACCCTTTTTCTTAGGGTGTAGCCGATATTAGAAACAGGAATTTAATTTACCAAAGATATTCATCTTTCAGTGCCAATTTCACCTTATAGCGGGATTTCTCATGTATGTTATTAGGCAGACGTGAATGGATACATGTATACAGAGAGGGCTATGGAGCATTAGAGACACAGAGAGAAGGCGCGAGAGAGAGAGAGAGAGAGAGAAGGGGGGCTCATCGAATGAATTGGGTCATACCCGAGCCACGGAGAGAGAGTTCGCTTCCCTTGCCTTGGCCGTCAGTAGGCCTATATGTGTGTGTGTGTGTGTGTGTGTGTGTGTGTTGAGGGCAGATATTGAAGATGGCAGCCGCAAGTGGAGCAACTTTAAGGAGGAATAGGAAGAGATAGTCTATTATCTGAAACAATTCATTAACGATGCTGTGAAATTAATTTTTAAAACACCGGGCACCTGTCTATGGCGGATTTCGTATTTCACATTGGATTATTAACTTTCTCTTCGAATTAAGCGCGAAGCACACGTTGGTATATCTAGAGGAATAAATGACTATACCGGGGACGGTGTTTTTCTTTCCACTCTGTTTAGAGGAATAAAGGACTATACCGGGGACGGTGCTTTTCTTTCCACTCTGTGTAGAGGAATAAAGGACTATACCGGGGACGGTGTTTTTCTTTCCACTCTGTGTAGAGGAATAAAGGACTATACCGGGGACGGTGCTTTTCTTCCCACTCTGTTTCCTCTCTGAGCGCACTGTTCTGTCTCTGTGACACTCACATTCAACTCGTAAGCATCTTAATTGAAACATGTCAGGCAAATTATTGGTCTACCTCTTACTTCTGACAGTCTTTCATGCCTGGTAAGTGGTGATATATGTTTGATGTAAAATGTACTGTTGGGGTTCGGTGTTGATACCCCCTCAAATGTACTGTTGGGGTTCTGTATTGACACCCCCTCAAATGTTTTGTTGGGGTTCTGTATTGACACCCCCTCAAATGTGCTGTTGGGGTTCTGTATTGACACCCCCTCAAAAGTGCTGTTGGGGTTCTGTATTGACACCCCTTTCAAATGTTTTGTTGGGGTTCTGTATTGACACCCCCTCAAATGTGCTGTTGGGGTTCTGTATTGACACCCCCTCAAAAGTGCTGTTGGGGTTCTGTATTGACACCCCCTCAAATGTGCTGTTGGGGTTCTGTATTGACACCCCCTCAAATGTGCTGTTGGGGTTCTGTATTGACACCCCCTCAAATGTGCTGTTGGGGTTCTGTATTGACACCCCCTCAAATGTGCTGTTGGGGTTCTGTATTGACACCCCCTCAAATGTGCTGTTGGGGTTCGGTGTTGACACCCCCTCAAATGTACTGTTGGGGTTCTGTATTGATTCTCCCTCACATGTGTTTTTCTCCATTCAATATACCACAATTAAGTTGATCGATAGCATCATTCATTTCTACAAGACTGGACTGATGTGACATGATATTTACTGAAACTGAATTAGAAATCGATTTGGAGCTTTTAAGAATGTAGCTTTAGTGTACAGCCAGTGTATTCTATTGAGCCCAAGCTGTGCAGCCAGCCAGCTGTGCATCTTTGGATCTAGTACATTCATATTCCCAAGTATTAATGTACCAGCCTTACCCTTTAGATTGGTATTAATGTACCAGCCGTACCCTTTATATTGGTATTAATGTACCAGCTTTACCCTTTATATTGGTATGAATGTACCAGCCTTACCCTTTAGATTGGTATTAATGTACCAGCCTTACCCTTTATATTGGTATTAATGTACCAGCCTTACCCTTTAGATTGGTATTAATGTACCAGCCTTACCCTTTAGATTGGTATTAATGTACCAGCCTTACCCTTTAGATTGGTATTAATGTACCAGCCTTACCCTTTATATTGGTATTAATGTACCAGCCTTACCCTTTACATTGAGAATGCCATGATGTTATACCCCTTTATATTGGTATTAATGTACCAGCGTTACCCTTTATATTGGTACTAATGTACCAGCGTTACCCTTTACATTGAGAATGACATGATGTCTTAACAATGTGCTGTAACATGTTAGAACAACAATAGGTTCCAGAAGACTATAAGATACATCTCAGTCATGGTAATATTCTACACGTACAAGATGTCTACCACCTGTTATTTCTGCAATGTGTCTGAAGCGAAACATACATTTAGCATATCCTTAGCTTATTGTAGCTAAATGTATGCCCAACATATCGCAGTAGGAATTTCAGGAAATTTCTGTTTAATTTTTTAAAAATGTAACCTTTATTCAACTAAGCAAGTCAGTTAAGAACAAATTCTTATTTACAATGACAGCCTACCAGGGAACAGTGGGTTAACTGCCTTGTTCAGGGGCAGAATGACAGATTTTTATCTTATTAGCTCGGGGATTGGATCCAGCAACCTTTCGTTTAACTGGCCCTACACTCTAACCACTAGGCTACCAGCCGCCCCTACACTCTAACCACTAGGCTACCTGCCGCCTCTACACTCTAACCACTAGGCTACCTGCCGCCTCTACACTCTAACCACTAGGCTACCTGCCGCCTCTACACTCTAACCACTAGGCTACCTGCCGCCTCTACACTCTAACCACTAGGCTACCAGCCGCCTCTATACTCTAACCACTAGGCTACCTGCCGCCTCTACACTCTAACCACTAGGCTACCTGCCGCCTCCACACTCTAACCACTAGGCTACCTGCCGCCTCTACACTCTAACCACTAGGCTACCTGTCGCCTCTACACTCTAACCACTAGACTACCTGCCGCCTCTACACTCTAACCACTAGGCTACCTGCCGCCTCTACACTCTAACCACTAGGCTACCTGCCGCCTCTACACTCTAACCACTAGGCTACCTGCCGCCTCTACACTCTAACCACTAGGCTACCTGCCGCCTCTACACTCTAACCACTAGGCTACCTGCCGCCTCTACACTCTAACCACTAGGCTACCTGCCTCCTCTACACTCTAACCACTAGGCTACCTGCCTCCTCAACACTCTAACCACTAGGCTACCTGCCGCCTCTACACTCTAACCACTAGGCTACCTGCTGCACCTAATACTAATATCGTTTTACATGTCAGTTTATGCCATCTTCAACGTGTCTCATTTGTCATTAAGTTGTCTTACGAACATTAAACTGACTGTAAACACTGGATTAGGACTATATGGTGCTTATAGTTATCAATATCTGGGATATGTGTTCCTCAAATACTGTTTTATTAAGCCACACTAATACAATTTACCAGCTACATTAATACCATTTTATTAAGCTACATTAATACCATTTTATTAAGCTACACAAATACCATTTGACAGCTACACTAATACCATTTACCAGCTACATTAATACCATTTTATTAAGCTACATTAATACCATTTACCAGCTACGTTAATACCATTTGACAGCTACATTAATACCATTTACCAGCTACATTAATACCATTTACCAGCTACATTAATACCATTTACCAGCTACGTTAATACCATTTGACAGCTACATTAATACCATTTGACAGCTACACTAATACCATTTGACAGCTACACTAATACCATTTGACAGCTACACTAATACCATTTGACAGCTACACTAATACCATTTGACAGCTACACTAATACCATTTGACAGCTACACTAATACCATTTGACAGCTACACTAATACCATTTGACAGCTACACTAATACCATTTGACAGCTACACTAATACCATTTGACAGCTACACTAATACCATTTTTAATAATACCATTTTTAATTAATACCACAGCTACGTTAATAAGCCATGCAAATGCATTGTGTTCAGGTTAGCTATACATCATGATTTCAGCACTTCCTAAATGCTGTGCACTACTGTAGAGATATGATTTATTATTTTTTTAATTGTTTTCCCCACAATCTAATTAGATCTTTATTTTTGTAGTTCTCCAAAAATGGAATATGAAGAAGAGTATGAGGATGTTACCATGAACCAAAAGTTGGCTCCGAAGACGATGGAGGCAGACACCACAGAGATTCTGAACAATTTACTCAAGGAATACGATAAGAAACTACGGCCAGATATTGGAGGTAAGTCGCTGGCTGATATGGATAAAGTGTGCCCGTTTAAACTAGTGGTGCGCTGTGACCGCTGTCCAGGGTGCTGAATGCAATGCTGTGGTCAGTGCGCTGTCCAGGAGACTGACTAACTGGCAGTAGTGCTGTGTGTACACTGGTGTTGAAAGTATATGTTGGCACTGTCCGTGGTGCTGAATGCAATGCTGTGGTCAGTGCGCTGTCCAGGAGACTGACTAAATGGCAGTAGTGCTGTGTGTACACTGGTGCTGAAAGTATATGATTGTACTGTCTGTGGTGCTGAAAGTGTGTGCGATCATTGCTGTGAAGCTGATGCGTGCCATACACTAGGGACATTAACCATTCACCCCCCTACCACACAGAAGGAGTATCACGTAATAATTTATGATAAAACATTGAAAAGTAGTGCGCTGTATAGGAAATAGGTGATCATTTGGGATGCAGGCATGGAACTGAGCGAGACTCATTACAGAGGGAAGTGGAGAACTCAGCTCCAAAAAGAGCTGCACGTTCTGGTTTTATGATTTGAGAGGCAGGCAGGCAGGAAGTGAGTTTTCTCTGTTGGAGAGTAGTGTCTCGACTAATGATATAGATCAATGTGCAGGTGAAAATGTGAAACAAGGATAACATATGGACACGTCATAAGCGATGGCAAGATGTGTAGAATTGCAAGAAAATTTGCTTTAATGGTCGACTTTGAGCAGGAAAAATGGTCCCAACTCCTCCTGTTTCTCTATTTTTCAAAATAAATGGGGTTGTGCCTTTGGTGGTTCATCGATGTGTCAAATCAAATCAAATCAAATTTATTTATATAGCCCTTCGTACATCAGCTGATATCTCAAAGTGCTGTACAGAAACCCAGCCTAAAACCCCAAACAGCAAGCAATGCAGGTGTAGAAGCACGGTGGCTAGGAAAAACTCCCTAGAAAGGCCAAAACCTAGGAAGAAACCTAGAGAGGAACCAGGCTATGTGGGGTGGCCAGTCCTCTTCTGGCTGTGCCGGGTGGAGATTATAACAACATGGCCAAGATGTTCAAATGTTCATAAATGACCAGCATGGTCGTATAATAATAAGGCAGAACAGTTGAAACTGGAGCAGCAGCACGGTCAGGTGGACTGGGGACAGCAAGGAGTCATCATGTCAGGTAGTCCTGGGGCATGGTCCTAGGGCTCAGGTCCTCCTCGAGAGAGAGAGAGAGAGAAAGAGAGAGCATATGTGGGGTGGCCAGTCCTCTCTAGCTTCACACAGGACATTATAACAGAACAGGCCAAGATGTTCAAATGTTCAAAATGACCAGCATGGTCGTAAATTAACTGCTGCAGAACATAAAACTGGAGGCTGAGACAGGAGGGGTCAGGGGACACAAGTGAGTCCCCATCCAGGTAGTCCTGGGGCATGGCCAAACAGGGGATAGGTCCCACCCCTCATTCTGGTCATGAAAGAGAGACTTAGAGAACGCACACTTAGCCCAGAGCTTAGCCCACACAGGACAGCCCACTGCAGCTGGCCCAGAGCTGTACTCCAGATATAACAAACTGACCCTAGCCCCCCGACACATTAACTACTGCAGCATAAGCCCAGGCTGAGACAGGAGGGGCCCACTGCAGCTGTGGCCCCATCCGAGGACAGCCCCAGACTGTAGCCAAACAGGAAGCTGATATAACCCCACTGCATTCTGGTCATGCACTGCAGCTGAGCCCACTGTAGCTGTAGCCCACTAACTGTAGCCCACTGTAGCTGTAGCCCACTGCAGCTGTAGCCCACTGCAGCTGTAGCCCACTGTAGCTGTAGCCCACTGCAGCTGTAGCCCACTGTGCCCAGCTGTAGCCCACTGTAGCTGTAGCCCACTGTAGCTGTAGCCCAGCTGCAGCTGTAGCCCACTGTAGCTGTAGCCCACTGCAGCTGTAGCCCACTGCAGCTGTAGCCCACTGTAGCCCACTGTAGCTGTAGCCCACTGTAGCTGTAGCCCACTGCAGCTGTAGCCCACTGCAGCTGTAGCCCACTGTAGCTGTAGCCCACTGTAGCTGTAGCCCACTGTAGCTGTAGCCCACTGTAGCTGTAGCCCGCTGTAGCTGTAGCCACTGTAGCTGTAGCCCACTGTAGCTGTAGCCCACTGTAGCTGTAGCCCACTGTAGCTGTAGCCCACTGTAGCTGTAGCCCACTCTAGCTGTAGCCCACTGTAGCTGTAGCCCACTGTAGCTGTAGCCCACTGCAGCTGTAGCCCACTGCAGCTGTAGCCCACTGTAGCTGTAGCCCACTGTAGCTGTAGCCCACTGTAGCTGTAGCCCACTGTAGCTGTAGCCCGCTGTAGCCCACTGTAGCTGTAGCCACTGTAGCTGTAGCCCACTGTAGCTGTAGCCACTGTAGCTGTAGCCCACTCTAGCTGTAGCCCACTGTAGCTGTAGCCCACTGTAGCTGTAGCCCACTCTAGCTGTAGCCCACTGTAGCTGTAGCCCACTCTAGCTGTAGCCCACTGTAGCTGTAGCCCACTCTAGCTGTAGCCCACTCTAGCTGTAGCCCACTCTAGCTGTAGCCCACTGTAGCTGTAGCCCACTCTAGCTGTAGCCCACTCTAGCTGTAGCCCACTCTAGCTGTAGCCCACTCTAGCTGTAGCCCACTGTAGCTGTAGCCCACTCTAGCTGTAGCCCACTCTAGCTGTAGCCCACTCTAGCTGTAGCACACTGTAGCTGTAGCCCACTGTAGCTGTAGCCCACTGTAGCTGTAGCCCACTGTAGCTGTAGCCCACTCTAGCTGTAGCCCACTGTAGCTGTAGCCCACTCTAGCTGTAGCCCACTCTAGCTGTAGCCCGCTCTAGCTGTAGCCCACTCTAGCTGTAGCCCACTCTAGCTGTAGCCCACTGTAGCTGTAGCCCACTCTAGCTGTAGCCCACTCTAGCTGTAGCCCACTGTAGCTGTAGCCCACTCTAGCTGTAGCCCACTGTAGCTGTAGCCCACTCTAGCTGTAGCCCACTCTAGCTGTAGCCCACTGTAGCTGTAGCCCACTCTAGCTGTAGCCCACTGTAGCTGTAGCCCACTGTAGCTGTAGCCCACTGTAGCTGTAGCCCACTCTAGCTGTAGCCCACTCTAGCTGTAGCCCACTCTAGCTGTAGCCCACTCTAGCTGTAGCCCACTCTAGCTGTAGCCCACTGTAGCTGTAGCCCACTCTAGCTGTAGCCCACTCTAGCTGTAGCCCACTCTAGCTGTAGCCCACTGTAGCTGTAGCCCACTCTAGCTGTAGCCCACTCTAGCTGTAGCCCCTCTAGCTGTAGCCCACTCTAGCTGTAGCCCACTCTAGCTGTAGCCCACTGTAGCTGTAGCCCACTCTAGCTGTACCCCACTCTAGCTGTAGCCCACTGTAGCTGTAGCCCACTGTAGCTGTAGCCCACTGTAGCTGTAGCCCACTCTAGCTGTAGCCCACTCTAGCTGTAGCCCACTGTAGCCCACTCTAGCTGTAGCCCGCTGTAGCCCACTCTAGCTGTAGCCCACTCTAGCTGTAGCCCACTCTAGCTGTAGCCCACTCTAGCTGTAGCCCACTGTAGCCCACTCTAGCTGTAGCCCGCTGTAGCCCACTCTAGCTGTAGCCCACTCTAGCTGTAGCCCACTCTAGCTGTAGCCCACTCTAGCTGTAGCCCACTCTAGCTGTAGCCCACTCTAGCTGTAGCCCACTCTAGCTGTAGCCCACTGTAGCTGTAGCCCACTCTAGCTGTAGCCCACTCTAGCTGTAGCCCACTGTAGCTGTAGCCCACTGTAGCTGTAGCCCACTGCAGCTGTAGCCCACTGCAGCTGTAGCCCACTGTAGCTGTAGCCCACTGTAGCTGTAGCCCACTGCAGCTGTAGCCCACTGCAGCTGTAGCCCACTGTAGCTGTAGCCCACTGTAGCTGTAGCCCACTGTAGCTGTAGCCCGCTGTAGCTGTAGCCACTGTAGCTGTAGCCCACTGTAGCTGTAGCCCACTGTAGCTGTAGCCCACTGTAGCTGTAGCCCACTCTAGCTGTAGCCCACTCTAGCTGTAGCCCACTGTAGCTGTAGCCCACTGTAGCTGTAGCCCACTGCAGCTGTAGCCCACTGCAGCTGTAGCCCACTGTAGCTGTAGCCCACTGTAGCTGTAGCCCACTGTAGCTGTAGCCCACTGTAGCTGTAGCCCGCTGTAGCCCACTGTAGCTGTAGCCACTGTAGCTGTAGCCCACTGTAGCTGTAGCCACTGTAGCTGTAGCCCACTCTAGCTGTAGCCCACTGTAGCTGTAGCCCACTGTAGCTGTAGCCCACTCTAGCTGTAGCCCACTGTAGCTGTAGCCCACTCTAGCTGTAGCCCACTGTAGCTGTAGCCCACTCTAGCTGTAGCCCACTCTAGCTGTAGCCCACTCTAGCTGTAGCCCACTGTAGCTGTAGCCCACTCTAGCTGTAGCCCACTCTAGCTGTAGCCCACTCTAGCTGTAGCCCACTCTAGCTGTAGCCCACTGTAGCTGTAGCCCACTCTAGCTGTAGCCCACTCTAGCTGTAGCCCACTCTAGCTGTAGCACACTGTAGCTGTAGCCCACTGTAGCTGTAGCCCACTGTAGCTGTAGCCCACTGTAGCTGTAGCCCACTGTAGCTGTAGCCCACTCTAGCTGTAGCCCACTGTAGCTGTAGCCCACTCTAGCTGTAGCCCGCTCTAGCTGTAGCCCACTCTAGCTGTAGCCCACTCTAGCTGTAGCCCACTGTAGCTGTAGCCCACTCTAGCTGTAGCCCACTCTAGCTGTAGCCCACTGTAGCTGTAGCCCACTCTAGCTGTAGCCCACTGTAGCTGTAGCCCACTCTAGCTGTAGCCCACTCTAGCTGTAGCCCACTGTAGCTGTAGCCCACTCTAGCTGTAGCCCACTGTAGCTGTAGCCCACTGTAGCTGTAGCCCACTGTAGCTGTAGCCCACTCTAGCTGTAGCCCACTCTAGCTGTAGCCCACTCTAGCTGTAGCCCACTCTAGCTGTAGCCCAGTCTAGCTGTAGCCCACTGTAGCTGTAGCCCACTCTAGCTGTAGCCCACTCTAGCTGTAGCCCACTCTAGCTGTAGCCCACTGTAGCTGTAGCCCACTCTAGCTGTAGCCCACTCTAGCTGTAGCCCGCTCTAGCTGTAGCCCACTCTAGCTGTAGCCCACTCTAGCTGTAGCCCACTGTAGCTGTAGCCCACTCTAGCTGTACCCCACTCTAGCTGTAGCCCACTGTAGCTGTAGCCCACTGTAGCTGTAGCCCACTGTAGCTGTAGCCCACTCTAGCTGTAGCCCACTCTAGCTGTAGCCCACTGTAGCCCACTCTAGCTGTAGCCCGCTGTAGCCCACTCTAGCTGTAGCCCACTCTAGCTGTAGCCCACTCTAGCTGTAGCCCACTCTAGCTGTAGCCCACTGTAGCCCACTCTAGCTGTAGCCCGCTGTAGCCCACTCTAGCTGTAGCCCACTCTAGCTGTAGCCCACTCTAGCTGTAGCCCACTCTAGCTGTAGCCCGCTCTAGCTGTAGCCCACTCTAGCTGTAGCCCACTCTAGCTGTAGCCCACTGTAGCTGTAGCCCACTCTAGCTGTAGCCCACTCTAGCTGTAGCCCACTGTAGCTGTAGCCCACTGTAGCTGTAGCCCACTGCAGCTGTAGCCCACTGTAGCTGTAGCCCACTGTAGCTGTAGCCCACTGTAGCTGTAGCCCACTGCAGCTGTAGCCCACTGCAGCTGTAGCCCACTGTAGCTGTAGCCCACTGCAGCTGTAGCCCACTGCAGCTGTAGCCCACTGTAGCTGTAGCCCACTGTAGCTGTAGCCCACTGCAGCTGTAGCCCACTGCAGCTGTAGCCCACTGTAGCTGTAGCCCACTGTAGCTGTAGCCCACTGTAGCTGTAGCCCACTGTAGCTGTAGCCCGCTGTAGCTGTAGCCACTGTAGCTGTAGCCCACTGTAGCTGTAGCCCACTGTAGCTGTAGCCCACTGTAGCTGTAGCCCACTCTAGCTGTAGCCCACTCTAGCTGTAGCCCACTGTAGCTGTAGCCCACTGTAGCTGTAGCCCACTGCAGCTGTAGCCCACTGCAGCTGTAGCCCACTGTAGCTGTAGCCCACTGTAGCTGTAGCCCACTGTAGCTGTAGCCCACTGTAGCTGTAGCCCGCTGTAGCCCACTGTAGCTGTAGCCACTGTAGCTGTAGCCCACTGTAGCTGTAGCCACTGTAGCTGTAGCCCACTCTAGCTGTAGCCCACTGTAGCTGTAGCCCACTGTAGCTGTAGCCCACTCTAGCTGTAGCCCACTGTAGCTGTAGCCCACTCTAGCTGTAGCCCACTGTAGCTGTAGCCCACTCTAGCTGTAGCCCACTCTAGCTGTAGCCCACTCTAGCTGTAGCCCACTGTAGCTGTAGCCCACTCTAGCTGTAGCCCACTCTAGCTGTAGCCCACTCTAGCTGTAGCCCACTCTAGCTGTAGCCCACTGTAGCTGTAGCCCACTCTAGCTGTAGCCCACTCTAGCTGTAGCCCACTCTAGCTGTAGCACACTGTAGCTGTAGCCCACTGTAGCTGTAGCCCACTGTAGCTGTAGCCCACTGTAGCTGTAGCCCACTCTAGCTGTAGCCCACTGTAGCTGTAGCCCACTCTAGCTGTAGCCCACTCTAGCTGTAGCCCGCTCTAGCTGTAGCCCACTCTAGCTGTAGCCCACTCTAGCTGTAGCCCACTGTAGCTGTAGCCCACTCTAGCTGTAGCCCACTCTAGCTGTAGCCCACTGTAGCTGTAGCCCACTCTAGCTGTAGCCCACTGTAGCTGTAGCCCACTCTAGCTGTAGCCCACTCTAGCTGTAGCCCACTGTAGCTGTAGCCCACTCTAGCTGTAGCCCACTGTAGCTGTAGCCCACTGTAGCTGTAGCCCACTGTAGCTGTAGCCCACTCTAGCTGTAGCCCACTCTAGCTGTAGCCCACTCTAGCTGTAGCCCACTCTAGCTGTAGCCCAGTCTAGCTGTAGCCCACTGTAGCTGTAGCCCACTCTAGCTGTAGCCCACTCTAGCTGTAGCCCACTCTAGCTGTAGCCCACTGTAGCTGTAGCCCACTCTAGCTGTAGCCCACTCTAGCTGTAGCCCGCTCTAGCTGTAGCCCACTCTAGCTGTAGCCCACTCTAGCTGTAGCCCACTGTAGCTGTAGCCCACTCTAGCTGTACCCCACTCTAGCTGTAGCCCACTGTAGCTGTAGCCCACTGTAGCTGTAGCCCACTGTAGCTGTAGCCCACTCTAGCTGTAGCCCACTCTAGCTGTAGCCCACTGTAGCCCACTCTAGCTGTAGCCCGCTGTAGCCCACTCTAGCTGTAGCCCACTCTAGCTGTAGCCCACTCTAGCTGTAGCCCACTCTAGCTGTAGCCCACTGTAGCCCACTCTAGCTGTAGCCCGCTGTAGCCCACTCTAGCTGTAGCCCACTCTAGCTGTAGCCCACTCTAGCTGTAGCCCACTCTAGCTGTAGCCCGCTCTAGCTGTAGCCCACTCTAGCTGTAGCCCACTCTAGCTGTAGCCCACTGTAGCTGTAGCCCACTCTAGCTGTAGCCCACTCTAGCTGTAGCCCACTGTAGCTGTAGCCCACTCTAGCTGTAGCCCACTCTAGCTGTAGCCCACTCTAGCTGTAGCCCACTGTAGCCCACTCTAGCTGTAGCCCGCTGTAGCCCACTCTAGCTGTAGCCCACTCTAGCTGTAGCCCACTCTAGCTGTAGCCCACTCTAGCTGTAGCCCACTCTAGCTGTAGCCCACTGTAGCCCACTCTAGCTGTAGCCCGCTGTAGCCCACTCTAGCTGTAGCCCACTGTAGCCCACTGTAGCTGTAGCCCGCTGTAGCCCACTGTAGCTGTAGCCACTGTAGCTGTAGCCCACTGTAGCTGTAGCCACTGTAGCTGTAGCCCACTCTAGCTGTAGCCCACTGTAGCTGTAGCCCACTGTAGCTGTAGCCCACTCTAGCTGTAGCCCACTGTAGCTGTAGCCCACTCTAGCTGTAGCCCACTGTAGCTGTAGCCCACTCTAGCTGTAGCCCACTCTAGCTGTAGCCCACTCTAGCTGTAGCCCACTGTAGCTGTAGCCCACTCTAGCTGTAGCCCACTCTAGCTGTAGCCCACTCTAGCTGTAGCCCACTCTAGCTGTAGCCCACTGTAGCTGTAGCCCACTCTAGCTGTAGCCCACTCTAGCTGTAGCCCACTCTAGCTGTAGCACACTGTAGCTGTAGCCCACTGTAGCTGTAGCCCACTGTAGCTGTAGCCCACTGTAGCTGTAGCCCACTCTAGCTGTAGCCCACTGTAGCTGTAGCCCACTCTAGCTGTAGCCCACTCTAGCTGTAGCCCGCTCTAGCTGTAGCCCACTCTAGCTGTAGCCCACTCTAGCTGTAGCCCACTGTAGCTGTAGCCCACTCTAGCTGTAGCCCACTCTAGCTGTAGCCCACTGTAGCTGTAGCCCACTCTAGCTGTAGCCCACTGTAGCTGTAGCCCACTCTAGCTGTAGCCCACTCTAGCTGTAGCCCACTGTAGCTGTAGCCCACTCTAGCTGTAGCCCACTGTAGCTGTAGCCCACTGTAGCTGTAGCCCACTGTAGCTGTAGCCCACTCTAGCTGTAGCCCACTCTAGCTGTAGCCCACTCTAGCTGTAGCCCACTCTAGCTGTAGCCCAGTATAGCTGTAGCCCACTGTAGCTGTAGCCCACTCTAGCTGTAGCCCACTCTAGCTGTAGCCCACTCTAGCTGTAGCCCACTGTAGCTGTAGCCCACTCTAGCTGTAGCCCACTCTAGCTGTAGCCCGCTCTAGCTGTAGCCCACTCTAGCTGTAGCCCACTCTAGCTGTAGCCCACTGTAGCTGTAGCCCACTCTAGCTGTACCCCACTCTAGCTGTAGCCCACTGTAGCTGTAGCCCACTGTAGCTGTAGCCCACTGTAGCTGTAGCCCACTCTAGCTGTAGCCCACTCTAGCTGTAGCCCACTGTAGCCCACTCTAGCTGTAGCCCGCTGTAGCCCACTCTAGCTGTAGCCCACTCTAGCTGTAGCCCACTCTAGCTGTAGCCCACTCTAGCTGTAGCCCACTGTAGCCCACTCTAGCTGTAGCCCGCTGTAGCCCACTCTAGCTGTAGCCCACTCTAGCTGTAGCCCACTCTAGCTGTAGCCCACTCTAGCTGTAGCCCGCTCTAGCTGTAGCCCACTCTAGCTGTAGCCCACTCTAGCTGTAGCCCACTGTAGCTGTAGCCCACTCTAGCTGTAGCCCACTCTAGCTGTAGCCCACTGTAGCTGTAGCCCACTCTAGCTGTAGCCCACTCTAGCTGTAGCCCACTCTAGCTGTAGCCCACTGTAGCCCACTCTAGCTGTAGCCCGCTGTAGCCCACTCTAGCTGTAGCCCACTCTAGCTGTAGCCCACTCTAGCTGTAGCCCACTCTAGCTGTAGCCCACTCTAGCTGTAGCCCACTGTAGCCCACTCTAGCTGTAGCCCGCTGTAGCCCACTCTAGCTGTAGCCCACTGTAGCCCACTCTAGCTGTAGCCCACTGTAGCGCACTCTAGCTGTAGCCCACTCTAGCTGTAGCCCACTCTAGCTGTAGCCCACTCTAGCTGTAGCCCACTGTAGCTGTAGCCCACTGTAGCTGTAGCCCACTCTAGCTGTAGCCCACTCTAGCTGTAGCCCACTCTAGCTGTAGCCCACTGTAGCTGTAGCCCACTGTAGCTGTAACCCACTCTAGCTGTAGCCCACTCTAGCTGTAGCCCACTCTAGCTGTAGCCCACTCTAGCTGTAGCCCACTCTAGCTGTAGCCCACTGTAGCTGTAGCCCACTCTAGCTGTAGCCCACTGTAGCCCACTCTAGCTGTAGCCCGCTGTAGCCCACTCTAGCTGTAGCCCACTGTAGCCCACTCTAGCTGTAGCCCACTGTAGCGCACTCTAGCTGTAGCCCACTCTAGCTGTAGCCCACTCTAGCTGTAGCCCACTCTAGCTGTAGCCCACTGTAGCTGTAGCCCACTGTAGCTGTAGCCCACTCTAGCTGTAGCCCACTCTAGCTGTAGCCCACTGTAGCTGTAGCCCACTGTAGCTGTAACCCACTCTAGCTGTAGCCCACTCTAGCTGTAGCCCACTCTAGCTGTAGCCCACTCTAGCTGTAGCCCACTGTAGCTGTAGCCCACTGTAGCTGTAACCCACTCTAGCTGTAGCCCACTCTAGCTGTAGCCCACTGTAGCTGTAGCCCACTCTAGCTGTAGCCCACTGTAGCTGTAGCCCACTCTAGCTGTAGCCCACTGTAGCTGTAGCCCACTGTAGCTGTAACCCACTCTAGCTGTAGCCCACTCTAGCTGTAGCCCACTGTAGCTGTAGCCCACTCTAGCTGTAGCCCACTCTAGCTGTAGCCCACTGTAGCTGTAGCCCACTGTAGCTGTAGCCACTCTAGCTGTAGCCCACTCTAGCTGTAGCCCACTCTAGCTGTAGCCCACTGTAGCCCACTATAGCTGTAGCCCACTGTAGCCCACTCTAGCTGTAGCCCACTCTAGCTGTAGCCCACTCTAGCTGTAGCCCACTCTAGCTGTAGCCCACTCTAGCTGTAGCCCACTGTAGCTGTAGCCCACTGTAGCTGTAGCCCACTCTAGCTGTAGCCCACTCTAGCTGTAGCCCACTGTAGCTGTAGCCCACTGTAGCTGTAACCCACTCTAGCTGTAGCCCACTCTAGCTGTAGCCCACTGTAGCTGTAGCCCACTGTAGCTGTAACCCACTCTAGCTGTAGCCCACTCTAGCTGTAGCCCACTCTAGCTGTAGCCCACTCTAGCTGTAGCCCACTCTAGCTGTAGCCCACTGTAGCTGTAGCCCACTGTAGCTGTAACCCACTCTAGCTGTAGCCCACTCTAGCTGTAGCCCACTGTAGCTGTAGCCCACTCTAGCTGTAACCCACTCTAGCTGTAACCCACTCTAGCTGTAGCCCACTCTAGCTGTAGCCCACTCTAGCTGTAGCCCACTGTAGCTGTAACCCACTGTAGCCCACTCTAGCTGTAGCCCACTGTAGCTGTAGCCCACTCTAGCTGTAGCCCACTCTAGCTGTAGCCCACTCTAGCTGTAGCCCACTCTAGCTGTAGCCCACTGTAGCTGTAACCCACTCTAGCTGTAGCCCACTCTAGCTGTAGCCCACTGTAGCTGTAGCCCACTCTAGCTGTAGCCCACTCTAGCTGTAGCCCACTCTAGCTGTAGCCCACTCTAGCTGTAGCCCACTGTATCTGTAGCCCACTCTAGCTGTAGCCCACTGTAGCTGTAACCCACTCTAGCTGTAGCCCACTCTAGCTGTAGCCCACTGTAGCTGTAGCCCACTGTAGCTGTAACCCACTCTAGCTGTAGCCCACTCTAGCTGTAGCCCACTGTAGCTGTAGCCCACTGTAGCTGTAACCCACTCTAGCTGTAGCCCACTCTAGCTGTAGCCCACTGTAGCTGTAGCCCACTGTAGCTGTAACCCACTCTAGCTGTAGCCCACTCTAGCTGTAGCCCACTGTAGCTGTAACCCACTCTAGCTGTAGCCCACTCTAGCTGTAGCCCACTCTAGCTGTAGCCCACTCTAGCTGTAGCCCACTCTAGCTGTAGCCCACTGTAGCTGTAACCCACTCTAGCTGTAGCCCACTCTAGCTGTAGCCCACTGTAGCTGTAGCCCACTGTAGCTGTAACCCACTCTAGCTGTAACCCACTCTAACTGTAGCCCACTCTAGCTGTAGCCCACTCTAGCTGTAGCCCACTGTAGCTGTAACCCACTCTAGCTGTAGCCCACTGTAGCTGTAGCCCACTCTAGCTGTAGCCCACTCTAGCTGTAGCCCACTCTAGCTGTAGCCCACTCTAGCTGTAGCCCACTGTAGCTGTAACCCACTCTAGCTGTAGCCCACTCTAGCTGTAGCCCACTGTAGCTGTAGCCCACTCTAGCTGTAGCCCACTCTAGCTGTAGCCCACTGTAGCTGTAGCCCACTGTAGCTGTAGCCACTCTAGCTGTAGCCCACTCTAGCTGTAGCCCACTCTAGCTGTAGCCCACTGTAGCCCACTATAGCTGTAGCCCACTGTAGCCCACTCTAGCTGTAGCCCACTGTAGCCCACTGTAGCCCACTCTAGCTGTAGCCCACTCTAGCTGTAGCCCACTCTAGCTGTAGCCCACTCTAGCTGTAGCCCACTGTAGCTGTAGCCCACTGTAGCTGTAGCCCACTCTAGCTGTAGCCCACTCTAGCTGTAGCCCACTCTAGCTGTAGCCCACTGTAGCTGTAACCCACTCTAGCTGTAGCCCACTCTAGCTGTAGCCCACTGTAGCTGTAGCCCACTGTAGCTGTAACCCACTCTAGCTGTAGCCCACTCTAGCTGTAGCCCACTCTAGCTGTAGCCCACTCTAGCTGTAGCCCACTGTAGCTGTAGCCCACTGTAGCTGTAACCCACTCTAGCTGTAGCCCACTCTAGCTGTAGCCCACTGTAGCTGTAGCCCACTGTAGCTGTAACCCACTCTAGCTGTAACCCACTCTAGCTGTAGCCCACTCTAGCTGTAGCCCACTCTAGCTGTAGCCCACTGTAGCTGTAACCCACTCTAGCTGTAGCCCACTCTAGCTGTAGCCCACTGTAGCTGTAGCCCACTCTAGCTGTAGCCCACTCTAGCTGTAGCCCACTCTAGCTGTAGCCCACTCTAGCTGTAGCCCACTGTAGCTGTAACCCACTCTAGCTGTAGCCCACTCTAGCTGTAGCCCACTGTAGCTGTAGCCCACTCTAGCTGTAGCCCACTCTAGCTGTAGCCCACTCTAGCTGTAGCCCACTGTATCTGTAGCCCACTGTATCTGTAGCCCACTCTAGCTGTAGCCCACTGTAGCTGTAACCCACTCTAGCTGTAGCCCAATCTAGCTGTAGCACACTGTAGCTGTAGCCCACTGTAGCTGTAGCCCACTCTAGCTGTAGCCCACTGTAGCTGTAGCCCACTGTAGCTGTAACCCACTCTAGCTGTAGCCCACTCTAGCCCACTGTAGCTGTAGCCCACTGTAGCTGTAACCCACTCTAGCTGTAGCCCACTCTAGCTGTAGCCCACTGTAGCTGTAACCCACTCTAGCTGTAGCCCACTCTAGCTGTAGCCCACTCTAGCTGTAGCCCACTCTAGCTGTAGCCCACTGTAGCTGTAGCCCACTGTAGCTGTAACCCACTATTGCTGTAACCCACTCTAGCTGTAGCCCACTGTAGCTGTAGCCCACTGTAGCTGTAACCCACTCTAGCTGTAACCCACTCTAGCTGTAGCCCACTCTAGCTGTAGCCCACTCTAGCTGTAGCCCACTGTAGCTGTAACCCACTCTAGCTGTAGCCCACTCTAGCTGTAGCCCACTGTAGCTGTAGCCCACTGTAGCTGTAGCCCACTCTAGCTGTAGCCCACTGCAGCTGTAGCCCACTGTAGTAGCTGTAGCCCACTGTAGCCCACTGCTAGCTGTAGCCCACTGCAGCTGTAGCCCACTGCAGCTGTAGCCCACAGCTGTAGCCCACAGCTGTAGCCCACTGCAGCTGTAGCCCACTGTAGCTGTAGCCCACTGTAGCTGTAGCCCACCAGCTGTAGCCCACTGTAGCTGTAGCCCACTGTAGCTGTAGCCCACTGTAGCTGTAGCCCACCAGCTGTAGCTGTAGCCCACTGTAGCTGTAGCCCACTGTAGCCCACTGTAGCTGTAGCCCACTCTAGCTGTAGCCCACTGTAGCTGTAGCCCACTGTAGCTGTAGCCCACTCTAGCTGTAGCCCACTGTAGCTGTAGCCCACTCTAGCTGTAGCCCACTCTAGCTGTAGCCCACTCTAGCTGTAGCCCACTGTAGCTGTAGCCCACTGTAGCTGTAGCCCACTGTAGCTGTAGCCCACTGTAGCTGTAGCCCACTAGCTGTAGCCCACTGTAGCTGTAGCCCACTGTAGCTGTAGCCCACTGTAGCTGTAGCCCACTCTAGCTGTAGCTGTAGCCCACTGTAGCTGTAGCCCACTGTAGCTGTAGCCCACTGCAGCTGTAGCCCACTCTAGCTGTAGCCCACTGTAGCTGTAGCCCACTGTAGCTGTAGCCCACTGTAGCTGTAGCCCACTGTAGCTGTAGCCCACTGTAGCTGTAGCCCACCAGCTGTAGCCCACTGTAGCTGTAGCCCACTGTAGCTGTAGCCCACTGTAGCTGTAGCCCACTGTAGCTGTAGCCCAGCTGTAGCCCACTGTAGCTGTAGCCCACTGTAGCTGTAGCCCACTGTAGCTGTAGCCCACTGTAGCTGTAGCCCACTGTAGCTGTAGCCCACTGTAGCTGTAGCCCACTGTAGCTGTAGCCCACTGTAGCTGTAGCCCACTAGCTGTAGCCCACTGTAGCTGTAGCCCACTGTAGCTGTAGCCCACTGTAGCTGTAGCCCACTGTAGCTGTAGCCCACTAGCTGTAGCTGTAGCCCACTGTAGCTGTAGCCCACTGTAGCTGTAGCCCACTGTAGCTGTAGCCCACTGTAGCTGTAGCCCACTGTAGCTGTAGCCCACTGCCCACTAGCTGTAGCCCACTGTAGCTGTAGCCCACTGTAGCTGTAGCCCACTGTAGCTGTAGCCCACTGTAGCTGTAGCCCACTGTAGCTGTAGCCCACTGTAGCTGTAGCCCACTGTAGCTGTAGCCCACTGTAGCTGTAGCCCACTGTAGCTGTAGCCCAGCTAGCCCACTAGCTGTAGCCCACTCTAGCTGTAGCCCACTCTAGCTGTAGCCCACTCTAGCTGTAGCCCACTGTAGCTGTAGCCCACTGTAGCTGTAGCCCACTGTAGCTGTAGCCCACTCTAGCTGTAGCCCCAGCTGTAGCCCACTAGCTGTAGCCCACTCTAGCTGTAGCCCACTGTAGCTGTAGCCCACTCTAGCTGTAGCCCACTGTAGCTGTAGCCCACTCTAGCTGTAGCCCACTGTAGCTGTAGCCCACTGTAGCTGTAGCCCACTCTAGCTGTAGCCCACTCTAGCTGTAGCCCACTGTAGCTGTAGCCCACTAGCTAGCTGTAGCCCACTCTAGCTGTAGCCCACTCTAGCTGTAGCCCACCTAGCTGTAGCCCACTCTAGCTGTAGCCCACTCTAGCTGTAGCCCACTCTAGCTGTAGCCCACTGTAGCTGTAGCCCACTAGCTGTAGCCCACTCTAGCTGTAGCCCACTCTAGCTGTAGCCCACTCTAGCTGTAGCCCACTCTAGCTGTAGCCCACTGTAGCTGTAGCCCACTGTAGCTGTAGCCCACTCTAGCTGTAGCCCACTCTAGCTGTAGCCCACTCTAGCTGTAGCCCACTGTAGCTGTAGCCCACCTAGCTGTAGCCCACTCTAGCTGTAGCCCACTCTAGCTGTAGCCCACTCTAGCTGTAGCCCACTGTAGCTGTAGCCCACTGTAGCTGTAGCCCACTCTAGCTGTAGCCCACTCTAGCTGTAGCCCACTGTAGCTGTAGCCCACTGTAGCAGCTGTAGCTGCTAGCCCACTGTAGCTGTAGCCCACTGTAGCTGTAGCCCACTGTAGCTGTAGCCCACTGTAGCTGTAGCCCACTGTAGCTGTAGCCCACTGTAGCTGTAGCCCACTGTAGCTGTAGCCCACTGTAGCTGTAGCCCACTGTAGCTGTAGCCCACTGTAGCTGTAGCCCACTGTAGCTGTAGCCCACTCTAGCTGTAGCCCACTGTAGCTGTAGCTGTAGCCCACTGTAGCTGTAGCCCACTCTAGCTGTAGCCCACTCTAGCTGTAGCCCACTGTAGCTGTAGCCCACTCTAGCTGTAGCCCACTCTAGCTGTAGCCCACTGTAGCTGTAGCCCACTGCAGCTGTAGCCCACTAGCTAGCTAGCCCACTGTAGCTGTAGCCCACTCTAGCTGTAGCCCACTGTAGCTGTAGCCCACTCTAGCTGTAGCCCACTCTAGCTGTAGCCCACTGTAGCTGTAACCCACTCTAGCTGTAGCCCACTCTAGCTGTAGCCCACTGCAGAGGATTTTCTTTCTTTGGACGGAAGCTGTAGAGATCGGTAAGAAATGGCACTTCTTTATCCAGATGTCTTATTCGTTCATATTGTTTTTGTTTTCAAGCATTAAATGACACTGGTACGACGGTGCATTGATCAGTTATCCTCTTAGACGTAATGGCAAAATGTAGATTTCGCCTAAATAGACATATCCAAAAGTTACTGCTATTCATGTGTAATTACATGATTCTGACATGCCCATATTGGGAAAGAAGACATCTGGGAGATTATGAAGACTGTTTCAGAAGAAAGATAGGAGTTACATAGTTCAGACTAGATCAAGCACACAAATTAATGTATATATATATTTTTTAGTAATCTTTCATTGACAAGTTATGTGTGAATTATTGATGCCCAGAGCTGTAAACACACAACAAAAATGGAATTGATAGACCTAACAACTATAAATGGGCAGATGTTGAAGTAAGTGGTGTTAGGTGTGGTCACGGGAAGTTTCCAAGTGTCCCTAAACCTCTCCAAAGTAGCGTATGTCTGTAAATTAGATAATTCCAGTGTTATTATATATTTACAATCCCTGAACGCTATTTGTTCAGTCTAAAAACAGAATTTCTTCCATATCAACCTCACTCCAACATTGTGGTGATGTCATGGGGAATCCAGGGGACGTTGAAGTGTCCTTTCAACCTCTCCGAAGTGTCTGAATGTGGTAATTGAACTGTTTAAGACACTGGATGTGTCTAAAAGTAATTGTTCACTATAAAAACTACATTTCTACAACACCAACCTCTCAATCTACAACACCAACCTCTCTCAATCTACAACACCAACCTCTCAATCTACAACACCAACCTCTCTCAATCTACAACACCAACCTCTCTCAATCTACAACACCAACCTCTCTCAATCTACAACACCAACTCTCTCAATCTACAACACCAACCTCTCAATCTACAACACCAACCTCTCAATCTACAACACCAACCTCTCAATCTACAACACCAACCTCTCTCAATCTACAACACCAACCTCTCTCAATCTACAACACCAACCTCTCTCAATCTACAACACCAACTCTCTCAATCTACAACACCAACCTCTCTCAATCTACAACACCAACCTCTCAATCTACAACACCAACCTCTCTCAATCTACAACAGCAATCTCTCTCAATCTACAACACCAATCTCTCAATCTACAACACCAACCTCTCAATCTACAACACCAACCTCTCTCAATCTACAACACCAACCTCTCTCAATCTACAACACCAACCTCTCTCAAACTACAACACCAACCTCTCTCAATCTACAACACCAATCTCTCTCAATCTACAACACCAACCTCTCTCAATCTACAACACCAACCTCTCTCAATCTACAACACCAACCTCTCAATCTACAACACCAATCTCTCTCAATCTACAACACCAACCTCTCTCAATCTACAACACCAACCTCTCAATCTACAACACCAACCTCTCTCAATCTACAACACCAACCTCTCAATCTACAACACCAACCTCTCTCAATCTACAACACCAACCTCTCAATCTACAACACCAACCTCTCTCAATCTACAACACCAACCTCTCAATCTACAACACCAATTTCTCTCAATCTACAACACCAATCTCTCTCAATCTACAACACCAAACTCTCTCAATCTACAACACCAACCTCTCTCAATCTACAACACCAACCTCTCTCAATCTACAACACCAACCTCTCTCAATCTACAACACCAACCTCTCTCAATCTACAACACCAACCTCTCTCAATCTACAACACCAACCTCTCTCAATCTACAACACCAACTCTCTCAATCTACAACACCAACCTCTCTCAATCTACAACACCAACCTCTCTCAATCTACAACACCAACCTCTCTCAATCTACAACACCAACCTCTCTCAATCTACAACACCAACCTCTCTCAATCTACAACACCAATCTCTCAATCTACAACACCAACCTCTCTCAAACATTGTGGTGGTGTCGAGGGACATATGGGGGCTATCCAAGTGTTTTCATCATATTTTTGATGCATGAAGATATAGTCAATCAAATCAAATCACAAATCACATGCGCCGAATACAACAGGTGTAGTAGACCTTACAGTGAAATGCTGAATACAACAGGTGTAGTAGACCTTACAGTGAAATGCTGAATACAACAGGTGTAGTAGACCTTACAGTGAACTGCTGAATACAACAGGTGTAGTAGACCTTACAGTGAAATGCTGAATACAACAGGTGTAGTAGACCTTACAGTGAAATGCTGAACACAACAGGTGTAGTAGACCTTACAGTGAAATGCTGAATACAACAGGTGTAGTAGACCTTACAGTGAAATGCTGAATACAACAGGTGTAGTAGACCTTACAGTGTAATGCTGAATACAACAGGTGTAGTAGACCTTGCAGTGAAATGCTGAATAGAACAGGTGTACTAGACCTTACTGTGAAATGCTGAATACAACAGGTGTAGTAGACCTTAAAGTGAAATGCTGAATACAACAGGTGTAGTAGACCTTACAGTGAAATACTGAATACAACAGGTGTAGTAGATCTCACAGTGAAATGCTGAATACAACAGGTGTAGTAGACCTTACAGTGAAATGCTGAATACAACGGGTGTAGTAGACCTTACAGTGAAATGCTGAATACAACGGGTGTAGTAGACCTTAGAGTGAAATGCTGAATACAACAGGTGTAGTAGACCTTACATTGAAATGCTGAATACAACAGGTGTAGTAGACCTTACAGTGAAATGCTGAATACAACAGGTGTAGTAGACCTTACAGTGAAATGCTGAATACAACAGGTGTAGTAGACCTCACAGTGAAATGCTGAATACAACAGGTGTAGTAGACCTTACAGTGAAATGCTGAATACAACAGGTGTAGTAGACCTTACAGTGAAATGCTGAATACAACAGGTGTAGTAGACCTCACAGTGAAATGCTGAATACAACAGGTGTAGTAGACCTTACACTGAACTGCTGAATACAACCGGTGTAGGTTTGAAAATACTAGTAAGAATAAGAAAGTAACAAGCAATTAAAGAGCAGCAGTAAAATAACAATAGCAAGTCTATACACATGGGGGTACCGGAACAGAGTCAATGTGTGGGGCACCAGTTAGTTGAGGGCACCGGTTGGTTAAGGGCACCGGTTGGTTGAGGGCACCGGTTGGTTGAGGGCACCGGTTGGTTGAGGGCACCGGTTGGTTGAGGGCACCGGTTGGTTGAGGGCACCGGTTGGTTGAGGGCACCTGTTGGTTGAGGGCACCTGTTAGTTGAGGGCACCTGTTAGTTGAGGGCATCTGTTAGTTGAGGGCACCTGTTAGTTGAGGGCACCTGTTAGTTGAGGGCACCTGTTAGTTGAGGTAATATGTACATAAAGGTAGAGTTATTAAAGTGGCTATGCATAGGTGATAACAGCAGAGAGTAGCAGTGTTGTAAAAGAGGGGGGGGGGTGACTTATAAAACAACACATGTTCTCTTGTCCTCATGATGGCAAAATGGCAAAATGGCAAAATGTATAGAATTGCAGGAAATCAGCTTTAAAACTGCAATGTTTTCTGTCAGACTCATGACAAAATGAGTAGAATAGCATTATATGTTAAAAATGAGTAGAATAGCATTATAAAACTGCAAATGTTTCTCTCTGCCCCGTGGCAAAATGTGTTGAAATGCAGGAAGGTAGCTGTTGTCCACACACACACACATACACACACACAAGCACACAAACAGCTGTCGGATTGTCCCTGGTTAGAGGAAACCACTCCACTGTAACCCCTGGTACAGAGTAAAATCCCCCTGGTACAGAGTAAAATCCCCCTGGTACAGAGGAAAAATCCCCCTGGTACAGAGGAAAAATCCCCCTGGTACAGAGTAAAATGCCCCCTGGTACAGAGTAAAATCCCCTGGTACAGAGCTGTTGTCCCCTGGTACAGAGTAAAATCCCCTGGTACAGAGTAAAATCCCCCTGGTACAGAGGAAAAATCCCCTGGTACAGAGTAAAATCCCCCTGGTACAGAGGAAACATCCACAGAGTAAAATCCCCTGGTACAGAGGAAACATCCCCTGGTACAGAGGAAACATCCCCCTGGTACAGAGGAAACATCCCCTGGTACAGAGGAAACATCCCCTGGTACAGAGGAAACATCCCCTGGTACAGAGGAAACATCCCCTGGTACAGAGGAAACATCCCCTGGCACAGAGGAAACATCCCCTGGCACAGAGGAAACATCCCCCTGGTACAGAGGAAACATCCCCTGGTACAGAGGAAACATCCCCTGGTACAGAGGAAACATCCCCCTGGTACAGAGGAAACATCCCCTGGTACAGAGGAAACATCCCCTGGTACAGAGGAAACATCCCCTGGTACAGAGGAAACATCCCCTGGCACAGAGGAAACATCCCCTGGCACAGAGGAAGCATCCCCTGGCACAGAGGAAAATCCCCCTGGTACAGAGGAAACATCCCCTGGTACAGAGGAAACATCCCCCTGGTACAGAGAAAACATCCCCTGGTACAGAGGAAACATCCCCTGGTACAGAGAAAACATCCCCCTGGTACAGAGGAAACATCCCCTGGTACAGAGGAAACATCCCCTGGTACAGAGGAAACATCCCCCTGGCACAGAGGAAACATCCCCCTGGTACAGAGGAAACATCCCCCTGGTACAGAGGAAACATCCCCCTGGTACAGAGGAAACATCCCCCTGGCACAGAGGAAACATCCCCCTGGCACAGAGGAAACATCCCCCTAGTACTTGATGCTGGGTTACTGATGCTGGGTTACTGATGCTCGGTTTTAGATGCTGGGTTACTGATGCTGGATTACTGATGCTGGATTACTGATGCTGGGCTACTGATGCTGGGTAAATGATGCTGGGTTATTGATGCTGGTTTATTGATGCTGGTTTATTGATGCTGGTTTATTGATGCTGGGTTACTGATGCTGGGCTACTGATGCTGGTTTATTGATGCTGAGTTATTAATCTTTGACCCAGCAGGTCAGATCAGAAGACTGGAGGTATGGTTTAGTAGGTGCGGGGCTTTCAGATAGTTCTTTTTAGCCACCCATGAGAGTAAATGCCCTCCATGTTCATCTGTTCTGTTGTATAGATATCACGTGTTAAGGTCGAATGTTGACATTTTTGTAGCTTCTATGAGGCTTACAGAAGTGGCTGAACCCTATGTCACAGCCGCTGACAAAGCACATGACTGAAATCTTTACTTTGTCACTCAGGAGGAGAGAGGGTTTCATCTCTGTAAAACATTCAGAGATCGATTTATACCCATTCATCTAAAACAATTCATAGAGTTAAAAAAAAGAAACACTTTCTGTTTGTCATAGACGGACAAGATTAACACGAGGTGAAAGGTGACTTCCTATCAAGTTCAGGAAGCCGAGCTAGCGCTCTGTGAAACATTCACAGCGATGGGGGCAGACGTTTTGATCAAGAGAGACCTTTAGAAAATGTTCCCAGAAAATCTAAACATACTAATATGTCTTTTACAGTTATAAGAAAGGTGAAATATTATAGTTAGTCAGTTTTATAATATGAATATACTATATTTAGAAAAACATATGTCATTTCAAGCCTTATTCATAAAGTTTGTATGGACAGGAAATACAACATATAACGTGGATCATATTGTATCATATTTGTACTGTGGAGCTGTTGTCCTCAAAAGTAACTACACCTCAGCAATGTATAACTATTTTTACCAGAAAGGTGAGATTTGAACCGTTCTTCATCCCTTTACACTTGTGTCTATAAGGTAGTAGTTTTGGAATTGTTAGTTAGATTACTTGTTATTCATCTCATATGCATACGTATATACTGTACTCTACATCATCGACTGCATCCTTATGTAATACATGTATCACTAGCCACTTTAACTATGCCATTTTGTTTACATACTCATCTCATATGTATATACTGTACTCGATACCATCTACTGTATCTTGCCTATGCTGCTCTGTACCATCACTCATTCATATATCCTTATGTACATATTCCTTATCCCTTTACACTGTGTATAAGACAGTAGTTTTGGAATTGTTAGTTAGATTACTTGTTGGTTATTACTGCATTGTCGGAACTAGAAGCACAAGCATTTCGCTACACTCGCATTAACATCTGCTAAACCATGTGTATGTGACCAATAACATTTGATTTGATTTGGTATATGTGTAGCCGATGTGAAATTGCTAGCTAGTTAGCGGTGGTGCGCACTAGTGGCGTTTCAATCGGTGACGCCACTTGCTCTGAGTCCTTGGAGTAGTTGTTCCCCTTGCTCTGCAATGGCAGCAGCTTTAGTGGAGTGATGGGTAACGATGCTTTGAGGGTGACTGTTGACATGTGCAGAGTGTCCCTGGTTCGCGCCCAGGTCGGGGCGAGGGGACGGACGTAAATTCTATACTGTTACATTGAATGCTAACGCTCATTGACATAGGCTGTTGTAAAAGTCTATACTGTTACATATGCAGCATTACTAGTTATTCTTTATGGCCCTTTGATGATCAATAATTCATTTTGGGGATTACATTTGAGATTACATTGAGTTACATTTAACTCGTTTTATTACGGTAGAAGAATGTGTCAAATGCAACAACAACAACAAAAATCTGCAGTTGTTGTTGTTCTTCTGTTGGTTTTATGGTCGACCACAACCCCAAAAGGTGTATTGCCGCCACCTACTGGACGGTTTGAAAAACCAAAACAAGGAGAAAAAAAAGAAAATCCATATGTGAAAACTAAATGAATCCACCCAAATAACAATGGTACAATGACCCAACCAAAACAAAACTTCTGTCTTCTTTCAAATCTCCATATCTCTCTTCTCAAGCTCTAGGATCTGAGAGGGTGGTACGGCTCTAGGATCTGAGAGGGTGGTACGGCTCTAGGATCTGAGAGGGTGGTACCTGCTCTAGGATCTGAGAGGGTGGTACGCTCTAGGATCTAGGGTGGACCTGCTCTAGGATCTGAGGGTGGTACGGCTCTAGGACCTGAGAGGGTGGTACGGCTCTAGGACCTGAGAGGGTGGTACGGCTCTAGGACCTGAGAGGGTGGTACGGCTCTAGGACCTGAGAGGGTGGTACGGCTCTAGGACCTGAGAGGGTGGTACGGCTCTAGGACCTGAGAGGGTGGTACGGCTCTAGGATCAAATCAAATCAAATCAAATCAAATTTTATTTGTCACATACACATGGTTAGCAGATGTTAATGCGAGTGTAGCGAAATGCTTGTGCTTCTAGTTCCGACAATGCAGTAATAACGAACAAGTAATCTAACTAACAATTCCAAAAAAAACTACTGTCTTATACACAGTGTAAGGGGATAAAGAATATGTACATAAGGATATATGAATGAGTGATGGTACAGAGCAGCATAGGCAAGATACAGTAGATGATATCGAGTACAGTATATACATACGAGATGAGTATGTAAACCAAGTGGCATAGTTTAAGTGGCTAGTGATACATGTATTACATAAGGATGCAGTCGATGATATAGAGTACAGTATCTACGTATGCATATGAGATGAATAATGTAGGGTAAGTAACATTATATAAGGTAACATTGTTTAAAGTGGCTAGTGATATATTTACATCATTTCCCATCAATTCCCATTATTAAAGTGGCTGGAGTAGAGTCAGTGTCATTGACAGTGTGTTGGCAGTAGCCACTCAATGTTAGTGGTGGCTGTTTAACAGTCGGATGGCCTTGAGATAGAAGCTGTTTTTCAGTCTCTCGGTCCCAGCTTTGATGCACCTGTACTGACCTCGCCTTCTGGATGACAGCGGGGTGAACAGGCAGTGGCTCGGGTGGTTGATGTCCTTGATGATCTTTATGGCCTTCCTGTAGCATCGGGTGGTGTAGGTGTCCTGGAGGGCAGGTAGTTTGCCCCCGGTGATGCGTTTTGCAGACCTCACTACCCTCTGGAGAGCCTTACGGTTGAGGGCGGTGCAGTTGCCATACCAGGCGGTGATACAGCCCGCCAGGATGCTCTCGATTGTGCATCTGTAGAAGTTTGTGAGTGCTTTTGGTGACAAGCCGAATTTCTTCAGCCTCCTGAGGTTGAAGAGGCGCCGCTGCGCCTTCCTCACGATGCTGTCTGTGTGAGTGGACCAATTCAGTTTGTCTGTGATGTGTATGCCGAGGAACTTAAAACTTGCTACCCTCTCCACTACTGTTCCATCGATGTGGATGGGGGTGTTCCCTCTGCTGTTTCCTGAAGTCCACAATCATCTCCTTAGTTTTGTTGACGTTGAGTGTGAGGTTATTTTCCTGACACCACACTCCGAGGGCCCTCACCTCCTCCCTGTAGGCCGTCTCGTCGTTGTTGGTAATCAAGCCTACCACTGTTGTGTCGTCCGCAAACTTGATGATTGAGTTGGAGGCGTGCATGGCCACGCAGTCGTGGGTGAACAGGGAGTACAGGAGAGGGCTCAGAACGCACCCTTGTGGGGCCCCAGTGTTGAGGATCAGCGGGGAGGAGATGTTGTTGCCTACCCTCACCACCTGGGGGCGGCCCGTCAGGAAGTCCAGAACCCAGTTGCACAGGGCGGGGTCGAGACCCAGGGTCTCGAGATTGATGACGAGCTTGGAGGGTACTATGATGTTGAATGCCGAGCTGTAGTCAATGAACAGCATTCTCACGTAGGTATTCCTCTTGTCCAGATGGGTTAGGGCAGTGTGCAGTGTGGTTGAGATTGCATCGTCTGTGGACCTATTTGGGCGGTAAGCAAATTGGAGTGGGTCTAGGGTGTCAGGTAGGGTGGAGGTGATATGGTCCTTGACTAGTCTCTCAAAGCACTTCATGATGACGGATGTGAGTGCTACGGGCGGTAGTCGTTTAGCTCAGTTACCTTAGCTTTCTTGGGAACAGGAACAATGGTGGCCCTCTTGAAGCATGTGGGAACAGCAGACTGGTATAGGGATTGATTGAATATGTCCGTAAACACACCGGCCAGCTGGTCTGCGCATGCTCTGAGGGCGCGGCTGGGGATGCCGTCTGGGCCTGCAGCCTTGCGAGGGTTAACACGTTTAAATGTCTTACTCACTTCGGCTGCAGTGAAGGAGAGACCGCATGTTTTCGTTGCAGGCCGTGTCAGTGGCACTGTATTGTCCTCAAAGCGGGCAAAAAGTTATTTAGTCTGCCTGGGAGCAAGACATCCTGGTCCGTGACTGGGCTGGGTTTCTTCCTGTAGTCCGTGATTGACTGTAGACCCTGCCACATGCCTCTTGTGTCGGAGCCGTTGAATTGAGATTCTACTTTGTCTCTGTACTGGCGCTTAGCTTGTTTGATAGCCTTGCGGAGGGAATAGCTGCACTGTTTGTATTCAGTCATGTTACCAGACACCTTGCCCTGATTAAAAGCAGTGGTTCGTGCCTTCAGTTTCACACGAATGCTGCCATCAATCCAAGGTTTCTGGTTAGGGAATGTTTTAATCGTTGCTATGGGAACGACATCTTCAACGCACGTTCTAATGAACTCGCACACCGAATCAGCGTATTCGTCAATGTTGTTGTCTGACGCAATACGAAACATCTCCCAGTCCACGTGATGGAAGCAGTCTTGGAGTGTGGAGTCAGCTGAGAGGGTGGTACCTGCTCTAGGATCTGAGAGGGTGGTACGGCTCTAGGATCTGAGAGGGTGGTACCTGCTCTAGGATCTGAGAGGGTGGTACGGCTCTAGGATCTGAGAGGGTGGTACGGCTCTAGGACCTGAGAGGGTGGTACGGCTCTAGGACCTGAGAGGGTGGTACGGCTCTAGGATCTGAGAGGGTGGTACGGCTCTAGGACCTGAGAGGGTGGTACCTGCTCTAGGACCTGAGAGGGTGGTACCTGCTCTAGGACCTGAGAGGGTGGTACGGCTCTAGGATCTGAGAGGGTGGTACCTGCTCTAGGATCTGAGAAATTGGTACGGCTCTAGGATCTGAGAGGGTGGTACGGCTCTAGGACCTGAGAGGGTGGTACCTGCTCTAGGACCTGAGAGGGTGGTACCTGCTCTAGGATCTGAGAGGGTGGTACGGCTCTAGGACCTGAGAGGGTGGTACCTGCTCTAGGATCTGAGAGGGTGGCTCTAGGATCTGAGAGGGTGGTACGGCTCTAGGACCTGAGAGGGTGGTACGGCTCTAGGACCTGAGAGGGTGGTACGGCTCTAGGACCTGAGAGGGTGGTACCTGCTCTAGGACCTGAGAGGGTGGTACCGGCTCTAGGAACTGAGAGGGTGGTACAGCTCTAGGATCTGAGAGGGTGGTACCTGCTCTAGGACCTGAGAGGGTGGTACCTGCTCTAGGATCTGAGAGGGTGGTACGGCTCTAGGACCTGAGAGGGTGGTACGGCTCTAGGACCTGAGAGGGTGGTACCTGCTCTAGGACCTGAGAGGGTGGTACCTGCTCTAGGATCTGAGAGGGTGGTACGGCTCTAGGAACTGAGAGGGTGGTACGGCTCTAGGACCTGAGAG